>NC_136962.1:4470383-4866774 GCF_032717465.1 Coenobita brevimanus | reverse complement strand
GTTGAGGAAGGTGTCCCGTGTATATGTACCAAAAATGACTCGCGAAAATTGAAAATTGTGGAAATTATGAACCTTGCAATTGCAGGACATTGAAGTACGTCCTCGGGATTAGCTGTCACAAAACGTGAGGACGTGGAAGTACGTCCTCGGGACGGCGCGGGTTAATGAGTCTTCCCAGTCATTTACATTTTTGATTTATTTTTGCCAGTTAACTAGATAAGACTGGTCACCACTAACTTGTGTCTGTACTCTTTACTTGTGTTTATTAGTATTCGTTTGCGAAGCAGTCAGTACTCAGTTTCGGTTTGCTTAGTAAATTAGCGCCATGGCTACCGCTGTATTTTTACAGGAAGCCAAAGAAATGGGTCTTTCGGACCCAACCAAAATTAAAGAGTATATACTCTCACGGCATAATCAGGAGCAGCAGCGTGAGAATGATGCCCGTGAAGAGCGTAAGATTTAGCGCGAATACGAGCGTGAACAGCGCGAATACGAGCGAGAACAGCATGAGGAACGCAAAAAAGAACGGGAATACAAGCGGGAACAACGTGAATATGAACGTGGCGAACGTGAGGCACGAGAAAAACACGAACTTGAAGTGCTGAAGCTCAAGCGAGATCCATGGCTTCAGACACGTCTGGTGCAGTTGGTCCAAGCTCCACGAGCGTTCTCCCTGCACATGTCCTGGCGACCCCAAGCATCAAGCTTCCTTCATACAAGGAAAGTGAGCGAATCGAGCCGTACATAGCTCGTTTTGAGGACATGGCAGACATGTATCAACTGGATGAGGCAGCTAAGCGGCTTCAGTTTCTTAGCCTATTTGAGGGCCCTGCCCTCGATATTCTCCACAGAATTCGTGGAGACAATCTCACATATGAGATGATGAAAGCTGCACTCATTAAGGCGTATGGTCTCACAGTAGACGACGCCAAAGTTCAGTTCATGCGAGCTCGTCTCCAAGACAAGGAGACAGCTGTTCAGTTCCTTGATCGTCTCACAGCTTACTTAAATGAGTGGATGGAGAAAGATGAAACTCCTTCCACGCGTGAGGGGATAATTGACCTTATGCTGCGTACACAGCTAGAGAGGTCGTGGCCTGCTGAGCTCATAGCACAGCTTAAGATCTGCCAGGTGAAAGATGCCAGCCAAATGGCAGATAAGGCTGACGCATTCTTTACTGCATACGGGTATCAAACTCGTAAGCAAAACACCTGGAACAGAAAACCTGATAAATCTGGGAAACCGTCTCAGACTGAACCCCAGCAACAAGGCCATTCTCAGAATAATGGCCAAGGTCCAAAACCGCAGTGGAAGGACCAGGGGCAAAACACTCAGAAACCTGAGTGGAAGAGGTACAACAAGTACCCTAACCAGCAGCAGTATCAGCCACGCAACCGACCGTCGGGACAAACTTTTCACCACCAGCTCAGACAAAGCGAAGCAGCCTTCATTTCAGCAACGGTTCACGTGTACTGCACCCCACAGCACAGTCCCACAGTGCACAAGGAATATCACATCCAAGTGAACCCTCAAGGCAATTGATGGGCACATGTTTGCCGCATCAATAGCAGCCTCATGAGTGGCTAGCTGCTTCCTCCACAGGCCCTCCCACAGGTGACAGTACCTTCCTTGTTCAGCCAGGGTTTGTGGGAGACATTCCTGTGAAGGTCCTGAGAGACAATGGTTCCTCAGGTTGCTCTGTTAAGCAGAGTTTAGTTCGGCCTGAGCAGTATACAGGTCGACAGATCCATGCAAACCTTATTGATGGATCAGTGAGATTGTTCCCTGAGGCATGTATCCAGGTGGCATCTCCATTTTATACTGGTACGACACTTGCAGTTGTCATGCCAGAACCTTTATTTGAACTCATCATCGGCAATATTTCCGGTGTCAAGGATAGTTGCTCCGATGATAACGCTACTCAGACTTCGGCTGCTGCGGTAACACGAGCCATGGCTGAGGCTCCAGACTGTGTCACCCCAGTGATCATTGAATCGCCGCAAGATCTGATGTGTAGTCAACTTGTTGTGCAAGAACAACATTCTGACCCGACACTTGCTGCCGTGCGGAACAAACAACAGGGTCGAGTGAAAAAGTATTCACGGGGAGGTCGAGCCAAGTTCCTTCGCAAACAAGGACGGCTCTACCGTGAGTCACGAACACCCGAGGGCGAGGTTCGACTGCAGTTTGTCGTTCCCGCCAAGTACCGCCTAGCAGTGTTACAATGGGGTCATTGTTCAGTCTCAGGAGGTCACATGGGCAAAAGGAAGACCCAGGGCCGTATCCGAGCTGACTTTTTCTGGCCAGGGATGGGACGAGACATAGATAGTTTTGTCCGTTCCTGTAGTGTGTGTCAAAGTAACACCACTAATCAGGGACATGTCCTTCCTGTGCCGTTTGTAACCACACCTGTAATCTCTGAGTCAGTTGAGAGACAGGGTAGTGGTGAAGTGGGTGCAGACCTGACGTCTCGCCCATTGGCCCCATAGGACACATTATGTTCAGGGCCTGTACATACATATTATGTACCGTAAGTTAAGGGGGAAGTTGAGAGGCGACGCGAGGCTATGGAAGACCCGAGTTTGCACAAGGATTCTCAGCTCCCTGATACTAATATAAGTACTGTAGGTTAAGGGGGAAGTTCGAGAGAGAAGTCGCAGAGGCGACTCGAGGCTATGGAAGACCCGAGTTTGCACAAGGATTCTCAGCTCCCCGATACTAATATAAGTACTGTAGGTTAAGGGGGAAGTTCGAGAGAGAACTCCGCAGAGGCGACTCGAGGCTATGGAAGACCCGAGTTTGCACAAGGATTCTCAGCTCCCCGATACTAATATAAGTACTGTAGGTTAAGGGGGAAGTGAGAACTCCACAGAGGCGACTTGAGGCTATGGAAGACCCGAGTTTGCCAAAGGATTCTCAGCTTCCCGATATTAATATAAGTACTGTAGGTTAAGGCACAGGTTGAGGACCAGAGTGCGGTTCGAGGCTATGGAAGACCCGAGTTTGCACAGGGATTCTCAACTTGCTGACATAATCGTGTGCTATAATTAATGTCGACCTCGAATGTACGAAGCTTAGGCTGTCACTTGTATTTTTCAGCCAGAGCGTATTTTTCGTAGCATGTACTGATTGCTAGGCAGAGAGAGTAATTGTAAAATAATAAAATTTTGTCTCATTGACACTTTTGATGCTCCACCTCAATTGGTTTTGCAGGTTCAGCAATGGGTGTAGCAGTTTTGCTGTGCGGGCCAGCTGATTGTCTGCCGCACGCTGCCGCCTCTTCTCCTCTGCCTTCGTCGTCGCCATATTATTTACTGTGTCATTTTACACGTAGGTACAGTTACACTACAAGTGTCACACCTACACCGTGTATTACATACACCACGCTACACAACAATTAGTTGTCAGTGTAAATGTAGCGACTTTTTGCTGTTTGACCTGAGTACAGGATTTTCACCGTCGTCACGGAGTTTTTCCCTCAAGCTTACTTCTATTAACGTAAATACGAGTTTTTTTTCGCTCACTGGCGACTGCGACTTTCTCCTGTAGCAGGATAGCACACACACCACAGTGTGAATCTTGTGTGAATGACTTAGGATGTGTACATATATATATATATATATATATATATATATATATATCCACAAATTTTTTCCCATAAGGAAAAAAATTAATTTTGTAGGGGCGTAATGTCACGAATCAAATTCGTGACATTACCCTTTTGTGAGAAGCCACGAACTATTAGTGGAAAACTCACTGTTTATCGTTCAGTTAACCGCTCATTCGGACGGAAGCTTTGTCAGATGAATTTTTTATTGTCATACGTTATCGTCTTTGCGTGAGACATTAGTGCTTCCGCCGAGCAATTTGTTTTGGGCACGTTTCGCTCACTTGACCGTTAGATAAATGCGGCCTACTGCTCCCCTTTTGTTCCCACGACTTACTCAGTCGAGTGTTTGCTCTGACGGAGAGAGGTCCTGTGCTCCAGAAGTGTGAGAGGTCAGCTAGCACCCAAGCTCCACAGAGTACAGTTTCTCCAAACTCCCACCCCTTGGTGATACAAAGCATTCATCGTTCAGTATTTCCTTTTGTTTTCCTAGTCTTAAGAGTGTAGTTAAAGTGTTTTTTCCTAGGCTTAAGTATTTAGCTTTTGTGTGAGTGAGTGAGTGCGGTCTCATTGATTTGATTTGAAATGTAATGTTAAATTTATTTGTTTTTGTAATCAATAAATTTAACAGTTCTTTTTCTTGAGCTTAATGTAAAGTAAACTCTTGTTTCATTTCTCCATAATTAAGCTTATTTCCCACATAGCTCCTAGCTTGCATAGACGTTTGACTATTCATAACTGGTACTTAGACCAGTCTGGTTGTATTAACTTAAAATCCGTTGTGCCAGATAGGAGTTAAGCATCGGCAAGAACCTGATGTTAGTATTAGTTATTTATTGTCAGGGGTGAAGTAACTTTCTCCAGAGGCTAACAGTACTAATTCAGCATTTGTGAGTAATTAGTCTCTGCTGTGTACTGTTGAGAAGGTTTATAAATTCTCGTTCTTAGAGAATCGTTGCTTGATTTAGCAAGACAATCATTGTCTCTGCTCTTCAATATTGTTGAACATTATTATCAATTAAATAATATTTAAGCATTTATTTTAAAAACACCGTGATATTTTTAAAAGCCCCGTGACACACACTTCTATTATAGTTTGACATATGGAATATTTCTAGCTTTTCCCCGTACACCTCAATGTCTTGGCTATTTTTCCTATTTACTCAGCTACCACACGATTTTTTTCAGGGTATTAGAGATCTTCAAGTGGCAAAGAAATAACGAAAGCAAATCTAATTTCTAAAGTAAACGAAGTCTCCCAATTGAATCAACGGAAGACCGAGTTTTCTTCAGGAATAATGTAGGTCAATAGTTAGTTTACATTCTCTAGAGGTGCCTCAGAGGGACGTCTTCAACTTGTGGTACACATGTAATCTGGCAGCTAGACGTCCAGGTAATATGAACATCATTCAGTCACAACCTATCCCCCGAGATTAGGAGGGTTAACTGCTTTAGGATGATTACTATCCCGCAGCATGTTTGTTCCAAATAGCATGGGTTGAAAAACAGTAACTAGGAGGAGGAGGAGGAGGAGGAGGAAGAGGAAGAGGAAGAAAAGGAAGAGGAAGAGGAAGAAAAGGAAGAGGAGGAGGAGGAGGAGGAGGAGAAAGAAGAGGAGGAGAAAGAAGAGGAGGAGGAAGTAGAGGAGAAGGAAGTAGAGGAGGAGGAAGAGGAGGAAGAGGAGGAGGAGGAGGAGGAGGAGGAGGAGGAGGAGGAAGAGGAGGAGGAGGGGGAAGAGGAGGAGGAGGGGGAAGAGGAGGAGGAGGAGGAGGAGGAGGAGGAGGAGGAGGAGGAAGAGGAGGAGGAGGAAGAGGAGGAGGAGGAAGAAGAGGAGGAAGAGGAGGAGGAGGAAGAGGAGGAGGAGGAGGAAGAGGAGGAGGAGGAAGAGGAGGAGGAGGAAGAGGAGGAGGAGGAAGAGGAGGAGGAGGAAGAGGAGGAGGAGGAAGAGGAGGAGGAGGAAGAGGAGGAGGAGGAGGAGGAGGAGGAGGAAGAGGAGGAGGAGGAAGAGGAAGAGGAGGAGGAGGAAGAGGAAGAGGAGGAGGAGGAGGAGGAAGAGGAGGAGGAGGAGGAGGAGGAGGAGGAGGAGGAGGAGGAGGAGGAGGAAGAGGAGGAGGAGGATGAGGAGGATGAGGAGGAGGAGGATGAGGAGGAGGAGGAGGAGGAGGAGGAGGAGGAAGAGGAGGAGGAGGAGGAGGAGGAAGACGAGGAGGAGGAGGACGAGGAGGACGAGGACGAGGAAAAGGAGGACGAGGAGGAGGAGGACGAGGACGAGGAGGAGGACGAGGAGGAAGAGGAGGACGAGGAGGAGGAGGACGAGGAGGAGGAATACGAGGAGGAATACGAGGAGGAGGAGGACGAGGACGAAGAGGGCGAGAAGGAAGAGGATTACGAGGACGAGGACGACGAGGACGAGGACGACGAGGAGGACGAGGAGCACGAGGTCGAGGAGGACGAGGACGAGGAGGACGAGGAGGACGAGGACGAGGGCGAGGAGGACGAGGAGGACGAAGACGAGGAGGAGGACGAGGACGACGAGGACGAGAAATACGAGGAGGACGAGAACGAGGAGGACGAGGGCGAGGAGGACGAGGGGGACGAGAAGGACGAGGACGAGGAGGACGAGGAGGACGAGGACGAGAACGACGAGGAGGACGACGACGAAGAGGAGGACGAGGACGACGAGGAGGACGACGACGAAGAGGAGGACGAGGACGACGAGGAGGACGAGGTCGAGGAGGAGGAGGAGGACGAGGACGGGGAGGACAAGGACGACGAGGACGACGAGGACGAGAAGGAAGAGGAGGACGAGGACGAGGAGGGCGAGGACGAGGAGAACGAGGAGGACGAGAATGAGGAGGAGGAGGACGAGGAGGAGGAGGACAAGGAGGATGAGGATTAAACAGGATTACACAGGAAAGCAAACAGCAACAGACCTTATGGTCCTTTCGAGGCTGCTTGTTAGAGAAAACTATGACTACAAGATCTAACTCTACATGTTGAAGGATAAGGATATTAAAGCAAGAAGGCTCCCCCCACCACCAAACCCTCCAGGAAAAAGTGAGAAAAACCACCATGCAGCATGGAAAAACTGACATGGAAATTTTATAGGAAACACTGGAAAGGAAAAGACACATTCTATAATACTTTATAAGCTACCCGATAGAGTAACCTGAAAGAGAAATTAAACAAATAAAATAATAGTTATGGCATGACATTATAAACCGGTTACATTGAGTTAATGGGAAGTCTGTGGACATAACGAAGCTACACACTGCACAGTGTGGATGTTTAGGGGTGGTGCAGCAGCCTTGCCTGGCGCTTTTAACCCTTTAACCGCGGGTGTCATTCCAGAAAGACGTTGCAAAAACTGGACCAAACCGCGGGTGTCATTCTCGAATGTTTGTGAATATTTTGAATACCCCGCGTTTTTTCCGTGCGCCAATTGTTTCAAGGGAGAGTAGCTATTAAGTTCTTTCACTCCAGCCGACCCCCACCTCCCTCTTCCCCCCCTGGGGCCTCACCTCCTACCCCCTGGGCCCCCCACCCCACCCCTGACCAAGCACGCATCAGTATCTGTCCAGCTGTGTGAGTGACAACACATGCTGATGTGGCAGTGAAGTGCAGGCAATTACAGTGCCTTTTTCCTGTCTCAGTGAACACAGAGTGGGTGTTTATCGTATGTGCAGTGTTCATATATGTTTATAGTATTATTACAGAATGAGGCTGGCATTTGGTAATGGTGTGTGAGCGAAAAATAGTGATTACAACACCGCTCATGTGGCAGTGAAGTGCAGGTAATTACAGTGCCTTTTACCTGCCTCAGTGAACACAGACTGGGTGTTTATCGTATGTGCAGTGTTCATATATGTTTATAGTATTATTATCAGAATGAGGTTGGCATTTGGTAATGGTGTATGAGCGAAGATAATGGTGTGTGAGCGAAAAATAGTAATTTTACACCCCTCACTTCTAACGGCACTGCCCGTCCTGTGAAAGTCAACAAAGTCATGAAACCTACATCAATGGAAAGCTGAATGTTAGTACTTTCTAATGGTACCTTATTTTTTTCTCTAGCTTTATTCTGTGCAGAGTTATTAAGGTTTAAAGGTTTGTTTTCATTTGGCTGAAACCCCCGCGGGAGTGACAGTCAGACCAAAACAATACCCGCGGTTAAAGGGTTAAGGTAGGCAGCAGTCAATCAGGCAATAGCTCCGTTTGCTCCACTGAGACAAGGAACTCTCCCATGTGGGACAAGTACACAAGTTTCATCCTGAAGCAGTGACCCCTGGTACATTAAAAAAATCCCGATGGTGGTCACTTAACTAACAGGGACCCTCAGTGATCCACAGCAAATCACTGGTCGAAAGTAAGAGTAGTGACCGTTAACTCCGGGTTATCTGTGCAGATCCTAATATGTGCTTATATTGCTTTCTTTGCACTGGGGAGATTGAAAAGTATATAGGACGGGTGTCTTAGATAAGAGGGGACTGCACAGTGCACAGTGTGGATGTGCAATGCACAGAGTGCATGTAACTCGGTGGTGCGGCAACCTTCCCTGGTGCTTTTTAGGTAGGCAGCAGTCAATCAGGCAATAGCTATGTTCACTCCACTGAGACAAGGAACTCTCCCATGTGGGACAGTACACAAGTTTCATCCTGAAGCAGTGACCCCTAGTACATTAAAAAAATCCCGATGGTGGTCACTTGACTAACAGGGACCCTCAGTGATCCACATCCCATCACAGGTCGAAAGTAAAAGTAATGACCGTTAACTCAGGGTTATCTGTGCAGATCCTAATCTGTGCTTACTGTATATTACCTCATTTGCTTTGGGTAAATCGAAAAACGTATAATGACGTGACGTAACGCTATGTTAACTTTACGGGGTGTCCTGTAGACACGAAGGGACTGCACAGTGTGGATGTTTGGGGGTGGTGTGGCAGCCTTGCCTGGCGCTATTAAGGTAAGCAGCAGTCAATTAGGCCCTTCCTCATTCACTCCACTGAGACAGGGAACTCTCCCATATGGGACAAGTACACAAGTTTCATCCTGAAGCAGTGACCCTTGGTACATTAAAAAAAATCCTGATGGTGGTCACTTGATTAACAGGGACCCTCAGTGATCCACAGCCCATCACAGGTCGAAAGTAAGAGTAGTGACCGTTAACTCAGGGTTATCTGTGCAGATCCTAATCTGTGCTTATATTGCTTTGTTTGCACCGAGTAAATTGAAAATGTATAATATCGTGACGCAACACTATGTACGGGTACATTGTTTACGGGGTGTCTTGTAGACTAAAGGGGCATGAACTTACATGTACCGTAGCTATAAAAGCAAGTTATTCGGACACAAAAAGAGTCAGCTGAGGATTTCCGTGCGAATACTTGTCTAATTTGTTTTTGAATGTCTCAATTGAGATACTGTTCACGGTATCTGAGGGTAATCTGTTCCAGATATTTACAACTCTGTTAAAGAAGAAGTATTTTGCTTCGTGGGATTGGAATCGCTTTCCCATGATTTTGCAGGCAATACTTCTGGTTTGACTAGACCGGTCTATATCAAAATATTTATTCATGTCTAAGTTGTCATATCCCTTCATGATTTTGAAAACTTTAATAAGGTCCCCTCTTAACCTGCGCTTCGTTCAATCAATCAATCATTTCCTGTGGCACGCCACGGGGATTGCATAGGGCCTCAATGAACTCTCTCCACCAATATTTGTCTCTTGCCATCTCCTTCAGGTCCCACCAACACTCCTCTCCTGCTTCTTTTTCATTGTCCTCAACCAAGTTTCCCTCGGCCTACCTCTACCTCTTCTTCCCCTACCAATCCACTCTGGCATATCCTGTATTAAACAACCTTCTTTTCTGTATATGTGCCCCAGCCACTTCCAGCGAGACAGTCTCACATATTCATTAACTGGTTCCAGTCTCGTAATATCTATCCCTTACTCTTTCATTTGTAACTCTGTCTTGCCACTTTACCCCAAGAATCCTTCTCAGTATTTTATTCTCAAATCCTAATACTTTCTGATCTGTTGCAATTGTACTGTACCATGACTCATGCCCGTATATTAAAATTGGTCTAACCATGGACTTGTAAATTTTCACTTTAGTATGTACCGAAAGCATATTATTATTCCAAACAGATTTCAACATTCCAACAGCTCGCCAAGCCTGTCTAATCCTGTCCTCAATTTCATTGTTTAATGATCCATTAGATGATACAATCGTTCTCAGATATTTATAGTTTTCTACATTCTTCACCACATTATTCCCAATTACACAATCGATTTGATTCTCCACGTTCATATTAATAGTTTCAGTCTTTCCACAATTTATTACCAATCCCACTTTTTCTCCTTCCTCCACCAGACAATCGAGCACCCTCTGCATCTCGTAAATACTTCGTTAAGCTAAATAATTTAAGTTCTTCAAGGCGTTCCTCATATGGTTTATATCTAAGTCGTGGTATCATTTTTGTGATTCTTCGCTGAATTTTCTCTAATTTTTCAATGTCCTTTCTGTTGTACGGAGACCAGAATTGCACACAATACTCAAGATGGGGGCGCACTAGCGAGTTGTACAAGGCAAGTATGACTTTTTCCGATTTAAACTCGAAAGTTCTTCCAATAAAACCCACTAGCTTGTTTGCAATTTTAACCGCATCGGTACACTGCTTGCTTGATTGTATGTCATTTGATATTATCACACCAAGATCCTTTTCACTGTCTATACTTGATAACTGAATATTGTTCATTTTGTAATTTGCATGGACGAGGAGGAGGAGGAGAAGAAGGGCGAGGAGGACGAGGAGGAGGAGGAGAAGGAGGGCGAGGAGGACGAGGAGGAGAAGGAGGAGGATGAGGAGGATGAGGAGGAGGAGGAGGAGGACGAGGAGGAGGACGAGGAAGAGGAGGAGGACGAGGAGAGGAGGAGGAGGAGGAGGAGGACGAGGAGGACGAGGACGAGGAAAAGGAGGACGAGGAGGAGGAGGACGAGGACGAGGAGCAGGACGAGGAGGAAGAGGAGGACGAGGAGGAGGAGGACGAGGAGGAGGAATACGAGGAGGAATACGAGGAGGAGGAGGACGAGGACGAAGAGGGCGAGAAGGAAGAGGATTACGAGGACGAGGACGACGAGGACGAGGACGACGAGGAGGACGAGGAGCACGAGGTCGAGGAGGACGAGGACGAGGAGGACGAGGAGGACGAGGACGAGGGCGAGGAGGACGAGGAGGACGAAGACGAGGAGGAGGACGAGGACGACGAGGACGAGAAATACGAGGAGGACGAGAACGAGGAGGACGAGGGCGAGGAGGACGAGGGGGACGAGAAGGACGAGGACGAGGAGGACGAGGAGGACGAGGACGAGAACGACGAGGAGGACGACGACGAAGAGGAGGACGAGGACGACGAGGAGGACGACGACGAAAAGGACGACGACGAAGAGGAGGACGAGGACGACGAGGAGGACGAGGTCGAGGAGGAGGAGGAGGACGAGGACGGGGAGGACAAGGACGACGAGGACGACGAGGACGAGAAGGAAGAGGAGGACGAGGACGAGGAGGGCGAGGACGAGGAGAACGAGGAGAACGAGAATGAGGAGGAGGAGGACGAGGAGGAGGAGGACAAGGAGGATGAGGATTAAACAGGATTACACAGGAAAGCAAACAGCAACAGACCTTATGGTCCTTTCGAGGCTGCTTGTTAGAGAAAACTATGACTACAAGATCTAACTCTACATGTTGAAGGATAAGGATAGTAAAGCAAGAAGGCTCCCCCCACCACCAAACCCTCCAGGAAAAAGTGAGAAAAACCACCATGCAGCATGGAAAAACTGACATGGAAATTTTATAGGAAACACTGGAAAGGAAAAGTCACATTCTATAATACTTTATAAGCTACCCGATAGAGTAACCTGAAAGAGAAATTAAACAAATAAAATAATAGTTATGGCATGACATTATAAACCGGTTACATTGAGTTAATGGGAAGTCTGTGGACATAACGAAGCTACACACTGCACAGTGTGGATGTTTAGGGGTGGTGCAGCAGCCTTGCCTGGCGCTTTTAACCCTTTAACCGCGGGTGTCATTCCAGAATGACGTTGCAAAAACTGGACCAAACCGCGGGTGTCATTCTCGAATGTTTGTGAATATTTTGAATACCCCGCGTTTTTTCCGTGCGCCAATTGTTTCAAGGGAGAGTAGCTATTAAGTTCTTTCACTCCAGCCGACCCCCACCTCCCTCTTCCCCCCCTGGGGCCTCACCTCCTACCCCCTGGGCCCCCCACCCCACCCCTGACCAAGCACGCATCAGTATCTGTCCAGCTGTGTGAGTGACAACACATGCTGATGTGGCAGTGAAGTGCAGGCAATTACAGTGCCTTTTTCCTGTCTCAGTGACCACAGAGTGGGTGTTTATCGTATGTGCAGTGTTCATATATGTTTATAGTATTATTACAGAATGAGGCTGGCATTTGGTAATGGTGTGTGAGCGAAAAATAGTGATTACAACACCGCTCATGTGGCAGTGAAGTGCAGGTAATTACAGTGCCTTTTACCTGCCTCAGTGAACACAGACTGGGTGTTTATCGTATGTGCAGTGTTCATATATGTTTATAGTATTATTATCAGAATGAGGTTGGCATTTGGTAATGGTGTATGAGCGAAGATAATGGTGTGTGAGCGAAAAATAGTAATTTTACACCCCTCACTTCTAACGGCACTGCCCGTCCTGTGAAAGTCAACAAAGTCATGAAACCTACATCAATGGAAAGCTGAATGTTAGTACTTTCTAATGGTACCTTATTTTTTTCTCTAGCTTTATTCTGTGCAGAGTTATTAAGGTTTAAAGGTTTGTTTTCATTTGGCTGAAACCCCCGCGGGAGAGGACAGTCAGACCAAAACAATACCCGCGGTTAAAGGGTTAAGGTAGGCAGCAGTCAATCAGGCAATAGCTCCGTTTGCTCCACTGAGACAAGGAACTCTCCCATGTGGGACAAGTACACAAGTTTCATCCTGAAGCAGTGACCCCTGGTACATTAAAAAAATCCCGATGGTGGTCACTTAACTAACAGGGACCCTCAGTGATCCACAGCAAATCACTGGTCGAAAGTAAGAGTAGTGACCGTTAACTCCGGGTTATCTGTGCAGATCCTAATATGTGCTTATATTGCTTTCTTTGCACTGGGGAGATTGAAAAGTATATAGGACGGGTGTCTTAGATAAGAGGGGACTGCACAGTGCACAGTGTGGATGTGCAATGCACAGAGTGCATGTTTAGGGGTGGTGCGGCAACCTTCCCTGGTGCTTTTTAGGTAGGCAGCAGTCAATCAGGCAATAGCTATGTTCACTCCACTGAGACAAGGAACTCTCCCATGTGGGACAGTACACAAGTTTCATCCTGAAGCAGTGACCCCTAGTACATTAAAAAAATCCCGATGGTGGTCACTTGACTAACAGGGACCCTCAGTGATCCACATCCCATCACAGGTCGAAAGTAAAAGTAATGACCGTTAACTCAGGGTTATCTGTGCAGATCCTAATCTGTGCTTACTGTATATTACCTCATTTGCTTTGGGTAAATCGAAAAACGTATAATGACGTGACGTAACGCTATGTTAACTTTACGGGGTGTCCTGTAGACACGAAGGGACTGCACAGTGTGGATGTTTGGGGGTGGTGTGGCAGCCTTGCCTGGCGCTATTAAGGTAAGCAGCAGTCAATTAGGCCCTTCCTCATTCACTCCACTGAGACAGGGAACTCTCCCATATGGGACAAGTACACAAGTTTCATCCTGAAGCAGTGACCCTTGGTACATTAAAAAAAATCCTGATGGTGGTCACTTGATTAACAGGGACCCTCAGTGATCCACAGCCCATCACAGGTCGAAAGTAAGAGTAGTGACCGTTAACTCAGGGTTATCTGTGCAGATCCTAATCTGTGCTTATATTGCTTTGTTTGCACCGAGTAAATTGAAAATGTATAATATCGTGACGCAACACTATGTACGGGTACATTGTTTACGGGGTGTCTTGTAGACTAAAGGGGCATGAACTTACATGTACCGTAGCTATAAAAGCAAGTTATTCGGACACAAAAAGAGTCAGCTGAGGATTTCCGTGCGAATACTTGTCTAATTTGTTTTTGAATGTCTCAATTGAGATACTGTTCACGGTATCTGAGGGTAATCTGTTCCAGATATTTACAACTCTGTTAAAGAAGAAGTATTTTGCTTCGTGGGATTGGAATCGCTTTCCCATGATTTTGCAGGCAATACTTCTGGTTTGACTAGACCGGTCTATATCAAAATATTTATTCATGTCTAAGTTGTCATATCCCTTCATGATTTTGAAAACTTTAATAAGGTCCCCTCTTAACCTGCGCTTCGTTCAATCAATCAATCATTTCCTGTGGCACGCCACGGGATTGCATAGGGCCTCAATGAACTCTCTCCACCAATATTTGTCTCTTGCCATCTCCTTCAGGTCCCACCAACACTCCTCTCCTGCTTCTTTTTTCATTGTCCTCAACCAAGTTTCCCTCGGCCTACCTCTACCTCTTCTTCCCCTACCAATCCACTCTGGCATATCCTGTATTAAACAACCTTCTTTTCTGTATATGTGCCCCAGCCACTTCCAGCGAGACAGTCTCACATATTCATTAACTGGTTCCAGTCTCGTAATATCTATCCCTTACTCTTTCATTTGTAACTCTGTCTTGCCACTTTACCCCAAGAATCCTTCTCAGTATTTTATTCTCAAATCCTAATACTTTCTGATCTGTTGCAATTGTACTGTACCATGACTCATGCCCGTATATTAAAATTGGTCTAACCATGGACTTGTAAATTTTCACTTTAGTATGTACCGAAAGCATATTATTATTCCAAACAGATTTCAACATTCCAACAGCTCGCCAAGCCTGTCTAATCCTGTCCTCAATTTCATTGTTTAATGATCCATTAGATGATACAATCGTTCTCAGATATTTATAGTTTTCTACATTCTTCACCACATTATTCCCAATTACACAATCGATTTGATTCTCCACGTTCATATTAATAGTTTCAGTCTTTCCACAATTTATTACCAATCCCACTTTTTCTCCTTCCTCCACCAGACAATCGAGCACCCTCTGCATCTCGTAAATACTTCGTTAGGCTAAATAATTTAAGTTCTTCAAGGCGTTCCTCATATGGTTTATATCTAAGTCGTGGTATCATTTTTGTGATTCTTCGCTGAATTTTCTCTAATTTTTCAATGTCCTTTCTGTTGTACGGAGACCAGAATTGCACACAATACTCAAGATGGGGGCGCACTAGCGAGTTGTACAAGGCAAGTATGACTTTTTCCGATTTAAACTCGAAAGTTCTTCCAATAAAACCCACTAGCTTGTTTGCAATTTTAACCGCATCGGTACACTGCTTGCTTGATTTTATGTCATTTGATATTATCACACCAAGATCCTTTTCACTGTCTATACTTGATAACTGAATATTGTTCATTTTGTAATTTGCATGGACGAGGAGGAGGAGGAGAAGAAGGGCGAGGAGGACGAGGAGGAGGAGGAGAAGGAGGGCGAGGAGGACGAGGAGGAGAAGGAGGAGGAGGAGGAGGATGAGGAGGAGGAGGAGGACGAGGAGGAGGACGAGGAAGAGGAGGAGGACGAGGAGAGGAGGAGGAGGAGGAGGAGGAGGACGAGGAGGACGAGGACGAGGAAAAGGAGGACGAGGAGGAGGAGGACGAGGACGAGGAGGAGGACGAGGAGGAAGAGGAGGACGAGGAGGAGGAGGACGAGGAGGAGGAATACGAGGAGGAATACGAGGAGGAGGAATACGAGGAGGAGGAGGACGAGGACGAGGAGGACGAGAAGGAAGAGGAGGACGAGGACGAGAAGGAAGAGGAGGACGAGGACGAGGACGACGAGGAGGACGAGGACGAGGACGACGAGGAGGACGAGGAGCACGAGGTCGAGGAGGACGAGGACGAGGAGGACGAGGAGGACGAGGACGAGGGCGAGGAGGACGAGGAGGACGAAGACGAGGAGGAGGACGAGGACGACGAGGACGAGAAATACGAGGAGGACGAGAACGAGGAGGACGAGGGCGAGGAGGACGAGGGGGACGAGAAGGACGAGGACGAGGAGGACGAGGAGGACGAGGAGGACGACGACGAAGAGGAGGACGAGGACGACGAGGAGGACGACGACGAAAAGGACGACGACGAAGAGGAGGACGAGGACGACGAGGAGGACGAGGTCGAGGAGGAGGAGGAGGACGAGGACGGGGAGGACAAGGACGACGAGGACGACGAGGACGAGAAGGAAGAGGAGGACGAGGACGAGGAGGGCGAGGACGAGGAGAACGAGGAGGACGAGAATGAGGAGGAGGAGGACGAGGAGGACGAGGAGGAGGAGGACAAGGAGGATGAGGATTAAACAGGATTACACAGGAAAGCAAACAGCAACAGACCTTATGGTCCTTTCGAGGCTGCTTGTTAGAGAAAACTATGACTACAAGATCTAACTCTACATGTTGAAGGATAAGGATAGTAAAGCAAGAAGGCTCCCCCCACCACCAAACCCTCCAGGAAAAAGTGAGAAAAACCACCATGCAGCATGGAAAAACTGACATGGAAATTTTATAGGAAACACTGGAAAGGAAAAGTCACATTCTATAATACTTTATAAGCTACCCGATAGAGTAACCTGAAAGAGAAATTAAACAAATAAAATAATAGTTATGGCATGACATTATAAACCGGTTACATTGAGTTAATGGGAAGTCTGTGGACATAACGAAGCTACACACTGCACAGTGTGGATGTTTAGGGGTGGTGCAGCAGCCTTGCCTGGCGCTTTTAACCCTTTAACCGCGGGTGTCATTCCAGAATGACGTTGCAAAAACTGGACCAAACCGCGGGTGTCATTCTCGAATGTTTGTGAATATTTTGAATACCCCGCGTTTTTTCCGTGCGCCAATTGTTTCAAGGGAGAGTAGCTATTAAATTCTTTCACTCCAGCCGACCCCCACCTCCCTCTTCCCCCCCTGGGGCCTCACCTCCTACCCCCTGGGCCCCCCACCCCACCCCTGACCAAGCACACATCAGTATCTGTCCAGCTGTGTGAGTGACAACACATGCTGATGTGGCAGTGAAGTGCAGGCAATTACAGTGCCTTTTACCTGTCTCAGTGAACACAGAGTGGGTGTTTATCGTATGTGCAGTGTTCATATATGTTTATAGTATTATTACAGAATGAGGCTGGCATTTGGTAATGGTGTGTGAGCGAAAAATAGTGATTACAACACCGCTCATGTGGCAGTGAAGTGCGGGTAATTACAGTGCCTTTTACCTGCCTCAGTAAACACAGACTGGGTGTTTATCGTATGTGCAGTGTTCATATATGTTTATAGTATTATTATCAGAATGAGGTTGGCATTTGGTAATGGTGTATGAGCGAAGATAATGGTGTGTGAGCGAAAAATAGTGATTTTACACCCCTCACTTCTAACGGCACTGCCCGTCCTGTGAAAGTCAACAAAGTTATGAAACCTACATCAATGGAAAGCTGAAGGTTAGTACTTTCTAATGGTACCTTATTTTTTTCTCTAGCTTTATTCTGTGCAGAGTTATTAAGGTTTAAAGGTTTGTTTTCAATTGGCTGAAACCCCCGCGGGAGAGGACAGTCAGACCAAAACAATACCCGCGGTTAAAGGGTTAAGGCAGGCAGCAGTCAATCAGGCAATAGCTCCGTTTGCTCCACTGAGACAAGGAACTCTCCCATGTGGGACAAGTACACAAGTTTCATCCTGAAGCAGTGACCCCTGGTACATTAAAAAAATCCCGATGGTGGTCACTTAACTAACAGGGACCCTCAGTGATCCACAGCAAATCACTGGTCGAAAGTAAGAGTAGTGACCGTTAACTCCGGGTTATCTGTGCAGATCCTAATATGTGCTTATATTGCTTTCTTTGCACTGGGGAGATTGAAAAGTATATAGGACGGGTGTCTTAGATAAAAGGGGACTGCACAGTGCACAGTGTGGATGTGCAATGCACAGAGTGCATGTTTAGGGGTGGTGCGGCAACCTTCCCTGGTGCTTTTTAGGTAGGCAGCAGTCAATCAGGCAATAGCTCCGTTCACTCCACTGAGACAAGGAACTCTCCCATGTGGGACAGTACACAAGTTTCATCCTGAAGCAGTGACCCCTAGTACATTAAAAAAATCCCGATGGTGGTCACTTGACTAACAGGGACCCTCAGTGATCCACATCCCATCACAGGTCGAAAGTAAAAGTAATGACCGTTAACTCAGGGTTATCTGTGCAGATCCTAATCTGTGCTTACTGTATATTACCTCATTTGCTTTGGGTAAATCGAAAAACGTATAATGACGTGACGTGACGCTATGTTAACTTTACAGGGTGTCCTGTAGACACGAAGGGACTGCACAGTGTGGATGTTTGGGGGTGGTGCGGCAGCCTTGCCTGGCGCTATTAAGGTAGGCAGCAGTCAATTAGGCCCTTCCTCATTCACTCCACTGAGACAGGGAACTCTCCCATATGGGACAAGTACACAAGTTTCATCCTGAAGCAGTGACCCCTGGTACATTAAAAAAATCCTGATGGTGGTCACTTGATTAACAGGGACCCTCAGTGATCCACAGCCCATCACAGGTCGAAAGTAAGAGTAGTGACCGTTAACTCAGGGTTATCTGTGCAGATCCTAATCTGTGCTTATATTGCTTTGTTTGCACCGAGTAAATTGAAAATGTATAATATCGTGACGCAACACTATGTACGGGTACATTGTTTACGGGGTGTCTTGTAGACTAAAGGGGCATGAACTTACATGTACCGTAGCTATAAAAGCAAGTTATTCGGACACAAAAAGAGTCAGCTGAGGATTTCCGTGCGAATACTTGTCTAATTTGTTTTTGAATGTCTCAATTGAGATACTGTTCACGGTATCTGAGGGTAATCTGTTCCAGATATTTACAACTCTGTTAAAGAAGAAGTATTTTGCTTCGTGGGATTGGAATCGCTTTCCCATGATTTTGCAGGCAATACTTCTGGTTTGACTCGACCGGTCTATATCAAAATATTTATTCATGTCTAAGTTGTCATATCCCTTCATGATTTTGAAAACTTCAATAAGGTCCCCTCTTAACCTGCGCTTCGTTCAATCAATCAATCATTTCCTGTGGCACGCCACGGGATTGCATAGGGCCTCAATGAACTCTCTCCACCAATATTTGTCTCTTGCCATCTCCTTCAGGTCCCACCAACACTCCTCTCCTGCTTCTTTTTTCATTGTCCTCAACCAAGTTTCCCTCGGCCTACCTCTACCTCTTCTTCCCCTACCAATCCACTCTGGCATATCCTGTATTAAACAACCTTCTTTTCTGTATATGTGCCCCAGCCACTTCCAGCGAGACAGTCTCACATATTCATTAACTGGTTCCAGTCTCGTAATATCTATCCCTTACTCTTTCATTTGTAACTCTGTCTTGCCACTTTACCCCAAGAATCCTTCTCAGTATTTTATTCTCAAATCCTAATACTTTCTGATCTGTTGCAATTGTACTGTACCATGACTCATGCCCGTATATTAAAATTGGTCTAACCATGGACTTGTAAATTTTCACTTTAGTATGTACCGAAAGCATATTATTATTCCAAACAGATTTCAACATTCCAACAGCTCGCCAAGCCTGTCTAATCCTGTCCTCAATTTCATTGTTTAATGATCCATTAGATGATACAATCGTTCTCAGATATTTATAGTTTTCTACATTCTTCACCACATTATTCCCAATTACACAATCGATTTGATTCTCCACGTTCATATTAATAGTTTCAGTCTTTCCACAATTTATTACCAATCTCACTTTTTCTCCTTCCTCCACCAGACAATCGAGCACCCTCTGCATCTCGTAAATACTTCGTTAGGCTAAATAATTTAAGTTCTTCAAGGCGTTCCTCATATGGTTTATATCTAAGTCGTGGTATCATTTTTGTGATTCTTCGCTGAATTTTCTCTAATTTTTCAATGTCTTTTCTGTTGTACGGAGACCAGAATTGCACACAATACTCAAGATGGGGGCGCACTAGCGAGTTGTACAAGGCAAGTATGACTTTTTCCGATTTAAACTCGAAAGTTCTTCCAATAAAACCCACTAGCTTGTTTGCAATTTTAACCGCATCGGTACACTGCTTGCTTGGTTTTATGTCATTTGATATTATCACACCAAGATCCTTTTCACTGTCTGTACTTGATAACTGAATATTGTTCATTTTGTAATTTGCATGGACGAGGAGGAGGAGGAGAAGGAGGACGAGGAGGACGAGGAGGAGGAGGGGAAGGAGGGCGAGGAGGACGAGGAGGAGGACGAGGAAGAGGAGGACGATTAGGAGGAGAACGATTAGGAAGAGGAGGAGGAGGAGGAGGACGAGGAGGAGGAGGACGAGGAGGAGGAGGACGAGGACGAGGAGGAGGAGGACGAGGACGAGGAGGACGAAGAGGAGTAGCACGAGGAGGAGGAAGACGAGGAGGAGGAGGACGAGGACGACGAGGCCGAGGACGACGAGGAGGAGGAGGAGGACGAGGAGGATGAATACGAGGAGGAGGAGGACGAGGTCGACCAGGACGAGGAGGACGAGGACGGGGAGGAGGACGAGGAGGACGAGGAGGAGGAGGACGACGAGGACGACGAGGAGGACGAGGAGCACGAGGTCGAGGAGGACGAGGAGCACGATGTCGAGGAGGACGAGGAGGAGGAGGACGAGGAGGAGACGAGGAGGAGGAGGACGAGGAGGAGACGAGGACGACGAGGACGAGAAGGACGAGGACGAGGAGGACGAGGAGGACGAGGAGGACGAGGACGAGGAGGAAGAAAAGGACGAGGACGAGGAGGACTAGGAGGACGAGGAGGACGGGGAGGACGAGTACGAAGAGGACGAGGAGGAGGAGGAGATTGAGGACGACGTGGAGGACGAGGAGAACGAGGTCGAGGAGGACGAGGAGGACGAGGACGAGGAGGACGAGGCGGAGGACGAGGAGGACGACGAGGACGAGGACGACGAGGACGAGGACGACGAGGACGAGGACGACGAGGACGAGGACGACGAGGACGAGAAGGACGAGGACGAGGAGGACGAGGACGAGGAGGACGAGGAGGACGAGGACGAGGACGAGGACGAGAAGGACGAGGACGACGAGGATGAGAAGGACGAGGAGGACGAGGATGAGGAGGACGAGGATGAGGAGGACGAGGAGGATGAGGAGGACGAGGACGAGGAGGACGAGGATTAAACAGGATTACACAGGAAAGCAAACAGCAACAGACCTTATGGTCCTTTCGAGGCTGCTTGTTAGAGAAAACTATGACTACAAGATCTAACTCTACATGTTGAAGGATAAGGATAGTAAAGCAAGAAGGCTCCCCCCACCACCAAACCCTCCAGGAAAAAGTGAGAAAAACCACCATGCAACATGGAAAAACTGACATGGAAATTTTATAGGAAACACTGGAAAGGAAAAGTCACATTCTATAATACTTTATAAGCTACCCGATAGAGTAACCTGAAAGAGAAATTAAACAAATAAAATAATAGTTATGGCATGACATAAACCGGTTACATTGAGTTAATGGGAAGTCTGTGGACATAACGTGGAAGCTACACACTGCACAGTGTGGATGTTTAGGGGTGGTGCAGCAGCCTTGCCTGGCGCTTTTAAGGTAGGCAGCAGTCAATCAGGCCCTAGCTCCGTTTGCTCCACTGAGACAAGGAACTCTCCCATGTGGGACAAGTACACAAGTTTCATCCTGAAGCAGTGACCCCTGGTACATTAAAAAAAATCCCGATGGTGGTCACTTGACTAACAGGGACCCTCAGTGATCCACGGCCCATCACTGGTCGAAAGTAAGAGTAGTGACCGTTAACTCAGGGTTATCTGTGCAGATCCTAATCTGTGCTTACTGTATATTACCTCATTTGCTTTGGGTAAATCGAAAAACGTATAATGACGTGACGTGACGCTGTGTTAACTTTATGGGGTGTCCTGTAGACACGAAGGGACTGCACAGTGAGGATGTTTGGGGGTGGTGCGGCAGCCTTGCCTGGCGCTATTAAGGTAGGCAGCAGTCAATTAGGCCCTTGCTCCGTTCACTCCACTGAGACAGGGAACTCTCCCATATGGGACAAGTACACAAGTTTCATCCTGAAGCAGTGACCCCTGATACATTAAAAAAATCCCGATGGTGGTCACTTGACTAACAGGGACCCTCAGTGATCCACAGCCCATCACATGTCGAAAGTAAGTGTAGTGACCGTTAACTCAGGGTTATCTGTGCAGATCCTAATCTGTGCTTATATTGCTTTGCACCGAGTAAATTGAAAATGTATAATATCGTGACGCAACACTATGTACGGGTACATTGTTTACGGGGTGTCTTGTAGACTAAAGGGGCATGAACTTACATGTACCGTAGCTATAAAAGCAAGTTATTCGGACAGAAAAAGAGTCAGCTGAGGATTTTCGTGCAAATACTTGTCTAATTTGTTTTTGAATGTCTCAATTGAGATACTGTTCACGGTATCTGAGGGTAATCTGTTCCAGATATTTACAACTCTGTTAACCCTTTAACCGTGGGTGTCATTCCAGAATGACAGTGACAAAACTGGACCAAACTGCGGGTGTCATTCTGGAATGATCGTGAATATTTTGAACACCGCGCGTTTTCCCGGCGCGCAAATTGTCTCACACAAGAGTAGCTGTCCAGTTCTTTCACGCCAGCCATCCCACACCTTCCTCCTCCAACCCCGAGGGGGTCCCCCCCACCCCTGCCCTGACCCGCATCAGTCAGTATCTGTCCAGCTCTGTGCGTGATAATGGCGCTCCGTCCCGACTCATCGTCGCTCGCTTCCTCCTCTACAATGATTAGTGCTAGTGTTCCCTCTACCTCTACACCGGTAAAGGAACTGCCGACGGCGAGGCAGAAGGGGTTGAGCACTCCTGAAATTAGAACTGAGCTGGACAAAACTGTAAGTACTACTCTTGATTGTGGCAGTGAAAGTGACACACTCACAGCAAGCAGTGATGATTTGGCAGTGATTGGTGGTGAACCATTTTCCATTGATAGTGACAGTGATGAAAGTGATCATGTTGTTTCCCCCCCACCACCCCCAACTTACTCTGGGAAAGGAAAGGCTCCTATGGGCAAATCTGGTATTGCACGTGGGAAGGGAGTGAAGCGCAGGCTCACGTCTCCCACACCAGGCCCTAGTAAGCATTTCCCATCAATTTCCCGTTCCCCTAGCCCTATTGCCCTCACATCATCATCATCATCATCATCTGTCGTGCCCTGTCCTCAGTCTACATCATCTGAGGAGTACGAATTACCAAAGCCTGCAAAGTGAGGGAAGGCAGGCCGTGCAGGTCGTGCAGGCAGGCCTAGAACAAAGGGGATGTGTGGCAGTTGGAGAGCAAAGCTGGGTGATAAGCGAGGAGATAAGCAAGGTGATAAGCGGGGTAGAAAGGGTCAAGTTTCACCACGCACCAGGTCAGAAACCCCCCCGCCTGCCCCCCGCTCAGCTCCCTCACCCTCGCCACCCCCCCACTCACTGCCCCCGCACTCACCCCCCTCCCCGTTGTCTCCTGCCTCACCCCCCTCCCGCTTGCCTCCTGCCTCACCTCCTGCCTCACCCATTGCCTCCACCTCAGCTCCTTCTCACGGGGAAACGAGTGCAATGCAACCTGCCCCTGCCACTGAACCACGCACAGGGCAAGTGGATGCATTTGTTTGGTCTGACGGTGCAGATTTTCAGCCACACAATCCACCGTTTGATATGACAAATGCTGGAATACAGCCTGCCTTCCCATGCAACGCAGGAGATGACTTTGTTGATTACTTCCTGGCCTTCATGGATGATGAAATCGTGCAGCATGTCAGCGATGAGACCAATAGGTATGCAGCTCAGTGTGCAGCAGAAGGGCTGGGACCTATTGGCTCACCAAAGCAAGTGTCGTGGTTGCCTGTCGGGATCAGAGAGCTGTATGTGTTCTTTGCACTAATGTTTTTGATGCCCCATATAAAGAGACATGAGTTGGAGGAGTACTGGCTCGTGGATGACATAACTACTATCCCAATATTCGGGAAGTATATGTCACGGGATCGGTTCCGACAGCTGCTTGGATACCTGCACTTCGCTGACAATGCAAACCCGTCACAAAATTAACCCTTCGTGGAAAGTGAGGGATTTTCTCAACAGGATTAGGGATCGATTTATGCGATTTTTCCGGCCTATGCAGAAAGTCGTCATAGACGAATCCCTGGTATTGTTCAGAGGACGTCTCAAATTCATGCAGTACATCCCCAGCAAACGCCACCGCTTTGGGATAAAGTTCTTTGTGCTGTGTGACTGTGAGACGGGGTATATCCTGGATTTTGTCATCTACTCTGCTAGCACAATGGATGTGAACAGGAAAGACCCCCTTGGCTTCTCTGGCTCCGTTGTAAAAGTGCTGATGGAGAGGTATTTTGGTGGTAATCATGTGCTGTACACAGACAATTACTACACAGCACCGAAACTCTCCAAATACCTTGCTGAACACGGCATTGGCACTGTTGGCACTGTACGGAGCTATAGGAAAGAGTGGCCTAGTTTCCCCGAAGCATCATCATCATCCAGGGGAGATGTTCACCTGAAGAAGTCAGACAAGCTTCTTGCGATCAGGTGGCATGACAAGAAGGTCGTGAATATGATCAGCACCATCCACAAGGGGGAATTGCAGAGAACTGGAAAGGTCAGCTACAGGACGGGAGCGCCAATCATGAAGCCTGATGCCGTCATTGATTATAATGTAAATATGAGACTTGTTGATAAGTCTGATATGATGATTGGCGAAATCGACTGTCTCAGGAGAAACACCCGATGGTACAGGAAGGCTTGCCTGCACATGCTCGATATGTGCATGCTCAACGCCTTCATTCTCTACAAGACACAAGTCGGGGGCATAAGGCAACCATCACTGAGACAGTTCTCCAAGACTGTCGTGCAGCAGCTACTTGCACGATTTGGTCAGGTGACGGCATTGATCCTGAGGCGACACTCTGACACACAACCTGACCATCTTGAGTGCCGCAATTACATGAGCCGGCACCAGCTTGTGAAATTGCCTCTTACAGCAGGCGGCAGGTTGTCACGGCCGCTGCAGAGTATGTTCTACCACCACACGGAGGCCTAGGACGAGAAAAATGAGCACACACCAGTGCCTGGAATGCCAAGTCGCTCTATGTGTAACTCCGTGCTTTGCCGAGTACCACTCTCTGAGTAAATACTGAAAGTGACAGTGATATATAGTGATGCGACAGTGACGTACTTTGCCAATAATTGTATAATGGATAATGTAGTAATAAGGGATATTTTGCCTAGAAAAAAAAGGAAATATTGGCCAGTATAATAAGTGATATTGTAATAAGAGAATCTGCGGCACTTGTGGAATTCTGCGGCACTTATGTAATTCTGTGATGCGCCAGTGACGCAATATAGTAATAAGTGCATTGTAAATATAATGTATATTGCCCAGATTATATGTAAAATATTATTAGAAGTTAGAAAGAATGAAAAGATCGCATGAAACGTCAGTGAGCGGGTGCCGCCGCAGTGAAGTGAGGCGCAACCGCAGTGAAGAGCGGGCGCAGCCGCAGGGAAGTGCCTTTTACCTACCTCAGTGAACACAGAGTGGGTGTTTATCGTATGTACAGTGTTCATATATGTTTATATTACTATTATGAGAGAGTGGTTGGCATTTGGTACTGGTGTGTGGGGCTTAAAATAGTTATTTCACACCCCTCACTTCTAACGGCTCTCCCCGTCCTGTGAAAGTCAACAAAGTCATGAAACCTACATCAATGGAAAGCTGAAGGTTAGTACTTTCTAATGGTACCATATTTTTTTTCTCTAGCTTTATTCTGTGCATAGTTATTAAGGTTTAAAGGTTTGTTTACATTTGGCTGAAAAACCCGCGGGAGAGGACAGTCAGACCAAAACAATACCCGCGGTTAAAGGGTTAAAGAAGAAATATTTTGCTTCGTGGGATTGGAATCGCTTTCCCATGATTTTGCAGGCAATACTTCTGGTTTGACTAGACCGGTCTATATCAAAATATTTATTCATGTCTAAGTTGTCATATCCCTTCATGATTTTGAAAACTTCAATAAGGTCCCCTCTTAACCTGCGCTTCGTTCAATCAATCAATCATTTCCTGTGGCACGCCACGGGATTGCATAGGGCCTCAATGAACTCTCTCCACCAATATTTGTCTCTTGCCATCTCCTTCAGGTCCCACCAACACTCCTCTCCTGCTTCTTTTTTCATTGTCCTCAACCAAGTTTCCCTCGGCCTACCTCTACCTCTTCTTCCTCTAGCAATGCACTCTGGCACATCCTGTATTAAACAACCTTCTTTTCTGTATATGTGCCCCAGCCACTTCCAGCGAGACAGTCTCACATATTCATTAACTGGTTCCAGTCTCGTAATATCTATCCCTTACTCTTTTATTTGTAACTCTGTCTTGCCACTTTACCCCAAGAATCCTTCTCAGTATTTTATTCTCAAATCCTAATACTTTCCGATCTGTTGCAATTGTACTGTACCATGACTCATGCCCGTATATTAAAATTGGTCTAACCATGGACTTGTAAATTTTCACTTTAGTATGTACCGAAAGCATATTATTATTCCAAACAGATTTCAACATTCCAACAGCTCGCCAAGCCTGTCTAATCCTCTCCTCAATTTCATTGTTTAATGATCCATTAGATGATACAATCATTCCCAGATATTTATAGTTTTCTACATTCTTCACCACATTATTCCCAATTACACAATCGATTTGGTTCTCCACGTTCATATTAATAATTTCAGACATTCCACAATTTATTACCAATCCCACTTTTTTTCCTTCCTCCACCAGACAATCGAGCACCCTCTGCATCTCGTAAATACTTCGTTAGGCTAAATAATTTAAGTTCTTCAAGGCGTTCCTCAAATGGTTTATATCTAAGTCGTGGTATCATTTTTGTGATTCTTCGCTGAATTTTCTCTAATTTTTCAATGTCCTTTCTGTTGTACGGAGACCAGAATTGCACACAATACTCAAGATGGGGGCGCACTAGCGAGCTGTACAAGGCAAGTTACGCTTTTTCCGATTTAAACTCGAAAGTTCTTCCAATAAAACCCACTAGCTTGTTTGCAATTTTAACCGCATCGGTACACTGCTTGCTTGGATTTAGGTCATTTGATATTATCACACCAAGATCCTTTTCACTGTCTGTACTTGATAACTGAATATTGTTCATTTTGTAATTTGCATGGACGAGGAGGAGGAGGAGAAGGAGGACGAGGAGGACGAGGAGGAGGAGGGGAAGGAG
Source organism: Coenobita brevimanus (assembly GCF_032717465.1). Lineage (NCBI taxonomy): Eukaryota > Metazoa > Arthropoda > Malacostraca > Decapoda > Coenobitidae > Coenobita > Coenobita brevimanus. Next base: position 4,839,726 of record NC_136962.1, on the reverse strand, counting down.
GGCGAGGAGGACGAGGAGGAGGAGGAGGACGAGGAGGAGGACGAGGAAGAGGAGGAGGAGGAGGAGGAGGACGAGGAGGAGGAGGACGAGGACGAGGAGGATGAGGACGAGGAGGAGGAGGACGAAGAGGAGTAGCACGAGGAGGAGGAAGACGAGGAGGAGGAGGACGAGGACGAGGACGACGAGGCCGAGGACGACGAGGAGGAGGAGGAGGATGAATACGAGGAGGAGGAGGACGAGGAGGAGGACGAGGACGAGGAGGAGGACGAGGAGGACGAGGACGGGGAGGAGGACGAGGAGGACGAGGACGAGGAGGACGAGGAGGGCGAGGTCGAGAAGGAAGAGGAGGACGAGGAGGAGGACGAGGACGAGGACGACGAGGAGGACGAGGAGCACGATGTCGAGGAGGACGAGGAGGAGGAGGACGAGGAGGAGACGGGGACGAGGAGGACGAGGAGGACGAGGACGAGAAGGACGAGGACGAGGAGGATGAGGACGAGGAGGAAGAAAAGGACGAGGACGAGGAGGACGAGGAGGACTAGGAGGACGAGGAGGACTAGGAGGACGAGGACGAAGAGGCGAGGAGGACGAGATTAAGGACGACGTGGAGGACGAGGAGAACGAGGTCGAGGAGGACGAGGACGACGAGGACGAGAAGGACGAGGACGAGGAGGACTAGGAGGACGAGGAGGAGGACGAGGAGAACGAGGAAGAGGACGAGGAAGAGGAGGAGGACGAGGAGGAGGACGAGGACGAGGAGGAGGACGAGGAAAAGGAGGAGGATGAGGAGGACGAGGATGAGGGCGAGGAGGACGAGGAGGAGGAGGACGAGGAGGAGGAGGACGAGGAGGAGGAGGGGAAGGAGGGCGAGGAGGAGAAGGAGGAGGAGGAGGAGGAGGAGGACGACGACGAGGAGGAGGAGGAGGAGGACGAGGAAGAGGAGGAGGACGAGGAGGAGGACGAGGACGAGGAGGAGGACGAGGAGGAGGACGAGGAGGAGGACGAGGAGGAGGACGAGGACGAGGAAAAGGAGAAGGAGGAGGAGGACGAGGATGAGGGCGAGGAGGACGAGGAGGAGGACGAAGAGGAGGAAGACGAAGAGGAGGAGGACGAGGAGGACGAGAACAAGGAGGACGAGGACGAGGACGACGAGGCCGAGGACGACGAGGAGGAGGACGGGGAGGAGGAGGACGAGGAGGAAGAATACGAGGAGGAGGAGGACGAGGAGGAGGAGGACGAGCAGGAGGACGAGAACGACCAGGACGAGGAGGACGAGGACGAGGAGGACGAGTAGGACGAGGACGAGGAGGACGAAAAGGACGAGGACGAGGAGGACTAGGAGTTCGAGGAGGACGAGGAGGAGGAGGAGGAGGAGGAGGAGGAGGAGGAGGACGAGGAGGACGAGGAGGACGAGGAGGACGAGGAGGACGAGGACGAGGAGAACGAGGAGGAGGAGGAGGAGGACAATGAGGACGAGGAGGACGAGGACGAGGAGGAGGAGGACGAGTATTAAACAGGATTACACAGGAAAGCAAACAGCAACAGACCTTATGGTCCTTTCGAGGCTGCTTGTTAGAGAAAACTATGACTACAAGATCTAACTCTACATGTTGAAGGATAAGGATAGTAAAGCAAGAAGGCTCCCCCCACCACCAAACCCTCCAGGAAAAAGTGAGAAAACCACCATGCAGCATGGAAAAACTGACATGGAAATTTTATAGGAAACACTGGAAAGGAAGAGTCACATTCTATAATACTTTATCTATAAGCTACCCGATAGAGTAACCTCAAGGAGAAAGTAAACAAATAAAATAATAGTTACAGCATGACATTATAAACCGGTTACACTGAGTTAATGAAAACTCTGTGGACATAACGTGGAAGCTACACACTGCACAGTGTGGATGTTTAGGGGTGGTGCAGCAGCCTTGCCTGGCGCTTTTAAGGTAGGGAGCAGTCAATCAGGCCCTAGCTCCGTTTGCTCCACTGAGACAAGGAACTCTCCCATGTGGGACAAGTACACAAGTTTCATTGTGAAGCAGTGACCCCTGGTACATTAAAAAAAATCCCGATGGTGGTCACTTGACTAACAGGGACCCTCAGTGATCCACAGCCCATCACTAGTCGAAAGTAAGAGTAGTGACCGTTAACTCAGGGTTATTTGTGCAGATCCTAATATGTGCTTATATTGCATTGTTTGCACTGGGGAGATTGAAAAGTATATAGGACGGGTGTCTTAGATAAAAGGGGACTGCACAGTGCACAGTGTGGATGTGCAATGCACAGAGTTGATGTTTAGGGGTGGTGCGGCAACCTTAACTAGCGCTTTTTAGGTAGGCAGCAGTCAATCAGGCCCTAGCTCCGTTCACTCCACTGAGACAAGGAACTCTCCCATGTGGGACAGTACACAAGTTTCATCCTGAAGAAGTGACCCCTATTACATTAAAATAATCCCGATGGTGGTCACTTGACTAACAGGGACCCTCAGTGATCCACATCCCATCACAGGTCGAAAGTAAAAGTAGTGACCGTTAACTCAGGGTTATCTGTGCAGATCCGATCTGTGCTTACTGTATATTACCTCATTTGCTTTGGGTAAATCGAAAAACGTATAATGACGTGACGTGACGCTATGTTAACTTTACGGGGTGTCCTGTAGACACGAAGTGACTGCACAGTGTGGATGTTTGGGGGTGGTGCGGCAGCCTTGCCTGGCGGTATTAAGGTAGGCAGCAGTCAATTAGGCCCTTCCTCATTCACTCCACTGAGACAGGGAACTCTCCCATATGGGACAAGTACACAAGTTTCATCCTGATGCAGTGACCCCTGGTACATTAAAAAAATCCCGATGGTGGTCACTTGACTAACAGGGACCCTCAGTGATCCACAGCCCATCACAGGTCGAAAGTAAGAGTAGTGACCGTTAACTCAGGGTTATCTGTGCAGATCCTAATCTGTGCTTATATTGCTTTGTTTGCACCGAGTAAATTGAAAATGTATAATATCGTGACGCAACACTATGTACGGGTACATTGTTTACGGGGTGTCTTGTAGACTAAAGGGGCATGAACTTACATGTACCGTAGCTATAAAAGCAAGTTATTCGGACAGAAAAAGAGTCAGCTGAGGATTTTCGTGGAAATACTTGTCTAATTTGTTTTTGAATGTCTCAATTGAGATACTGTTCACGGTATCTGAGTGTAATCTGTTCCAGATATTTACAACTCTGTTAAAGAAGAAGTATTTTGCTTCGTGGGATTGGAATCGCTTTCCCATGATTTTGCAGCCATTACTTCTGGTTTGACTCGACCGGTCTATATCAAAATATTTATTCATGTCTAAGTTGTCATATCCCTTCATGATTTTGAAAACTTCAATAAGGTCCCCTCTTAACCTGCGCTTCGTTCAATCAATCAATCATTTCCTGTGGCACGCCACGGGATGCATAGGGCCTCAATGAACTCTCTCCACCAATATTTGTCTCTTGCCATCTCCTTCAGGTCCCACCAACACTCCTCTCCTGCTTCTTTTTTCATTGTCCTCAACCAAGTTTCCCTCGGCCTACCTCTACCTCTTCTTCCTCTAGCAATCCACTCTGGCACATCCTGTATTAAACAACCTTCTTTTCTGTATATGTGCCCCAGCCACTTCCAGCGAGACAGTCTCACATATTCATTAACTGGTTCCACTCTCGTAATATCTATCCCTTACTCTTTCATTTGTAACTCTTTCTTGCCACTTTACCCCAAGAATCCTTCTCAGTATTTTATTCTCAAATCCTAATACTTTCCGATCTGTTGCAATTGTACTGTACCATGACTCATGCCCGTATATTAAAATTGGTCTAACCATGGACTTGTAAATTTTCACTTTAGTATGTACCGAAAGCATATTATTATTCCATACAGATTTCAACATTCCAACAGCTCGCCAAGCCTGTCTAATCCTCTCCTCAATTTCATTGTTTAATGATCCATTAGATGATACAATCGTTCCCAGATATTTAAAGTTTTCTACATTCTTCACCACATTATTCCCAATTACACAATCCATTTGGTTCTCTACGTTCATATTAATAATTTCAGTCTTTCCACAATTTATTACCAATCCCACTTTTTCTCCTTCCTCCACCAGACAATCGAGCACCCTCTGCATCTCGTAAATACTTCGTTAGGCTAAATAATTTAAGTTCTTCAAGGCGTTCCTCATATGGTTTATATCTAAGTCGTGGTATCATTTTTGTGATTCTTCGCTGAATTTTCTCTAATTTTTCAATGTCCTTTCTGTTGTACGGAAACCAGAATTGCACACAATACTCAAGATGGAGGCGCACTAGCGAGTTGTACAAGGCAAGTATGACTTTTTCCGATTTAAACTCGAAAGTTCTTCCAATAAAACCCACTAGCTTGTTTGCAATTTTAACCGCATCGGTACACTGCTTGCTTGGTTTTAGGTCATTTGATATTATCACACCAAGATCCTTTTCACTGTCTGTACTTGATAACTGAATATTGTTCATTTTGTAATTTGCATGGACGAGGAGGAGGAGGACGAGGAGGACGAGGAGGGGAAGGAGGGCGAGGAGGAGAAGGAGGAGGAGGAGGAGGACGACGAGGAGGAGGAGGAGGAGGACGAGGAAGAAGGAGGAGGACGAGGAGGAGGACGAGGAGGAGGAGGAGGACGAGGAGGAGGACGAGGAAAAGGAGAAGGAGGAGGAGGACGAGGATGAGGGCGAGGAGGACGAGGAGGAGGAGGACGAGGAGGAGGACGAAGAGGAGGAAGACGAAGAGGAGGAGGACGAGGAGGACGAGAACAAGGAGGACGAGGACGAGGACGACGAGGCCGAGGACGACGAGGAGGAGGACGAGGAGGAGGAGGACGAGGAGGAAGAATACGAGGAGGAGGAGGACGAGGAGGAGGAGGACGAGCAGGAGGACGAGAACGACCAGGACGAGGAGGACGAGGACGAGGAGGACGAGTAGGACGAGAACGAGGAGGACGAAAAGGACGAGGACGAGGAGGACTAGGAGTTCTAGGAGGACGAGGAGGACAAGGAGGAGGATTACACAGGATTACACAGAAAAGCAAACAGCAACAGACCTTATGGTCCTTTCGAGGCTGCTTGTTAGAGAAAACTATGACTACAAGATCTAACTCTACATGTTGAAGGATAAGGATAGGAAAGCAAGAAGGCTCCCCCCACCACCAAACCCTCCAGGAAAAAGTGAGAAAAACCATCATGCAGCATGGAAAAACTGACATGGAAATTTTATAGGAAACACTGGAAAGGAAAAGTCACATTCTATAATACTTTATCTATAAGCTACCCGATAGAGTAACCTGAAAGAGAAAGTAAACAAATAAAACAATAGTTACGGCATGACATTATAAACCAGTTACATTGAGTTAATGGGAAGTCTATGGACATAACGTGGAAGCTACACACTGCACAGTGTGGATGTTTAGGGGTGGTGCTGCAGCCTTGCCTGGCGCTTTTAAGGTAGGGAGCAGTCAATCAGGCCCTAGCTCCGTTTGCTCCACTGAGACAAGGAACTCTCCCATGTAGGACAAGTACACAAGTTTCATCCTGAAGCAGTGACCCCTGGTACATTAAAAAAATCCCGATGGTGGTCACTTGACTAACAGGGACCCTCAGTGATCCACAGCCCATCACAGGTCGAAAGTAAGAGTAGTGACCGTTAACTCAGGGTTATCTGTGCAGATCCTAATCTGTGCTTACTGTATATTACCTCATTTGCTTTGGGTAAATCGAAAAACGTATAATGACATGACGTGACGGGTGTCTTAGATAAAAGGGGACTGCACAGTGCACAGTGTGGATGTGCAATGCACAAAGTGGATGTTTAGGGGTGGTGCGGCAACCTTCCCTGGCGCTTTTTAGGTAGGCAGCAGTCAATCAGGCAATAGCTCCGTTCACTCCACTGAGACAAGGAACTCTCCCATGTGGGAGAGTACACAAGTTTCTTCCTGAAGCAGTGACCCCTGGTACATTAAAAAAATCCCGATGGTGGTCACTTGACTAACAGGGACCCTCAGTGATCCACAGCCCATCACAGGTCGAAAGTAAGAGTAGTGACCGTTAACTCAGAGTTATCTGTGCAGATCCTAATCTGTGCTTATATTGCTTTGTTTGCACCGAATAAATTGAAAATGTATAATATCGTGACGCAACACTATATACGGGTACATTGTTTACGGGGTGTCTTGTAGACTAAGGGGGCATGAACTTACATGTACCGTAGCTATAAAAGCAAGTTATTCGGACAGAAAAAGAGTCAGCTGAGGATTTTCGTGCAAATACTTGTCTAATTTCTTTTTGAATGTCTCAATTGAGATACTGTTCACGGTATCTGAGGGTAATCTGTTCCAGATATTTACAACTCTGTTAAAGAAGAAGTATTTTGCTTCGTGGGATTGGAATCGTTTTCCCATGATTTTGCAGCCATTACTTCTGGTTTGACTCGACCGGTCTATATCAAAATATTTATTCATGTCTAAGTTGTCATATCCCTTCATGATTTTGAAAACTTCAATAAGGTCCCCTCTTAACCTGCGCTTCGTTAGGCTAAATAATTTAAGTTCTTCAAGGCGTTCCTCATATGGTTTGTTTCTAAGTCGTGGTACCATTTTTGTGATTCTTCGCTGAATTTTCTCTAATTTTTCAATGTCCTTTCTGTAGTACGGAGACCAGAATTGCACACAATACTCAAGACGGGGGCGCACTAGTGAGTTGTACAAGGCAAGTATGACTTTATCCGATTTAAACTCGAAAGTTCTTCCAATAAAACCCACTAGCTGGTTTGCAATTTTAACCGCATCGGTGCACTGCTTGCTTGGTTTTAGGTCATTTGATATTATCACACCAAGATCCTTTTCACTGTCTGTACTTGATAACTGAATATTGTTCATTTTGTAATTTGCATGGACATTGTTACTTCCAATATGAAGTACTTTACATTTTTCTGTGTTGAATTTCATTTGCCATTTTTCTGCCCAGCCTGCTAAAGTATTAAGGTCATTTTGTAACTGCTGCCACTGTAATTTTGAAGTGACTTTACTGGTTATTTTAGTATCATCTGCAAATTTGGATACTTTACAATTTAGACCCTCATCAATGTCATTTATATAGATAATAAAAAGTATCGGTCCAAGTACTGAGCCTTGGGGAACGCCGCTGATCACATTACGCCATTTGGATTCCTTTCCGTTTATCACAACTCGCTGTTTTCGGTCTGACAGCCAGTCTTGTAACCATTTTTGCGTCTTTCCTTTTATTCCATGTGCTTCTATTTTTCTCATGAGACGCTTGTGAGGGACAGTGTCAAATGCTTTCTGAAAGTCGAGGTAAATTATATCTACTGCTCTTGAGTCATCGTATGATTTGTAAACATCATGGAAGAAGTCCAGTAAGTTAGTTAAGCATGAACGACGATGTCTGAATCCATGTTGCGAGTCTTTAATTATATTATTTTCTTCTAGATAATTAACTATTTTATCTCTTATGATTTTTTCCATTAACTTGCACACTACTGATGTTAAGCTGATTGGTCTGTAATTTCCTGGGTGCGACTCATTTCCTTTTTTGAAAATTGGTGTTACATTTGCTAGTTTCCATTCGCGTGGAACTTTCCCAGTACTTAATGAATTATTGAATAAGACAGAGAGTGGCAGCAGTAACTCATGTTTTGCTTCTTTGAGAATTCTCGGTGATATTTTATCGGGGCCAGGGGTTTTGTTTATGTCCGTACTATTTATGGCTGAAAGGATATCATTATTATGGATAGGATAGTTACTAAGGGCTGTGCTATTTACTTGGTTTGTGGGTAACAGTAGGTTTCTGGTGCTGTTTTCTACTGTAAAAACAGACGCAAAGTAATCGTTAAGAATGTTTGCCATTTCGACCTCATTTTCAGTGTGTCTGCCATTGTTTGTTTCTAGAGGACCTATTGATGTAGTCATAACCTTTTTCTTTCTAATGTAACTGTAAAATTCTTTAGGATTTGATTTGCACGTATTAGCAATGTGGATCTCCAGTGCTCTTTTGCTTTGTTTAATAAGTCTTTTCGATGTGCGGCGTAGATTTTCGTATTGTAATTTATCATCATTATTTTGTGTAGCTTTATATTTATGGTATGCCTGTTTTTTGGCTATTAAGTTACTTTTTATTTCACTGGACCACCACTTTGGTTTACTATTTCCAGCTGGACGTCTGTTACGTAGTGGCACACATGACTTTACCACTTCATTAAATTTTTCGGTGAATATTTCCCATGCTTGGTTTATGTCATCGGTTTCAGACATTTGATTCCAATCTGCAGTTGCAAGTAGCGCTCTGAGCCTGTTGAAATTAGCTCTTCGATAATCTGGGACCTTTTCTTTGCTCTCCGTTTCTTTTACTTTTTCAGTAGTAATATTAAACTGTATAGTTCGATGATCACTGGAACTAAACTCAGGTCCTATTTCAACGTTGTTGACTAGGTTATCATTTGTAGTCAAGATGATGTCTAGGATATTGTTTCCTCTCGTTGGGTATTCTACGTGTTGGGAAAGGGCGCTTTCCTGAAGATTCGTATAAAGCTCTTGTCCTGAGTGTGCCGTCAGTGGTTCACCCCACTTTGTTACCGGTAGATTAAAGTCTCCAAAAATTACGCTATCCTCTTGACAACAAATTTCCGCAATTTGATCATAAAGTTTTTCATCTGTCTCAGTTGACTGTGCTGGAGGACGATAGATGAGACATATATTTATTTTGTGTGAATTAATACTTAGCTGAACATAACTGGCATCTATGTTGGTAATACTGGGTTTGGATAGCACAAGGGGATGGAGACTAGTTTTCACATATAGTAAAACACCGCCACCAGCTCGATGTGGTCGCTCACAGCTGAAAATATTGTACCCTGTTAGTGAGTATTCCGCTAGAAAGTCACGGTCAGATGTGTTAATCCAGGACTCTGTGATGCCAATGATGTCATAATTTTCTAGGTAAATTAGAGATTCTAAATCCTCAAACTTGTTATGTAGACTACGTGCGTTAGCATTGCAGACTCTAATTCCGTTCCGAACAGTTGGTGATCTGACTTTGTGGGTATTTACGTTAAGGTTACTGTTCCTGGACGTGCCGCGTTTTTTGATCTGAAGAGGGCAACTTTATCGTGTAGAAGTCTATCTAGCCGTGCCGCTCCTACTGAATTCAAATGGAGACCATCTTTCTGGAATAGAGTATGTTGCTCATAAAACTGGTCCCACAGATTGACAAAGTCGACTCCCTCTTGCTTGGAGAGAGATTTGAGGCGGTTATTTGTGCTGAAGGCCTTATCAAAGAAACTATTTTCTGCCTTGATCCTTGGGAGTATACCAGATATTATCACATTAGTGGACTTAGTTTTGAATCGTTTGATCATTTCATGATACTTTGCAAGCAATTCCTCTGATCTACTGCGCTTCAGATCATTTGTACCAACATGGATAACGTATAGAGTTTGATCATTTGCGTCTTTTGTGACCTCATCGCAGGCTTCTGTGATATCACTTAGTCCACCTCCTGGAAAACAGTACCTCTTTCTGCTGATGGGGGCACGTCCACAAAATTCCTCCAGCTGACTGCGTACAATAGAGTCCCCAATAAGCCTTGTTTCTTCTGTCTCATTTACCGCTTCGGCAAGGATCTGGTAGCGATTATACGTAGTTATGGGAAGATGCTTCCTCGAATCTTTTCCGGGTTTTGCGCCATTTCTTACCATAGTAAAGGGGACTTCGCTTGGCGAGGAACGTACTGAATCGCTGGGTGAGGAAGATACTGATACACTATTATTTGTGACTGCCTGATGGGCGGGGGCTTGTACGAGCACAGTTTGTACGCTTCTTCCTTTTCGAGTGCTGTTGCTGACTCCTACATTTGCCACTACAAACTCTTTCAGTGTCTCAAACTCTGCCTTGAGTTCCCTGTAATTTCTCTGCGATTCAGCTAAACCATTTTCTAGATCTTTTCTCAAGATGCATAGTTTGCACACAGGCGTCGAAAAGTAATTTGAAAAATACTGAGCCGCAAAGCGACCAGTACACTCCTGGCAGGCCTTCAGGTTAGACGGCATTTTGCAGCAATATTTCCACAATCCCACACAAATAAAAAATAGTATACAACTGGTTAATGGATGTTGTTACAAATGGTCAATTTACTCCATATATGAGATATTGAATTTCTAGGGAGGTTCACTTACTTTTTATATATTATCTTCCTTTACCAGTATAAAAAGAATAGAAAATCTACCTGCTATGGCACAATCCAACCTACATGGATTCTTTTACCAGTGTAAAAGGAACAGAAAATCTGCTTGCTATAGTACAACCTACCTTAACATGAACTGTGTAAAATGAAAAGGGAATCTACTTGCTAGGGTATGATCTAGCTTACCATGAATTGTGGAAATACACCACACACTGATTCACTGGAGAAAAAGGAAAAAAATAAAAAAATAAAAAAATAACAATGGAATGTTGGGGAAAAAATCAAAATAAAAACCTAGCTTCTCTCAGTGAACAACTGAAAATAAAAATAATATACAACTGGTTAAGGGATGTTGTTAAAAATGGACAATTTACTCTATAAATGAAAAATTGAATTTCTAGGGAGATTCACTTACTTTTTGTATACTATCTTCCTTTAACAGTATAAAAAGAATAGAAAATCCACCTGCTGTAGCACAAGCCAACCTACATGAATTCTTTTACCAGTGTAAAAAGAGTAGAAAATCTACTTCCTATGGTACAACCTAACTTACCATGAACTGTGTAAAATGTAAAGAAAATCTACTTGCTATGGTATGATCTAGCTTACCATGTATTGTGGAAGTACACCATAAACTGATTCACTGGGAGAAAAAGGAAAAAAGAAAATAACAATGGAATGTTGGGGAGAAATCAAAATAAACACCTAGCTTCACTCAGTGGACAACGGTTTGTAGTGCAAAAACTATTTCACTGGTGTAACATCAATCACACAGTTGTTACTCTATACAGAAGACAATGCTATTCACTTGCACTAAACTAGCAAGTAACTTAGTTAGTATTTGTTACGATAGACTTTAAAGTAAGACGTACAAGGATGATAGTGGGAACAAAAACAAAGAGAGCTGGTAGGTAAATACACTTTCGGTTCACTACAATATTTACTGTACTAGTGAGAAAAGATAATCTGTTTGTTAGATATCGTTCTAACTGACCTTGATCTGCGGGAAAATAAACTATAATGTCTGAGACCAGAAATAACGGAGGGAAAGGGCAGGAATACGAAGTGGAGGGTGGCGGTATATGTAAACAAAGGAACACGCGAACGCTTTACACCTTTAACCCGCTCTAAAACTTTTACATGAAATCTATTTAAATACTTTACACGGGGGAAATATGTCTACGACTCTTATACACTTATCTGATTCACTTTGACACCTATCTTCACTCAAGCTTGTGGTTGAAACACTTGGATATGCGGAGCTGCTTTAATGCGTGTGTATCTCAAGATGGCGCAGAGGAGGAGGAGGAGGAGGAGGACGAGGAGGACGAGGAGGACGAGGACGAGGAGAACGAGGAGGAGGAGGAGGAGGACAATGAGGACGAGGAGGACGAGGACGAGGAGGAGGAGGACGAGTATTAAACAGGATTACACAGGAAAGCAAACAGCAACAGACCTTATGGTCCTTTCGAGGCTGCTTGTTAGAGAAAACTATGACTACAAGATCTAACTCTACATGTTGAAGGATAAGGATAGTAAAGCAAGAAGGCTCCCCCCACCACCAAACCCTCCAGGAAAAAGTGAGAAAACCACCATGCAGCATGGAAAAACTGACATGGAAATTTTATAGGAAACACTGGAAAGGAAAAGTCACATTCTATAATACTTTATCTATAAGCTACCCGATAGAGTAACCTGAAAGAGAAATTAAAGAAATAAAATAATAGTTACGGCATGACATTATAAACCGGTTACATTGAGTTAATGGGAAGTCTGTGGACATAACGTGGAAGCTACACACTGCACAGTGTGGATGTTTAGGGGTGGTGCAGCAGCCTTGCCTGGCGCTTTTAAGGTAGGCAGCAGTCAATCAGGCTCAAGCTCCGTTTGCTCCACTGAGACAAGGAACTCTCCCATGTGGGACAAGTACACAAGTTTCATCGTGAAGCAGTGACCCCTGGTACATTAAAAAAAATCCCGATGGTGGTCACTTGACTAACAGGGACCCTCAGTGATCCACAGCCCATCACTAGTCGAAAGTAAGAGTAGTGACCGTTAACTCAGGGTTATCTGTGCAGATCCTAATATGTGCTTATATTGCATTCTTTGCACTGGGGAGATTGAAAAGTATATAGGACGGGTGTCTTAGATAAAAGGGGACTGCACAGTGCACAGTGTGGATGTGCAATGCACAGAGTTGATGTTTAGGGGTGGTGCGGCAACCTTCCCTGGCGCTTTTTAGGTAGGCAGCAGTCAATCAGGCCCTAGCTCCGTTCACTCCACTGAGACAAGGAACTCTCCCATGTGGGACAGTACACAAGTTTCATCCTGAAGAAGTGACCCCTGGTACAATAAAAAAATCCCGATGGTGGTCACTTGACTAACAGGGACCTTCAGTGATCCACATCCCATCACAGGTCGAAAGTAAAAGTAGTGACCGTTAACTCAGGGTTATCTGTGCAGATCCTACTCTGTACTTACTGTATATTACCTCATTTGCTTTCGGTAAATCGAAAAACGTATAATGACGTGACGTGACGCTATGTTAAGTTAACGGGGTGTCCTGTAGACACGAAGTGACTGCACAGTGTGGATGTTTGGGGGTGGTGCGGCAGCCTTGCCTGGCGCTGTTAAGGTAGGCAGCAGTCAATTAGGTCCTTGCTCCGTTCACTATACTGAGACAGGGAACTCTCCCATATGGGACAAGTACACAAGTTTCATCCTGATGCAGTGACCCCTGGTACATTAAAAAAATCCCGATGGTGGTCACTTGACTAACAGGGACCCTCAGTGATCCACAGCCCATCACAGGTCGAAAGTAAGAGTAGTGACCGTTAACTCAGGGTTATCTGTGCAGATCCTAATCTGTGCTTATATTGCTTTGTTTGCACCGAGTAAATTGAAAATGTATAATATCGTGACGCAACACTATGTACGGGTACATTGTTTACGGGGTGTCCTGTAGAATAAAGGGGCATGAACTTACATGTACCGTAGCTATAAAAGCAAGTTATTCAGACAGAAAAAGAGTCAGCTGAGGATTTTCGTGCAAATACTTGTCTAATTTGTTTTTGAATGTCTCAATTGAGATACTGTTCACGGTATCTGAGGGTAATCTGTTCCACATATTTACAACTCTGTTAAAGAAGAAGTATTTTGCTTTGTGGGATTGGAATCGCTTTCCCATGATTTTGCAGCCATTACTTCTGGTTTGACTCGACCGGTCTATATCAAAATATTTATTCATGTCTAAGTTGTCATATCCCTTCATGATTTTGAAAACTTCAATAAGGTCCCCTCTTAACCTGCGCTTCGTTCAATCAATCAATCATTTCCTGTGGCACGCCACGGGATGAATAGGGCCTCAATGAACTCTCTCCACCAATATTTGTCTCTTGCCATCTCCTTCAGGTCCCACCAACACTCCTCTCCTGCTTCTTTTTTTATTGTCCTCAACCAAGTTTCCCTCGGCCTACCTCTACCTCTTCTTCCTCTAGCAATCCACTCTGGCACATCCTGTATTAAACAACCTTCTTTTCTGTATATGTGCCTCAGCCACTTCCAGCGAGACAGTCTCACATATTCATTAACTGGTTCCACTCTCGTAATATCTATCCCTTACTCTTTCATTTGTAATTCTGTCTTGCCGTCTTGCCACTTTACCCCAAGAATCCTTCTCAGTATTTTATTCTCAAATCCTAATACTTTCTGATCTGTTGCAATTGTACTGTACCATGACTCATGCCTGTATATTAAAATTGGTCTAACCATGGACTTGTAAATTTTCACTTTAGTATGTACCGAAAGCATATTATTATTCCAAACAGATTTAAACATTCCAACAGCTCGCCAAGCCTGTCTAATCCTCTCCTCAATTTCATTGTTTAATGATCCATTAGATGATACAATCGTTCCTAGATTTTTAAAGTTTTCTTCATTCTTCACCACATTATTCCCAGTTACACAATCGATTTGGTTCTCCACGTTCATATTAATAATTTCAGTCTTTCCACAATTTATTACCAATCCCACTTTTTCTCCTTCCTCCACCAGACAATCGAGCACTCTCTGCATCTCGTAAATACTTCGTTAGGCTAAATAATTTAAGTTCTTCAAGGCGTTCCTCATATGGTTTAAATCTAAGTCGTGGTATCATTTTTGTGATTCTTCGCTGAATTTTCTCTAATTTTTCAATGTCCTTTCTGTTGTACGGAAACCAGAATTGCACACAATACTCAAGATGGGGGCGCACTAGCGAGTTGTACAAGGCAAGTATGACTTTTTCCGATTTAAACTCGAAAGTTCTTCCAATAAAACCCACTAGCTTGTTTGCAATTTTAACCGCATCGGTACACTGCTTGCTTGGTTTTAGGTCATTTGATATTATCACACCAAGATCCTTTTCACTGTCTGTACTTGATAACTGAATATTGTTCATTTTGTAATTTGCATGGACGAGGAGGAGGAGGAGAAGGAGGACGAGGAGGACGAGGAGGAGAAGGAGGACGAGGAGGAGGACGAGGAGGAGAAGGAGGACGAGGAGGAGCAGGAGGAAAAGGAGGAGGATGAGGAGGACGAGGATGAGGGCGAGGAGGACGAGGAATACGAGGACGAGGAATACGAGAACGAGGACGAGGACGAGGAGGAGGAGGACGAGGAGAGGAGGACGAGGAGGAGGAGGACGAGGAGGAGGAGGACAAGGACGAGGACGAGGAGGACGAGGAGGAGGAGGACGAGCAGGAGGACGAGGACGACCAGGACGAGGAGGACGAGGACGAGGAGGACGAGGAGGACGAGCAGGACGAGGACGAGGAGGACGAGCAGGACGAGGACGAGGAGGACGAGGACGAGGAGGACTAGGAGTTCGAGGAGTACTAGGAAGACGAGGAGGACGAGGACGAGAAGTAAGAGGAGGACGAGGAGGACAAGGAGGACGAGGAGGACGAGGAGGAGGAAGAGGAGGAGGACGAGGAGGACGATGACGAGGAGAACGAGGACGAGGAGAACGATGAGGAGGAGGAGGACGAGGAGGACGAGGACGAGGAGGAGGAGGAGGAGGAGGACGAGGATTAAAGAGGATTACACAGGAAAGCAAACAGCAACAGACCTTATGGTCCTTTCGAGGCTGCTTGATAGAGAAAACTATGACTACAAGATCTAACTCTACATGTTGAAGGATAAGGATAGTAAAGCAAGAAGGCTCCCCCCACCACCAAACCCTCCAGGAAAAAGTGAGAAAAACCACCATGCAGCATGGAAAAACTGACATGGAAATTTTATAGGAAACACTGGAAAGGAAAAGTCACATTCTATAATACTTTATCTATAAGCTACTCGATAGAGTAACCTGAAAGAGAAATTAAAGAAATAAAATAATAGTTACGGCATGACATTATAAACCGGTTACATTGAGTTAAAGGGAAGTCTGTGGACATAACGTGGAAGCTACACACTGCACAGTGTGGATGTTTAGAGGTGGTGCAGCAGCCTTGCCTGGCGCTTTTAAGGTAGGCAGCAGTCAATCAGGCCCTAGCTCCGTTTGCTCCACTGAGACAAGGAACTCACCCATGTGGGACAAGTACACAAGTTTCATCGTGAAGCAGTGACCCCTGGTACATTAAAAAAATCCCGATGGTGGTCACTTGACTAACAGGGACTCTCAGTGATCCACAGCCCATCACTGGTCGAAAGTAAGAGTAGTGACCGTTAACTCAGGGTTATCTGTGCAGATCCTAATCTGTGCTTATATTGCTTTCTTTGCACTGGGGAGATTGAAAAGTATATAGGACGGGTGTCTTAGATAAAAGGGGACTGCACAGTGTGGATGTGCAATGCACAGAGTGGATGTTTAGGGGTGGTGCGGCAAGCTTCCCTGGCGCTTTTTTGGTAGGCAGCAGTCAATCAGGCCCTAGCTCCGTTCACTCCACTGAGACAAGGAACTCTCCCATGTGGGACAGTACGCAAGTTTCATCCTGAAGCAGTGACCCCTGGTACATTAAAAAAAATCCCGATGGTGGTCACTTGACTAACAGGGACTCTCAGTGATCCACATCCCATCACAGGTCGAAAGTAAAAGTAGTGACCGTTAACTCAGGGTTATCTGTGCAGATCCTAATCTGTGCTTACTGTATATTACCTCATTTGCTTTAGGTAAATCGAAAAACGTATAATGACGTGACGTGACGCTATGTTAACTTTGGGGGGTGTCCTGTAGACACGAAGGGACTGCACAATGTGGATGTTTGCGGGTGGTGCGGCAGCCTTGCCTGGCGCTATTGAGGTAGGCAGCAGTCAATTAGGCCCTTGCTCCGTTCACTCCACTGAGACAGGGAACTCTCCCATATGGGACAAGTACACAAGTTTCATCCTGATGCAGTGACCCCTGGTACGTTAAAAAATTCCTGATGGTGGTCACTTGACTAACAGGGACCCTCAGTGATCCACAGACAATCACAGGTCGAAAGTAAGAGTAGTGACCGTTAACTCAGGGTTATCTGTGCAGATCCTAATCTGTGCTTATATTGCTTTGTTTGCATCGAGTAAATTGAAAATGTATAATATCGTGACGCAACACTATGTATGGGTACATTGTTTACGGGGTGTCTTGTAGACTAAAGGGGCATGAACTTACATGTACCGTAGCTATAAAAGCAAGTTATTCGGACAGAAAAAGAGTCAGCTGAGGATTTTCGTGCAAATACTTGTCTAATTTGTTTTTGAATGTCTCAATTGAGATACTGTTCACGGTATCTGAGGGTAATCTGTTCCAGTTATTTACAACTCTGTTAAAGAAGAAGAATTTTGCTTCGTGGGATTGGAATTGCTTTCCCATGATTTTGCAGCCATTACTTCTGGTTTGACTCAACCGGTCTATATCAAAATATTTATTCATGTCTAAGTTGTCATATCCCTTCATGATTTTGAAAACTTCAATAAGGTCCCCTCTTAACCTGCGCTTCGTTCAATCAATCAATCATTTCCTGTGGCACGCCACAGGATGCATAGGGCCTCAATGAACTCTCTCCATCAATATTTGTCTCTTGCCATCTCCTTCAGGTCCCACCAACACTCCTCTCCTGCTTCTTTTTTCATTGTCCTCAACCAAGTTTCCCTCGGCCTACCTCTACCTCTTCTTCCTCTAGCAATCCACTCTGGCACATCCTGTATTAAACAACCTTCTTTTCTGTATATGTGCCCCAGCCACTTCCAGCGAGACAGTCTCACATATTCATTAACTGGTTCCACTCTCGTAATATCTATCCCTTACTCTTTCATTTGTAACTCTGTCTTGCCACTATACCCCAAGAATCCTTCTCAGTATTTTATTCTCAAATCCTAATACTTTCTGATCTGTTGCAATTGTACTGTACCATGACTCATGCCCGTATATTAAAATTGGTCTAACCATGGACTTGTAAATTTTCACTTTAGTATGTACCGAAAGCATATTATTATTCCGAACAAATTTAAACATTCCAACAGCTCGCCAAGCCTGTCTAATCCTCTCCTCAATTTCATTGTTTAATGATCCATTAGATGATACAATCGTTCCCAGATATTTAAAGTTTTCTACATTCTTCACCACATTATTCCCAATTACACAATCGATTTGGTTCTCCACGTTCATATTAATAATTTCAGTCTTTCCACAATTTATTACCAATCCCACTTTTTCTCCTTCCTCCACCAGACAATCGAGCACCCTCTGTATCTCGTAAATACTTCGTTAGGCTAAATAATTTAAGTTCTTCAAGGCGTTCCTCATGTGGTTTATATCTAAGTCGTGGTATTATTTTTGTGATTCTTCGCTGAATTTTCTCTAATTTTTCAATGTCCTTTCTGTTGTACGGAAACCAGAATTGCACACAATACTCAAGATGGGGGCGCACTAGCGAGTTGTACAAGGCAAGTATGACTTTTTCCGATTTAAACTCGAAAGTTCTTCCAATAAAACCCACTAGCTTGTTTGCAATTTTAACCGCATCGGTACACTGCTTGCTTGGTTTTAGGTCATTTGATATTATCACACCAAGATCCTTTTCACTGTCTGTACTTGATAACTGAATATTGTTCATTTTGTAATTTGCATAGACGAGGAGGAGGAGGAGAAGGAGGACGAGGAGGACGAGGAGGAGGAGGGGAAGGATGGCGAGGAGGACGAGGAGGAGAAGGAGGAGGAGGAGGAGGAGGAGGAAGAGGACGAGGAGGATGAGGAGGAGGACGAGGAAGAGGAGGAGGACGAGGAGGAGGACGAGGAAGAGGAAGAGGACGAGGAGGAGGACGAGGACGAGGAGGAGGACGAGGAAAAGGAGGAGGATGAGGAGGCCGAGGATGAGGAGGACGAGGATGAGGGCGAGGAGGACGAGGAATACGAGGACGAGGACGAGGAGGACGCGGAGAGGAGGACGAGGAGGAGGAGGACGAGGAGGAGGAGGACGAGGAGGAGGAGGACGAGGAGGAGGAGGACGAGGAGCAGGACGAAGAGGAGGAGTACGAGGAGGACGAGGACGAGGAGGACGAGGCCGAGGACGACGAGGAGGACGAGGAGGAGGAGGACGGGGAGGAGGAGGACGAGGAGGAAGAATATGAGGAGGAGGAGGACGAGGAGGAGGAGGACGAGCAGGAGGACGAGAACGACCAGGACGAGGAGGACGAGGAGGACGAGGACGAGGAGGAGGAGGACGAGGATTAAACAGGATTACACAGGAAAGCAAACGGCAACAGACCTAATGGTCCTTTCGAGGCTGCTTGTTAGAGAAAACTATGACTACAAGATCTAACTCTACATGTTGAAGGATAAGGATAGTAAAGCAAGAAGGCTCCCATCACCACCAAACCCTCCAGCAAAAAGTGAGAAAAACCACCATGCAGCATGGAAAAACTGACATGGAAATTTTATAGGAAACACTGGAAAGGAAAAATCACATTCTATAATACTTTATCTATAAGCTACCCGATAGAGTAACCTGAAAGAGAAATTAAAGAAATAAAATAATTCTTACGGCATGACAATATAAACCGGTTACATTGAGTTAATGGGAAGTCTGTGGACATAACGTGGAAGCTACACACTGCACAGTGTGGATGTTTAGGGGTGGTGCAGCAGCCTTGCCTGGCGCTTTTAAGGTAGGCAGCAGTCAATCAGGCCCTAGCTCCGTTTGCTCCACTGAGACAAGGAACTCTCCCATGTGGGACAAGTACACAAGTTTCATCGTGAAGCAGTGACCCCTGGTACATTAAAAAAAATCCCGATGGTGGTCACTTGACTAACAGGGACCCTCAGTGATCCACAGCCCATCACTAGTCGAAAGTAAGAGTAGTGACCGTTAACTCAGGGTTATCTGTGCAGATCCTAATATGTGCTTATATTGCATTCTTTGCACTGGGGAGATTGAAAAGTATATAGGACGGGTGTCTTAGATAAAAGGGGACTGCAGAGTGCACGGTGTGGATGTGCAATGCACAGAGTTGATGTTTAGGGGTGGTGCGGCAACCTTCCCTGGCGCTTTTTAGGTAGGCAGCAGTCAATCAGGCCCTAGCTCCGTTCACTCCACTGAGACAAGGAACTCTCCCATGTGGGACAGTACACAAGTTTCATCCTGAAGAAGTGACCCCTGGTACAATAAAAAAATCCCGATGGTGGTCACTTGACTAACAGGGACCCTCAGTGATCCACATCCCATCACAGGTCGAAAGTAAAAGTAGTGACCGTTAACTCAGGGTTATCTGTGCAGATCCTAATCTGTGCTTACTGTATATTACCTCATTTGCTTTGGGTAAATCGAAAAACGTATAATGACGTGACGTGACGCTATGTTAACTTTACGGGGTGTCCTGTAGACACGAAGTGACTGCACAATGTGGATGTTTGGGGCTGGTGCGGCAGCCTTGCCTGGCGCTATTAAGGTAGGCAGCAGTCAATTAGGTCCTTGCTCCCTTCACTCCACTGAGACAGGGAACTCTCCCATATGGGACAAGTACACAAGTTTCATCCTGATGCAGTGAACCCTGGTACATTAAAAAAATCCCGATGGTGGTCACTTGACTAACAGGGACCCTCAGTGATCCACAGCCCATCACAGGTCGAAAGTAAGAGTAGTGACCGTTAACTCAGGGTTATATGTGCAGATCCTAATCTGTGCTTATATTGCTTTGTTTGCACCGAGGAAATTGAAAATGTATAATATCGTGACGCAACACTATGTACGGGTACATTGTTTACGGGGTGTCTTGTAGACTAAAGGGGCATGAACTTACATGTACCGTAGCTATAAAAGCAAGTTATTCGGACAGAGAAAGAGTCAGCTGAGGATTTTCGTGCAAATACTTGTCTAATTTGTTTTTGAATGTCTCAATTGAGATACTGTTCACGGTATCTGAGGGTAATCTGTTCCACATATTTACAACTCTGTTAAAGAAGAAGTATTTTGCTTCGTGGGATTGGAATCGCTTTCCCACGATTTTGCAGAAATTACTTCTGGTTTGACTCGACCGGTCTATATCAAAATATTTATTCATGTCTAAGTTGTCATATCCCTTCATGATTTTGAAAACTTCAATAAGGTCCCCTCTTAACCTGCGCTTCGTTCAATCAATCAATCATTTCCTGTGGCACGCCACGGGATGAATAGGGCCTCAATGAACTCTCTCCACCAATATTTGTCTCTTGCCATCTCTTTCAGGTCCCACCAACACTCCTCTCCTGCTTCTTTTTTCATTGTCCTCAACCAAGTTTCCCTCGGCCTACCTCTACCTCTTCTTCCTCTAGCAATCCACTCTGGCACATCCTGTATTAAACAATCTTCTTTTCTGTATATGTGCCCCAGCCACTTCCAGCGAGACAGTCTCACATATTCATTAACTGGTTCCACACTCGTAATATCTATCCCTTACTCTTTCATTTGTAACTCTGTCTTGCCGTCTTGCCACTTTACCCCAAGAATCCTTCTCAGTATTTTATTCTCAAATCCTAATACTTTCTGATCTGTTGCAATTGTACTGTACCATGACTCATGCCCGTATATTAAAATTGGTCTAACCATGGACTTGTAAATTTTCACTTTAGTATGTACCGAAAGCAAATTATTATTCCAAACAGATTTAAACATTCCAACAGCTCGCCAAGCCTGTCTAATCCTCTCCTCAATTTCATTGTTTAATGATCCATTAGATGATACAATCGTTCCTAGATATTTAAAGTTTTCTTCATTCTTCACCACATTATTCCCAATTACACAATCGATTTGGTTCTCCACGTTCATATTAATAATTTCAGTCTTTCCACAATTTATTACCAATCCCACTTTTTCTCCTTCCTCCACCAGACAATCGAGCACCCTCTGCATCTCGTAAATACTTCGTTAGGCTAAATAATTTAAGTTCTTGAAGGCGTTCCTCATATGGTTTATATCTAAGTCGTGGTATCATTTTTGTGATTCTTCGCTGAATTTTCTCTAATTTTTCAATGTCCTTTCTGTTGTACGGAGACCAGAATTGCACACAATACTCAAGATGGGGGCGCACTAGCGAGTTGTACAAGGCAAGTATGACTTTTTCCGATTTAAACTCGAAAGTTCTTCCAATAAAACCCACTAGCTTGTTTGCAATTTTAACCGCATCGGTACACTGCTTGCTTGGTTTTAGGTCATTTGATATTATCACACCAAGACCCTTTTCACTGTCTGTACTTGATAACTGAATATTGTTCATTTTGTAATTTGCATGGACGAGGAGGAGCAGGAGAAGGAGGACGAGGAGGACGAGGATGAGGGCGAGGAGGACGAGGAATACGAGGACGAGGAATACGAGGACGAGGACGAGGACGAGGACGAGGAGGACGAGGAGAGGAGGACGAGGACGAGGACGAGGACGAGGACGAGGAGAGGAGGACGAGGAGGAGGAGGACGAGGACGAGGAGCACAAGGACGAGGAGGACGAGGAGGAGGACGAGGACGAGGAGGACGAGGACGAGGAGGACGAGGACGAGGACGAGGAGGACTAGGAGTTCGAGGAGTACTAGGAGGACGAGGAGGACGAGGACGAGAAGTAAGAGGAGGACGATGAGGACGAGGAGGACAAGGAGGACGAGGAGGACAAGGAGGACGAGGAGGACGAGGAGAAGAACGAGGAGGAGGACGAGGAGGAGGAGGACGAGGACGAGGAGGACGAGGACGAGGAGAACGAGGACGAGGAGAACGAGGAGGAGGAGGAGGACAATGAAGAGGAGGAGGACGAGGAGGACGAGGACGAGGAGAACGAGGACGAGGAGGAGGACGAGGATTAAACAGGATTAAACAGGAAAGCAAACAGCAACAGACCTTATGGTCCTTTCGAGGCTGCTTGTTAGAGAAAACTATGACTACAAGATCTAACTCTACATGTTGAAGGATAAGGATAGTAAAGCAAGAAGGCTCCCCCCACCACCAAACCCTCCAGCAAAAAGTGAGAAAAACCACCATGCAGCATGGAAAAACTGACATGGAAATTTTATAGGAAACACTGGAAAGGAAAAGTCACATTCTATAATACTTTATCTATAAGTTACCCGATAGAGTAACCTGAAAGAGAAATTAAAGAAATAAAATAATAGTTACGGCATGACATTATAAACCGGTTACATTGAGTTAATGGGAAGTCTGTGGACATAACGTGGAAGCTACACACTGCACAGTGTGGATGTTTAGGGGTGGTGCAGCAGCCTTGCCTGGCGCTTTTAAGGTAGCCAGCAGTCAATCAGGCCCTAGCTCCGTTTGCTCCACTGAGACAAGGAACTCACCCATGTGGGACAAGTACACAACTTTAATCCTGAAGAAGTGACCCCTGGTACATTAAAAAAATCCCGATGGTGGTCACTTGACTAACAGGGACCCTCAGTGATCCACATCCCATCACAGGTCGAAAGTAAAAGTAGTGACCGTTAACTCAGGGTTATCTGTGCTGATCCTAATCTGTGCTTACTGTATATTACCTCATTTGCTTTGGGTAAATCGAAAAACGTATAATGACGTGACGTGACGCTATGTTAACTTTGCGGGGTGTCCTGTAGACACGAAGGGACTGCACAATGTGGATGTTTGGGGGTGGTGCGGCAGCCTTGCCTGGCGCTATTAAGGTAGGCAGGAGTCAATCAGGCCCTAGCTCCGTTCACTCCACTGAGACAGGGAACTCTCCCATATGGGACAAGTACACAAGTTTCATCCTGAAGCAGTGATCCCTGGTACATTAAAAAATCCCGATGGTGGTCACTTGACTAACATGGACCCTCAGTGATCCACAGCCCATCACAGGTCGAAAGTAAGAGTGGTGACCGTTAACTCAGGGTTATCTGTGCAGATCCTAATCTGTGCTTATATTACTTTGTTTGCACCGAATAAATTGAAAATGTATAATATCGTGACGCAACACTATGTACGGGTACATTGTTTATGGGGTGTCTTGTAGACTAAAGGGGCATGAACTTACATGTACCGTAGGTATAAAAGCAAGTTATTCGGACAGAAAAAGAGTCAGCTGAGGATTTTCGTGCAAATACTTGTCTAATTTCTTTTTGAATGTCTCAATTGAGATACTGTTCACGGTATCTGAGGGTAATCTGTTCCAGATATTTACAACTCTGTTAAAGAAGAAGTATTTTGCTTCGTGGGATTGGAATCGCTTTCCCATGATTTTGCAGCCATTACTTCTGGTTTGACTCGACCGGTCTATATCAAAATATTTATTCATGTCTAAGTTGTCATATCCCTTCATGATTTTGAAAACTTCAATAAGGTCCCCTCTTAACCTGTGCTTCGTTCAATCAATCAATCATTTCCTGTGGCACGCCACGGGAAGCATAGGGCCTCAATGAACTCTCTCCACCAATATTTGTCTCTTGCCATCTCCTTCAGCTCCCACCAACACTCCTCTCCTGCTTCTTTTTTCATTGTCCTCAACCAAGTTTCCCTCGGCCTACCTCTACCTCTTCTTCCTCTAGCAATCCACTCTGGCACATCCTGTATTAAGCAACCATCTTTTCTGTATATGTGCCCCAGCCACTTCCAGCGAGACAGTCTCACATATTCGTTAACTGGTTCCACTCTCGTAATATCCCTTACTCTTTCATTTGTAACTCTGTCTTGCCACTTTACCCCAAGAATCCTTCTCACTATTTTATTCTCAAATCCTAATACTTTCTGATCTGTTGCAATTGTACTGTACCATGACTCATGCCCGTATATTAAAATTGGTCTAACCATGGACTTGTAAATTTTCACTTTAGTATGTACCGAAAGCATATTATTATTCCAAACAGATTTCAACATTCCAACAGCTCGCCAAGCCTGTCTAATCCTCTCCTCAATTTCATTGTTTAATGATCCATTAGATGATACAATCGTTCCCAGATATTTAAAGTTTTCTACATTCTTCACCACATTATTCCCAATTACACAATCGATTTGGTTCTCCACGTTCATATTAATAATTTCAGTCTTTCCACAATTTATTACCAATCCCACTTTTTCTCCTTCCTCCACCAGACAATCGAGCACCCTCTGCATCTCGTAAATACTTCGTTAGGCTAAATAATTTAAGTTCTTCAAGGCGTTCCTCATATGGTTTATATCTAAGTCGTGGTATCATTTTTGTGATTCTTCGCTGAATTTTCTCTAATTTTTCAATGTCCTTTCTGTTGTACGGAGACCAGAATTGCACACAATACTCAAGATGGGGGCGCACTAGCGAGTTGTACAAGGCAAGTATGACTTTTTCCGATTTAAACTCGAAAGTTCTTCCAATAAAACCCACTAGCTTGTTTGCAATTTTAACCGCATCGGTACACTGCTTGCTTGGTTTTAGGTCATTTGATATTATCACACCAAGATCCTTTTCACTGTCTGTACTTGATAACTGAATATTGTTCATTTTGTAATTTGCATGGACGAGGAGGAGGAGGAGAAGGAGGAAGAGGAGGACGAGGAGGAGAAGGAGGAGGATGAGGAGGACGAGGAGGACGAGGAGGAAGAGGAGGAGGACGAGGAAGAGGAGGAGGACGAGGAGGAAGAGGAGGAGGACGAGGAAGAGGAGGAGGACGAGGAGGAGGACGAGGAGGAGGAGGACGATGAGAAGGAGGATGAGGAGGACGAAGAGGACGAGGACGAGGACGAGGACGAGGTCGAGGACGAGGAGGACGAGGAGAGGAGGACGAGGAGGAGGAGGAAGAGGATTACACAGGATTACACAGGAAAGCAAACAGCAACAGACCTTATGGTCCTTTCGAGGCTGCTTGTTAGAGAAAACTATGACTACAAGATCTAACTCTACATGTTGAAGGATAAGGATAGTAAAACAAGAAGGCTCCCCCCACCACCAAACCCTCCAGGAAAAAGTGAGAAAAACCACCATGCAGCATGGAAAAACTGACATGGAAATTTTATAGGAAACACTGGAAAGGAAAAGTCACATTCTATAATACTTTATCTATAAGCTACCCGATAGAGTAACCTGAAAGAGAAATTAAAGAAATAAAATAATAGTTACGGCATGACATTATAAACCGGTTACATTGAGTTAATGGGAAGTCTGTGGACATAACGTGGAAGCTACACACTGCACAGTGTGGATGTTTAGGGGTGGTGCAGCAGCCTTGCCTGGCGCTTTTAAGGTAGGCAGCAGTCAATCAGGCCCTAGCTCCGTTTGCTCCACTGAGACAAGGAACTCTCCCATGTGGGACAAGTACACAAGTTTCATCCTGAAGCAGTGACCCCTGGTACATTAAAAAAATCCCGATGGTGGTCACTTGACTAACAGGGACCCTCAATGATCCACAGCCCATCACAGGTCGAAAGTAAGAGTAGTGACCGTTAACTCAGGGTTATCTGTGCAGATCCTAATCTGTGCTTATATTGCTTTCTTTGCACTGGGGTGATTGAAAAGTATATAGGACGGGTGTCTTAGATAAAAGGGGACTGCACAGTGCACAGTGTGGATGTGCAATGCACAGATTGGATGTTTAGGGGTGGTGCGGCAACCTTCCCTGGCGCTTTTTAGGTAGGCAGCAGTCAATCAGGCAATAGCTCCGTTCCCTCCACTGAGACAAGGAACTCTCCCATGTGGGACAAGTACACAAGTTTCATCCTGAAGCAGTGACCCCTATTACATTAAAAAAATCCCGATGGTGGTCACTTGACTAACAGGGACCCTCAGTGATCCACATCCCAGCACAGGTCGAAAGTAAAAGTAGTGACCGTTAACTCAGGGTTATCTGTGCTGATCCTAATCTGTGCTTACTGTATATTACCTCATTTGCTTTGGGTAAATCGAAAAACGTATAATGACGTGACGTGACGCTATCTTAAGTTTACGGGGTGTCCTGTAGACACGAGGGGACTGCACAGTGTGGATGTTTAAGGGTGGTGCGGCAGCCTCGCCTGGCGCTTTTAAGGTAGGCAGCAGTCAATCAGGCCCTAGCTCCGTTCACTCCACTGAGACAGGGAACTCTCCCATATGGGACAAGTACACAAGTTTCATCCTGAAGCAGTGACCCCTGGTACATTAAAAAAATCCCGATGGTGGTCACTTGACTAACATGGACCCTCAGTGATCCACAGCCAATCACAGGTCGAAAGTAAGAGTGGTGACCGTTAACTCAGGGTTGTCTGTGCAGATCCTAATCTGTGCTTGTATTGCTTTGTTTGCACCGAATAAATTGAAAATGTATAATATCGTGACGCAACACTATGTACGGGTACATTGTTTACGGGGTGTCTTGTAGACTAAAGGGGCATGAACTTACATGTACCGTAGGTATAAAAGCAAGTTATTCGGACAGAAAAAGAGTCAGCTGAGGATTTTCGTGCAAATACTTGTCTAATTTGTTTTTGAATGTCTCAATTGAGATACTGTTCATGGTATCTGAAGGTAATCTGTTCCAGATATTTACAACTCTGTTAAAGAAGAAGTATTTTGCTTCGTGGGATTGGAATCGCTTTCCCATGATTTTGCAGCCATTACTTCTGGTTTGACTCGACCGGTCTATATCAAAATATTTATTCATGTCTAAGTTGTCATATCCCTTCATGATTTTGAAAACTTCAATAAGGTCCCCTCTTAACCTGCGCTTCGTTAGGCTAAATAATTTAAGTTCTTCAAGGCGTTCCTCATATGGTTTGTTTCTAAGTCGTGGTATCATTTTTGTGATTCTTCGCTGAATTTTCTCTAATTTGTCAATGTCCTTTCTGTAGTACGGAGACCAGAATTGCACACAATACTCAAGATGGGGGCGCACTAGCGAGTTGTAGAAGGCAAGTATGACTTTTTCCGATTTAAACTCGAAAGTTCTTCCAATAAAACCCACTAGCTTGTTTGCAATTTTAACCGCATCGGTACACTGCTTGCTTGGTTTTAGGTCATTTGATATTATCACACCAAGATCCTTTTCACTGTCTGTACTTGATAACTGAATATTGTTCATTTAGTAATTTGCATGGACATTGTTACTTCCAATATGAAGTACTTTACATTTTTCTGTGTTGAATTTCATTTGCCATTTTTCTGCCCAGCTTGCTAAAGTATTAAGGTCATTTTGTAACTGCTGCCACTGTAATTTTGAAGTGACTATACTGGTTATTTTAGTATCATCTGCAAATTTGGATACTTTACAATTTAGACCCTCATCAATGTCATTTATATAAATAATAAAAGTATCGGTCCAAGTACTGAGCCTTGGGGAACGCCGCTGATCACATTACGCCATTTGGATTCCTTTCCGTTTATCACAACTCGCTGTTTTCGGTCTGACAGCCAGTCTTGTAACCATTTTTGCGTCTTTCCTTTTATTCCATGTGCTTGTATTTTTCTCATGAGACGCTTGTGAGGGACAGTGTCAAATGCTTTCTGAAAGTCGAGGTAAATTATATCTACTGCTCTTGAGTCATCGTATGATTTGTAAACATCATGGAAGAAGTCCAGTAAGTTAGTTAAGCATGAACGACGATGTCTGAATCCATGTTGCGAGTCTTTAATTATATTATTTTCTTCTAGATAATGAACTATTTTATCTCTTATGATTTTTTCCATTAACTTGCACACTACTGATGTTAAGCTGATTGGTCTGTAATTTCCTGGGTGCGACTCATTTCCTTTTTTAAAAATTGGTGTTACATTTGCTAGTTTCCATTCGCGTGGAACTTTCCCAGTACTTAATGATTTATTGAATAAGACAGAGAGTGGCAGCAGTAACTCATGTTTTGCTTCTTTGAGAATTCTCGGTGATATTTTATCGGGGCCAGGGGTTTTGTTTATGTCCGTACTATTTATGGCTGAAAGGATATCATTATTATGGATAGCATTGTTACTAAGGACTGTGCTATTTGCTTGGTTTGTGGGTAACAGTAGGTTTCTGGTGGTGTTTTCTACTGTAAAAACAGACGCAAAGTTATCGTTAAGAATGTTTGCCATTTCGACCTCATTTTCGGTGTGTTTGCCATTGTTTGTTTCTAGAGGACCTATTGATGTAGTCATAACCTTTTTCTTTCTAATGTAACTGTAAAATTCTTTAGGATTTGATTTGCACGTATTAGCAATGTGGATCTCCAGTGCTCTTTTGCTTTGTTTAGTAAGTCTTTTCGATATGCGGCGTAGATTATCATACTGTAATTTATCATCATTATTTTGTGTAGCTTTATATTTATGGTATGCCTGTTTTTTGGCTATTAAGTTACTTTTTATTTCACTGGACCACCACTTTGGTTTACTATTTCCAGCTGGACGTCTGTTACGTAGTGGCACACATGACTTTACCACTTCATTAAATTTTTCGGTGAATATTTCCCATGCTTGGTTTATGTCATCGGTTTCAGACATTTGATTCCAATCTGCAGTTGCAAGTAGCGCTTTGAGCCTGTTGAAATTAGCTCTACGATAATCTGGGACCTTTTCTTTGCTCTCCGTTTCTTTTACTTTTTCAGTAGTAATATTAAACTGTATAATTCGATGATCACTGGAACTAAATTCAGGTCCTATTTCAACGTTGTTGACTAGGTTATCATTTGTAGTCAAGATGATGTCTAGGATATTGTTTCCTCTCGTTGGGTATTGTACGTGTTGGGAAAGGGCGCTTTCTTGAAGATTCGTATAAATCTCTTGTCCTCAGTGTGCCGTCAGTGGTTCACCCCACTTTGTTACCGGTAGATTAAAGTCTCCAAAAATTACGCTATCCTCTTGACAACAAATTTCCGCAATTTGATCATAAAGTTTTTCATCTGTCTCAGTTGGCTGTGCTGGAAGACGATAGATGAGACATATATTTATTTTGTGTGAATTAATACTTAGCTGAATATAACTGGCATCTATGTTGGTAATACTGGGTTTAGATAGCACAAGGGGATGGAGACTAGTTTTCACATATAGAAAAACACTCCCACCAGCTCGATGTGGTCGCTCACAGCTGAAAATATTGTACCCTGTTAGTGAGTATTCAGCTAGAAAGTCATGGTCAGATGTGTTAATCCAGGAGGAGGAGGACGAGGAGGAGGAGGACGAATAGGAAGAGGACGAGGAGGAGGAGGAGGAGGAGGAGGAGGAGGACGAGGAGGAGGAGGACGAGGAGGAGGACGAGGAGGAGGAGGACGAGGAGGAGGACGAGGACGACAAAGGACGACGAGGACGAGTAGGACGAGTAGGACGAGAAGGACGAGGAGGACGAGTAGGACGAGTAGGACGAGAAGGACGAGGAGGACGAGTAGGACGAGAAGGACGAGGAGGACGAGGACGAGGACGAGGATGAGGATGAGGACGAGGATGAGGAGGACGAGGACGACGAGGACGAAGAGGACGAGGAGGACAAAGAGGACGAGGACGAGAAGGAAGAGGAGGACGAGGAGGACGAGGACGAGGACGACGAGGAGGACGAGGACGAGGAGGACGAGGACGAGGGGGACGAGGACGAGGAGGATTAGGACGAGGAGGACGAGGATTAAACATTATTACACAGGAAAGCAAACAGCAACAGACCTTATGGTCCTTTTGAGGCTGCTTGTTAGAGAAAACTATGACTACAAGATCTAACTCTACATGTTGAAGGATAAGGATAGTAAAGCAAGAAGGCTCCCCCCACCACCAAACCCTCCAGGAAAAAGTGAGAAAAACCACCATGCAGCATGGAAAAACTGACATGGAAATTTTATAGGAAACACTGGAAAGGAAAAGTCACATTCTATAATACTTTATCTATAAGCTACCCGATAGAGTAACCTGAAAGAGAAATTAAACAAATAAAATAATAGTTCCGGCATGACATTATAAACCGGTTACATTGAATTAATGGGAAGTCTGTGGACATAACGTGGAAGCTACACACTGCACAGTGTGGATGTTTAGGGGTGGTGCAGCAGCCTTGCCTGGCGCTTTTAAGGTAGGCAGCAGTCAATCAGGCCCTAGCTCCGTTTGCTCCACTGAGACAAGGAACTCTCCCATGTGGGACAAGTACACAAGTTTCATCCTGAAGCAGTGATCCCTGGTATATTAAAAAAATCCCGATGGTGGTCACTTGACTAACATTGACCCTCAGTGATCCACAGCCCATCACTGGTCGAAAGTAAGAGTAGTGACCGTTAACTCAGGGTTATCTGTGCAAATCCTAATATGTGCTTATATTGCTTTCTTTGCACTGGGGAGATTGAAAAGTATATAGGACGGGTGTCTTAGATAAAAGGGGACTGCACAGTGCACAGTGTGGATGTGCAATGCACAGAGTGGATGTTTAGGGGTGGTGCGGCAACCTTCCCTGGCGCTTTTTAGGTAGGCAGCAGTCAATCAGGCAATAGCTCCGTTCACTCCACTGAGACAAGGAACTCTCCCATGTGGGACAAATACACAAGTTTCATCCTGAAGCAGTGACCCCTGGTACATTAAAAAAATCCCGATGGTGGTCACTTGACTAACAGGGACCCTCAGTGATCCACATCCCATCACAGGTCGAAAGTAAAAGTAGTGACCGTTAACTCAGGGTTATCTGTGCAGATCCTAATCTGTGCTTACTGTATATTACCTCATTTGCTTTGGGTAAATCGAAAAACGTATAATGACGTGACGTGACGCTATGTTAAGTTTACGGGGTGTCCTGTAGACACGAGGGGACTGCACAGTGTGGATGTTTAGGGGTGGTGCGGCAGCCTCGTCTGGCGGTTTTAAGGTAGGCAGCAGTCAATCAGGCCCTAGCTCCGTTCACTCCACTGAGACAGGGAACTCTCCCATATGGGACAAGTACACAAGTTTCATCCTGAAGCAGTGACCCCTGGTACATTAAAAAAATCCCGATGGTGGTCACTTGACTAACATGGACCCTCAGTGATCCACAGCCCATCACAGGTCGAAAGTAAGAGTGGTGACCGTTAACTCAGGGTTATCTGTGCAGATCCTAATCTGTGCTTGTATTGCTTTGTTTGCACCGAATAAATTGAAAATGTATAATATCGTGACGCAACACTATGTACGGGTACATTGTTTACGGGGTGTCTTGTAGACTAAAGGGGCATGAACTTACATGTACCATAGGTATAAAAGCAAGTTATTCGGACAGAAAAAGAGTCAGCTGAGGATTTTCGTGCAAATACTTGTCTAATTTGTTTTTGAATGTCTCAATTGAGATACTGTTCACGGTATCTGAGGGTAATCTGTTCCAGATATTTACAACTCTGTTAAAGAAGAAGTATTTTGCTTCGTGGGATTGGAATCGCTTTCCCATGATTTTGCAGCCATTACTTCTGGTTTGACTCGACCGGTCTATATCAAAATATTTATTCATGTCTAAGTTGTCATATCCCTTCATGATTTTGAAAACTTCAATAAGGTCCCCTCTTAACCTGCGCTTCGTTAGGCTAAATAATTTAAGTTCTTCAAGGCGTTCCTCATATGGTTTGTTTCTAAGTCGTGGTATCATTTTTGTGATTCTTCACTGAATTTTCTCTAATTTGTCAATGTCCTTTCTGTAGTACGGAGACCAGAATTGCACACAATACTCAAGATGGGGTCACACTAGCGAGTTGTAGAAGGCAAGTATGACTTTTTCCGATTTAAACTCGAAAGTTCTTCCAATAAAACCCACTAGCTTGTTTGCAATTTTAACCGCATCGGTACACTGCTTGCTTGGTTTTAGGTCATTTGATATTATCACACCAAGATCCTTTTCACTGTCTGTACTTGATAACTGAATATTGTTCATTTTGTAATTTGCATGGACATTGTTACTTCCAATATGAAGTACTTTACATTTTTCTGTGTTGAATTTCATTTGCCATTTTTCTGCCCAGCTTGCTAAAGTATTAAGGTCATTTTGTAACTGCTGCCACTGTAATTTTGAAGTGACTATACTGGTTATTTTAGTATCATCTGCAAATTTGGATACTTTACAATTTAGACCCTCATCAATGTCATTTATATAAATAATAAAAAGTATCGGTCCAAGTACTGAGCCTTGGGGAACGCCGCTGATCACATTACGCCATTTGGATTCCTTTCCGTTTATCACAACTCGCTGTTTTCGGTCTGACAGCCAGTCTTGTAACCATTTTTGCGTCTTTCCTTTTATTCCATGTGCTTCTATTTTTCTCATGAGACGCTTGTGAGGGACAGTGTCAAATGCTTTCTGAAAGTCGAGGTAAATTATATCTACTGCTCTTGAGTCATTGTATGATTTGTAAACATCATGGAAGAAGTCCAGTAAGTTAGTTAACCCTCCCCGTCCCGACCACTTTTTGACCACTGGTACCCCCCAATCCCGACCATTTTTCGACCCTTTTTTTTTTTTTGCTAAAACTTTCGCTTTTGGTGAGAAACATCGAAAATTCATAGAGAAGTCGCTCACCTGAGGTTTAAAATACTCATTACAGGTAGGAGAGCCTCCTTACCTTGCTGGGTTTTCTATCAGGCTGGCACCAAAGAAAACGAGTTCTATGGGAGGATAACTATTTCACACCACTCATAAACGGTATTTATTTATTTACTGTTACGAATTTATATGTAGTACAAGAGTATATTGGTTTTCAAGCAGTAATATAGGCATTATAAGCATTGTTTCAATCACTAATACCTGACCTTTTTTTGCCACATTACCTGATCATCATTTCTAACTGTTTCTTCCTCTAATGCTATGTAAAGTTTGTCCTCCACATTGTCATTGATTGGGGAATCACTCTGGCCCTGAATTTCGTACCGTGGCATGACATGGCTATACTGGCCAGGTCACTGATAACAGGTGAATTGCTGAGAAAAAGGCATGCGAAGGGGGGGGATGAGGTCATGCTGGGTAAGGCATTGTCTCTGCCTGGCATCTTGTTGAGGAAGGTGTCCCGTGTATACGTACCAAAAATGACTCGCGAAAATTGAAAATTGTGGAAATTATGAACCTTGCAATTGCAGGACGTTGAAGTACATCCTCGGGATTAGCTGTGACAAAACGTGAGGACGTGGAAGTACGTCCTCGGGACGGCACGGGTTAAGCATGAACGACTTTGTCTGAATCCATGTTGCGAGTCTTTAATTATATTATTTTCTTCCAGATAATTAACTATTTTATCTCTTATGATTTTTTCCATTAACTTGCACACTACTGATGTTAAGCTGATTGGTCTGTAATTTCCTGGGTGCGACTCATTTCCTTTTTTGAAAATTGGTGTTACATTTGCTAGTTTCCATTCGTGTGGAACTTTCCCAGTACTTAATGATTTATTGAATAAGACAGAGAGTGGCAGCAGTAACTCATGTTTTGCTTCTTTGAGAATTCTCGGTGATATTTTATCGGGGCCAGGGGTTTTGTTTATGTCCGTACTATTTATGGCTGAAAGGATATCATTATTATGGATAGCATAGTTACTAAGGACTGTGCTATTTGCTTGGTTTCTGGGTAACAGTAGGTTTCTGGTGGTGTTTTCTACTGTAAAAACAGACGCAAAGTAATCGTTAAGAATGTTTGCCATTTCGACCTCATTTTCAGTGTGTTTGCCATTGTTTGTTTCTAGAGGACCTATTGATGTAGTCATAACCTTTTTCTTTCTAATGTAACTGTAAAATTCTTTAGGATTTGATTTGCACGTATTAGCAATGTGGATCTCCAGTGCTCTTTTGCTTTGTTTAATAAGTCTTTTCGATATGCGGCGTAGATTATCATACTGTAATTTATCATCATTATTTTGTGTAGCTTTATATTTATGGTATGCCTGTTTTTTGGCTATTAAGTTACTTTTTACTTCACTGGACCACCACTTTGGTTTACTATTTCCAGCTGGACGTCTGTTACGTAGTGGCACACATGACTTTACCACTTCATTAAATTTTTCGGTGAATATTTCCCATGCTTGGTTTATGTCATCGGTTTCAGACATTTGATTCCAATCTGCAGTTGCAAGTAGCGCTTTGAGCCTGTTGAAATTAGCTCTACGATAATCTGGGACCTTTTCTTTGCTCTCCGTTTCTTTTACTTTTTCAGTAGTAATATTAAACTGTATAATTCGATGATCACTGGAACTAAATTCAGGTCCTATTTCAACGTTGTTGACTAGGTTATCATTTGTAGTCAAGATGATGTCTAGGATATTGTTTCCTCTCGTTGGGTATTGTACGTGTTGGGAAAGGGCGCTTTCTTGAAGATTCATATAAAGCTCTTGTTCTGAGTGTGCCGTCAGTGGTTCACCCCACTTTGTTACCGGTAGATTAAAGTCTCCAAAAATTACGCTATCCTCTTGACAACAAATTTCCGCAATTTGATCATAAAGTTTTTCATCTGTCTCAGTTGGCTGTGCTGGAGGACGATAGATGAGACATATATTTATTTTGTGTGAATTAATACTTAGTTGAATATAACTGGCATCTATGTTGGTAATACAGGGTTTAGATAGCACAAGGGGATGGAGACTAGTTTTCACATATAGTAAAACACCCCCACCAGCTCGATGTGGTCGCTCACAGCTGAAAATATTGTACCCTGTTAGTGAGTATTCCGCTAGAAAGTCATGGTCAGATGTGTTAATCCAGGAGGAGGAGGACGAGGAGGAGGAGGACGAATAGCAAGAGGACGAGGAGGACGAGGACGAGAAGAACGAGGAGGAGGAGGAGGAGGAGGACGAGGAGGACGAGGAGGAGGAGGACGAGGAGGACGAGGATTAAACATTATTACACAGGAAAGCAAACAGCAACAGACCTTATGGTCCTTTCGAGGCTGCTTGTTAGAGAAAACTATGACTACAAGATCTAACTCTACATGTTGAAGGATAAGGATAGTAAAGCAAGAAGGCTCCCCCCACCACCAAACCCTCCAGGAAAAAGTGAGAAAAACCACCATGCAGCATGGAAAAACTGACATGGAAATTTTATAGGAAACACTGGAAAGGAAAAGTCACATTCTATAATACTTTATCTATAAGCTACCCGATAGAGTAACCTGAAAGAGAAATTAAACAAATAAAATAATAGTTATGGCATGACATTATAAACCGGTTACATTGAGTTAATGGGAAGTCTGTGGACATAACGTGGAAGCTACACACTGCACAGTGTGGATGTTTAGGGGTGGTGCAGCAGCCTTGCCTGGCGCTTTTAAGGTAGGCAGCAGTCAATCAGGCCCTAGCTCCGTTTGCTCCACTGAGACAAGGAACTCTCCCATGTGGGACAAGTACACAAGTTTCATCCTGAAGCAGTGACCCCTGGTACATTAAAAAAATCCCGATGGTGGTCACTTGACTAACAGGGACCCTCAGTGATCCACAGCCCATCACTGGTCGAAAGTAAGAGTAGTGACCGTTAACTCAGGGTTATCTGTGCAGATCCTAATATGTGCTTATATTGCTTTCTTTGCACTGGGGAGATTGAAAAGTATATAGGACGGGTGTCTTAGATAAAAGGGGACTGCACAGTGCACAGTGTGGATGTGCAATGCACAGAGTGGATGTTTAGGGGTGGTGCGGCAACCTTCCCTGGCGCTTTTTAGGTAGGCAGCAGTCAATCAGGCCCTAGCTCCGTTCACTCCACTGAGACAAGGAACTCTCCCATGTGGGACAGTACACAAGTTTCATCCTGAAGAAGTGACCCCTGGTACATTAAAAAAATCCCGATGGTGGTCACTTGACTAACAGGGACCCTCAGTGATCCACATCCCATCACAGGTCGAAAGCATAAGTAGTGACCGTTAACTCAGGGTTATCTGTGCAGATCCTAATCTGTGCTTACTGTATATTACCTCATTTGCTTTGGGTAAATCGAAAAACGTATAATGACGTGACGTGACGCTATGTTAACTTTACGGGGTGTCCTGTAGACACGAAGGGACTGCACAGTGTGGATGTTTGGGGGTGGTGCGGCAGCCTTGCCTGGCGCTATTAAGGTAGGCAGCAGTCAATTAGGCCCTTGCTCCGTTCACTCCACTGAGACAGGGAACTCTCCCATATGGGACAAGTACACAAGTTTCATCCTGAAGCAGTGACCCCTGGTACATTAAAAAAATCCTGATGGTGGTCACTTGATTAACAGGGACCCTCAGTGATCCACAGCCCATCACAGGTCGAAAGTAAGAGTAGTGACCGTTAACTCAGGGTTATCTGTGCAGATCCTAATCTGTGCTTATATTGCTTTGTTTGCACCGAGTAAATTGAAAATGTATAATATCGTGACGCAACACTATGTACGGGTACATTGTTTACGGGGTGTCTTGTAGACTAAAGGGGCATGAACTTACATGTACCGTAGCTATAAAAGCAAGTTATTCGGACAGAAAAAGAGTCAGCTGAGGATTTTCGTGCAAATACTTGTCTAATTTGTTTTTGAATGTCTCAATTGAGATACTGTTCACGGTATCTGAGGGTAATCTGTTCCAGATATTTACAACTCTGTTAAAGAAGAAGTATTTTGCTTCGTGGGATTGGAATCGCTTTCCCATGATTTTGCAGCCATTACTTCTGGTTTGACTCGACCGGTCTATATCAAAATATTTATTCATGTCTAAGTTGTCATATCCCTTCATGATTTTGAAAACTTCAATAAGGTCCCTTCTTAACCTGCGCTTCGTTCAATGAATCAATCATTTCCTGTGGCACGCCACGGGATGCATAGGGCCTCAATGAACTCTCTCCACCAATATTTGTCTCTTGCCATCTCCTTCAGGTCCCACCAATATTCAACTCCTGCTTCTTTTTTCATTGTCCTCAACCAAGTTTCCCTCGGCCTACCTCTACCTCTTCTTCCTCTAGCAATCCAATCTGGCACATCCTGTATTAAACAACCTTCTTTTCTGTATATGTGCCCCAGCCACTTCCAGTGAGACAGTCTCACATATTCATTAACTGGTTCCACTCTCGTAATATCTATCCCTTACTCTTTCATTTGTAACTCTGTCTTGCCACTTTACTCCAAGAATCCTTCTCAGTATTTTATTCTCAAATCCTAATACTTTCTCATCTGTTGCAATTGTACTGTACCATGACTCATGCCCGTATATTAAAATTGGTCTAACCATGGACTTGTAAATTTTCACTTTAGTATGTACCGAAAGCATATTATTATTCCAAACAGATTTCAACATTCCAACAGCTCGCCAAGCCTGTCTAATCCTCTCCTCAATTTCATTGTTTAATGATCCATTAGATGATACAATCGTTCCCAGATATTTAAAGTTTTCTACATTCTTCACCACATTATTCCCAATTACACAATCGATTTGGTTCTCCACGTTCATATTAATAATTTCAGTCTTTCCACAATTTATTACCAATCCCACTTTTTCTCCTTCCTCCACCAGACAATCGAGCACCCTCTGCATCTCGTAAATACTTCGTTAGGCTAAATAATTTAAGTTCTTCAAGGCGTTCCTCATATGGTTTATATCTAAGTCGTGGTATCATTTTTGTGATTCTTCGCTGAATTTTCTCTAATTTTTCAATGTCCTTTCTGTTGTACGGAGACCAGAATTGCACACAATACTCAAGATGGGGGCGCACTAGCGAGTTGTACAAGGCAAGTATGACTTTTTCCGATTTAAACTCGAAAGTTCTTCCAATAAAACCCACTAGCCTGTTTGCAATTTTAACCGCATCGGTACACTGCTTGCTTGGTTTTAGGTCATTTGATATTATCACACCAAGATCCTTTTCACTGTCTGTACTTGATAACTGAATATTGTTCATTTTGTAATTTGCATGGACGAGGAGGAGGAGGAGAAGAAGGACGAGGAGGACGAGGAGGAGGAGGAGGAGAAGGAGGGCGAGTAGGACGAGGAGGAGAAGGAGGAGGAGGAGGAGGACGAGGAGGACGAGAAGGAGGACGAGGAAGAGGAGGAGGACGAGGAGGACGAGGACGAGGACGAGGAGAGGAGGACGAGGAGGAGGAGGGCGAGGAGGAGGAGGAGGACGAGGAGGAGGAGGACGACGAGAAGAGGACGAAAAGGAGGAGGACGAGGAGGAGGAGGACGAGGAGGAGGAGGACGAGGAGGAGGAGGACGAGGAGGAGGAGGACGAGGAGGACGAGGCCGAGGCCGAGGACGACGAGGCCGAGGACGACGAGGCCGAGGACGACGAGGAGGAGGAGGACGAGGAGGAGGAGCACGAGGAGGAGGACGAGGACGAGGAAAACGAGCAGGACGAGGACGAGAAGGACGAGGAGAGGAGGAGGACGAGGACGACGAGGAGCACGAGGTCGAGGAGAACGAGGAGGACGAGGACGAGGAGGAGGGCGAGGAGGACGAGGAGGACGAAGACGAGGAGGACGAGGACGACGAGGACGAGAAATACGAGGACGACGAGAACGAGGAGGACGAGGAGGACGAGGGGGACGAGAAGGACGAGGACGAGGACGAGGAGGACGAGGACGAGGAGGACGAGGACGAGGACGAGGACGAGGAGGACGAGGACGAGGAGGACGAGGAGGACGAGGACGGGGAGGACAAGGAGGACGAGGACGAGAAGGACGAGGAGGACGAGGACGACGAGGACGAGAAGGAAGAGGAGGACGAGGAAGAGGAGGACGAGGAAAACGAGGAGGACGAGGACGAGGAGGACGAGGAGGAGGACGAGGAGGACGAGGAGGAGGAGTACGAGGAGGACGAGGAGGACGAGGACGAGGAGGACGAGGATTAAACAGGATTACACAGGAAAGCAAACAGCAACAGACCTTATGGTCCTTTCGAGGCTGCTTATTAGAGAAAACTATGACTACAAGATCTAACTCTACATGTTGAAGGATAAGGATAGTAAAGCAAGAAGACTCCCCCCACCACCAAACCCTCCAGGAAAAAGTGAGAAAAACCACCATGCAGCATGGTATAACTGACATGGAAATTTTATAGGAAACACTGGAAAGGAAAAGTCACATTCTATAATACTTTATAAGCTACCCGATAGAGTAACCTGAAAGAGACATTAAACAAATAAAATAATAGTTATGGCATGACATTATAAACCGGTTACATTGAGTTAATGGGAAGTCTGTGGACATAACGAAGCTACACACTGCACAGTGTGGATGTTTAGGGGTGGTGCAGCAGCCTTGCCTGACGCTTTTAAGGTAGGCAGCAGTCAATCAGGCCCTAGCTCCGTTTGCTCCACTGAGACAAGGAACTCTCCCATGTGGGACAAGTACACAAGTTTCATCCTGAAGCAGTGACCCCTGGTACATTAAAAAAATCCCGATGGTGGTCACTTGACAAACAGGGACCCTCAGTGATCCACAGCCCATCACTGGTCGAAAGTAAGAGTAGTGACCGTTAACTCAGGGTTATCTGTGCAGATCCTAATATGTGCTTATATTGCTTTCTTTGCACTGGGGAGATTGAAAAGTATATAGGACGGGTGTCTTAGATAAAAGGATACTGCACAGCGCACAGTGTGGATGTGCAATGCACAGAGTGGATGTTTAGGGGTGGTGCGGCAACCTTCCCTGGCACTTTTAAGGTAGGCAGCAGTCAATCAGGCCCTAGCTCCGTTCACTCCACTGAGACAAGGAACTCTCCCATGTGGGACAGTACACAAGTTTCATCCTGAAGCAGTGACCCCTGGTACATTAAAAAAATCCCGATGGTGGTCACTTGACTAACAGGGACCCTCAGTGATCCACATCCCATCACAGGTCGAAAGTAAAAGTAGTGACCGTTAACTCAGGGTTATCTGTGCAGATCCTAATCTGTGCTTACTGTATATTACCTTATTTGCTTTGGGTAAATCGAAAAACGTATAATGACGTGACGTGACGCTATGTTAACTTTACGGGGTGTCCTGTAGACACGAAGGGACTGCACTGTGTGGATGTTTGGGGGTGGTGCGGCAGCCTTACCTGGCGCTATTAAGGTAGGCAGCAGTCAATTAGGCCCTTGCTCCGTTCACTCCACTGAGACAGGGAACTCTCCCATATGGGACAAGTACACAAGTTTCATCCTGAAGCAGTGACCCCTGGTACATTAAAAAAAATCCTGATGGTGGTCTCTTGATTAACAGGGACCCTCAGTGATCCACAGCCCATTACAGGTCGAAAGTAAGAGTAGTGACCGTTAACTCAGGGTTATCTGTGCAGATCCTAATCTGTGCTTATATTGCTTTGTTTGAACCGAGTAAATTGAAAATGTATAATATCGTGACGCAACACTATGTACGGGTACATTGTTTACGGGGTGTCTTGTAGACTAAAGGGGCATGAACTTACATGTACCGTAGCTATAAAAGCAAGTTATTCGGACAGAAAAAGAGTCAGCTGAGGATTTTCGTGCAAATACTTGTCTAATTTGTTTTTGAATGTCTCAATTGAGATACTGTTCACGGTATCTGAGGGTAATCTGTTCCAGATATTTACAACTCTGTTAAAGAAGAAGTAATTTGCTTCGTGGGATTGGAATCGCTTTCCCATGATTTTGCAGGCAATACTTCAGGTTTGACTCGACCGGTCTATATCAAAATATTTATTCATGTCTAAGTTGTCATATCCCTTCATGATTTTGAAAACTTCAATAAGGTCCCCTCTTAACCTGCGCTTCGTTCAATCAATCAATCATTTCCTGTGGCACGCCACGGGATTGCATAGGGCCTCAATGAACTCTCTCCACCAATATTTGTCTCTTGCCATCTCCTTCAGGTCCCACCAACACTCCTCTCCTGCTTCTTTTTTCATTGTCCTCAACCAAGTTTCCCTCGGCCTACTTCTACCTCTTCTTCCTCTAGCAATCCACTCTGGCACATCCTGTATTAAACAACCTTCTTTTCTGTATATGTGCCCCAGCCACTTCCAGCGAGACAGTCTCACATATTCATTAACTGGTTCCACTCTCGTAATATCTATCCCTTACTCTTTCATTTGTAACTCTGTCTTGCCACTTTACGCTAAGAATCCTTCTCAGTATTTTATTCTCAAATCCTAATACTTTCTGATCTGTTGCAATTGTACTGTACCATGACTCATGCCCGTATATTAAAATTGGTCTAACCATGGACTTGTAAATTTTCACTTTAGTATGTACCGAAAGCATATTATTATTCCAAACAGATTTCAACATTCCAACAGCTCGCCAAGCCTGTCTAATCCTCTCCTCAATTTCATTGTTTAATGATCCATTAGATGATACAATCGTTCCCAGATATTTAAAGTTTTCTACATTCTTCACCACATTATTCCCAATTACACAATCGATTTGGTTCTCCACGTTCATATTAATAATTTCAGTCTTTCCACAATTTATTACCAATTCCACTTTTTCTCCTTCCTCCACCAGACAATCGAGCACCCTCTGCATCTCGTAAATACTTCGTTAGGCTAAATAATTTAAGTTCTTCAAGGCATTCCTCATATGGTTTATATTTAAGTCGTGGTATCATTTTTGTGATTCTTCGATGAATTTTCTCTAATTTTTCAATGTCCTTTCTGTTGTACGGAGACCAGAATTGCACACAATACTCAAGATGGGGGAGCACTAGCGAGTTGTACAAGGCAAGTATGACTTTTTCCGATTTAAACTCGAAAGTTCTTCCAATAAAACCCACTAGCCTGTTTGCAATTTTAACCGCATCGGTACACTGCTTGCTTGGTTTTAGGTCATTTGATATTATCACACCAAGATCCTTTTCACTGTCTGTACTTGATAACTGAATATTGTTCATTTTGTAATTTGCATGGACGAGGAGGAGGAGGAGAAGGAGGACGAGGAGGACGAGGAGGAGGAGGGGAAGGAGGGCGAGGAGGACGAGGAGGAGAAGGAGGAGGGGGAGGAGGAGGAGGAGGACG
Organism: Coenobita brevimanus; assembly: GCF_032717465.1. NCBI lineage: Eukaryota > Metazoa > Arthropoda > Malacostraca > Decapoda > Coenobitidae > Coenobita > Coenobita brevimanus. Next base: position 4,797,257 of record NC_136962.1, on the reverse strand, counting down.
AGGAGGACGAGGAGGAGGACGAGGAAGAGGAGGAGGACGAGGAAGAGGAGGAGGACGAGGTAGAGGAGGAGGACGAGGTAGAGGATGAGGACGAGGATAAGGAAGAGGATGAGGACGAGGAGGACGAGGAGGAGGACAAGGACGACGACGAGGACGAGGACGAATAGAGAAGGACGAAAAGGAGTAGGACGAGGAGGAGAAAGGCCATTAGGAGGAGGACGATCAGGAAGAGGACGATTAGGAGGAGAACGAGGAGGAGGAGGACGATTAGGAGGAGGACGATTAGGAGGAGGACGAGGAGGAGGAGGACGAGGAGGAGGAATACGAGGAGGAGGAGGACGAGGACGACCAGGACGAGGAGGACGAGGACGAGGAGGAGGACGAGGAAGAGGACGAGGACTTGGACGAGGAGGACGAGGACTTGGACGAGGAGGACGAGGACGAGGAGGGCGAGGACGAGGAGGACGAGGAGGGCGAGGACGAGGAGGATGAGGAGGACGGGGAGGACGAGGAGGACGAGGAGGACGAAGAGAACGAGGACGAGAAGGATTAGGAGGACGAGGAGGACGAGGACGAGAAGGAAGAGGAGGACGAGGAGGACGAGGACGAAGAGGAGGACGAGGACGAAGAGGACGAGGAGAAGGAGGAGGACGAGGACGACGAGGATTACGAGGAGGACGAGGTCGAGGAGGACGAGGAGGACGAGGACGAGGAGGAAGAGGAGGACGAGGAGAACGAGGACGAGGAGGAGGAAGAGGACGTGGAGGACGAGAAGGAGGAGGAGGACGAGGACGAGGAGGACGAGGACGAGGAGGAAGAGAACGAGGAAGACGAGGAGGACGAGGAGGATGAAGACGAGGAGGACGAGGACGATGGAGCATTAGGAGGAGGACGAGGACGAGGAGGACGAGGACGAGGAGGACGAGAAGGACGAGGAGGACGAGGAGGATGAGGAAGACAAGGGCGAGGAGGAAGAGGACGGGGAGGACGAGGAGGAGGACGAGGAGGACGAGGATTACACAGGAAAGCACACAGCAACAGACCTTATGGTCCTTTCGAGGCTGCTTGTTAGAGAAAACTATGACTACAAGATCTAACTCTACATGTTGAAGGATAAGGATAGTAAAGCAAGAAGGCTCCCCCCACCACCAAACCCTCCAGGAAAAAGTGAGAAAAACCACCATGCAGCATGGAAAAACTGACATGGAAATTTTATAGGAAACACTGGAAAGGAAAAGTCACATTCTATAATACTTTATAAGCTACCCGATAGAGTAACCTGAAAGAGAAATTAAACAAATAAAATAATAGTTATGGCATGACATTATAAACCGGTTACATTGAGTTAATGGGAAGTCTGTGGACATAACGTGGAAGCTACACACTGCACAGTGTGGATGTTTAGGGGTGGTGCAGCAGCCTTGCCTGGCGCTTTTAAGGTAGGCAGCAGTCAGTCAGGCCCTAGCTCCGTTTGCTCCACTGAGACAAGGATCTCTCCCATGTGGGACAAGTACACAAGTTTCATCCTGAAGCAGTGACCCCTGGTACATTAAAAAAATCCCGATGGTGGTCACTTGACTAACAGGGACCCTCAGTGATCCACGGCCCATCACTGGTCGAAAGTATGAGTAGTGACCGTTAACTCAGGGTTATCTGTGCAGATCGTAATATGTGCTTATATTGCTTTCTTTGCACTGGGGAGATTGAAAAGTATATAGGACGGGTGTCTTAGATAAAAGGGGACTGCACAGTGCACAGTGTGGATGTGCAATGCACAGAGTTGATGTTTACGGGTGGTGCGGCAACCTTCCCTGGCGCTTTTTAGGTAGACAGCAGTCAATCAGGCCCTAGCTCCGTTCACTCCACTGAGACAAGGAACTCTCCCATGTGGGACAGTACACAAGTTTCATCCTGAAGAAGTGACCCGTGGTACATTAAAAAAATCCCGATGGTGGTCACTTGACTAACAGGGACCCTCAGTGATCCACATCCTATCACAGGTCGAAAGCATAAGTAGTGACCATTAACTCAGGGTTATCTGTGCAGATCCTAATCTGTGCTTACTGTATATTACCTCATTTGCTTTGGGTAAATCGAAAAACTTATATTGACGTGACGTGATGCTATGTTAACTTTACGGGGTGTCCTGTAGACACAAAGGGACTGCACAGTGTGGATGTTAGGGGGTGGTGCGGCAGCCTTGCCTGGCGCTATTAAGGTAGGCAGCAGTCAATTAGGCCCTTGCTCCGTTCACTCCACTGAGACAGGGAACTCTCCCATATGGGACAAGTACACAAGTTTCATCCCGTAGCAGTGACCCCTGGTACATTAAAAAAATCCTGATGGTTGTCACTTGATTAACAGGGACCCTCATTGATCCACAGCCCATCACAGGTCGAAAGGAAGAGTAGTGACCGTTAACTCAGGGTTATCTGTGCAGATCCTAATCTGTGCTTATATTGCTTTGTTTGCACCGAGTAAATTGAAAATGTATAATATTGTGTCGCAACACTATGTACGGGTACATTGTTTACGGGGTGTCTTGTAGACTAAAGGGGCATGAACTTACATGTACCGTAGCTATAAAAGCAAGTTATTCGGACAGAAAAAGAGTCAGCTGAGGATTTTCGTTCAAATACTTGTCTAATTTGTTTTTGAATGTCTCAATTGAGATACTGTTCATGGTATCTGAAGGTAATCTGTTCCAGATATTTACAACTCTGTTAAAGAAGAAGTATTTTGCTTCGTGGGATTGGAATCGCTTTCCCATGATTTTCCAACCATTACTTCTGGTTTGACTCGACCGGTCTATATCAAAATATTTATTTATGTCTAAGTTGTCATATCCCTTCATGATTTTGAAAACTTCAATAAGGTCCCCTCTTAACCTGCGCTTCGTTCAATCAATCAATCATTTCCTGTGGCACGCAACGGGATGCATAGGGCCTCAATGAACTCTCTCCACCAATATTTGTCTCTTGCCATCTCCTTCAGGTCCCACCAATACTCAACTCCTGCTTCTTTCTTCATTGTCCTCAACCAAGTTTCCCTCGGCCTACCTCTACCTCTTCTTCCTCTAGGAATCCAATCTGGCACATCCTGTATTGAACAACTTTCTTTTCTGTATATGTGCCCCAGCCACTTCCAGTGAGACAGTCTCACATATTCATTAGCTGGTTCCACTCTCGTAATATCTATCCCTTACTCTTTCATTTGTAACTCTGTCTTGCCACTTTACTCCAAGAATCCTTCTCAGTATTTTATTCTCAAATCCTAATACTTTCTCATCTGTTGCAATTGTACTATACCATGACTCATGCCCGTATATTAGAATTGGTCTAACCATGGACTTGTAAATTTTCACTTTAGTATGTACCGAAAGCATATTATTATTCCAAACAGATTTCAACATTCCAACAGCTCGCCAAGCCTGTCTAATCCTCTCCTCAATTTCATTGTTTAATGATCCATTAGATGATACAATCGTTCCCAGATATTTATAGTTTTCTACATTCTTCACCACATTATTCCCAATTACACAATCGATTTGGTTCTCCACGTTCATATTAATAATTTCAGTCTTTCCACAATTTATTACCAATCCCACTTTTTCTCCTTCCTCCACCAGACAATCGAGCACCCTTTGCCTCTCGTAAATACTTCGTTAGGCTAAATAATTTAAGTTCTTCAAGGCGTTCCTCATATGGTTTATATCTAAGTCGTGGTATCATTTTTGTGATTCTTCGCTGAATTTTCTCTAATTTTTCAATGTCCTTTCTGTTGTACGGAGACCAGAATTGCACACAATACTCAAGATGGGGGCGCACTAGCGAGTTGTACAAGGCAAGTATGACTTTCTCCGATTTAAACTCGAAAGTTCTTCCAATAAAACCCACTAGCTTGATTTTAACCGCATCGGTACACTGCTTGCTTGGTTTTAGGTCATTTGATATTATCACACCAAGATCCTTTTCACTGTCTGTACTTGATAACTGAATATTGTTCATTTTGTAATTTGCATGGACGAGGAGGAGGAGGAGAAGAAGGACGAGGAGGACGAGGAGGAGGAGGAGAAGGAGGGCGAGTAGGACGAGGAGGAGAAGGAGGAGGAGGAGGAGGAGGACGAGGAGGAGGAGGAGGACGAGGAAGAGGAGGAGGACGAGGAGGAGGACGAGGAGGAGGACGAGGAGAGGAGGACGAGGAGGAGGAGGACGAGGAGGAGGAGGACGAGGAGGACGAGGACGAGGAGGACGAGGACGAGGACGAGGACGACGAGGCCGAGGACTACGAGGAGGAGGAATACGAGGAGAAGGAATACGAGGAGGAGGAGGACGAGGAGGAGGAGCACGAGGAGGAGGACGAGGACGAGGAAAACGAGCAGGACGAGGACGAGGAGGACGAGGACGAGGAGGAGGGCGAGGAGGACGAGGAGGACGAAGACGAGGAGAAGGACGAGGACGACGAGGACGAGAAATACGAGGACGACGAGAACGAGGAGGACGAGGAGGACGAGGGGGACGAGAAGGACGAGGACGAGGACGACGAGGACGAGGACGACGAGGACGACGACGAAGAGGAGAACGAGGACGACGAGGACGAAGAGGAGGACGAGGACGGGTAGGACAAGGACGACAAGGACGACAAGGACGAGGACGACGAGGACGAGAAGGAAGAGGAGGACGAGGACGAGGAGGACGAGGAAAACGAGGAGGATGAGGACGAGGAGGACGAGGAGGAGGACTAGGATGACAAAGAGGAGGAGTACGAGGAGGACGAGGAGGACGAGGACGAGGAGGACGAGGATTAAAAAGGATTACACAGGAAAGCAAACAGCAACAGACCTTATGGTCCTTTCGAGGCTGCTTATTAGAGAAAACTATGACTACAAGATCTAACTCTACATGTTGAAGGATAAGGATAGTAAAGCAAGAAGACTCCCCCCACCACCAAACCCTCCAGGAAAAAGTGAGATAAACCACCATGCAGCATGGTATAACTGACATGAAAATTTTATAGGAAACACTGGAAAGGAAAAGTCACATTCTATAATACTTTATAAGCTACCCGATAGAGTAACCTGAAAGAGACATTAAACAAATAAAATAATAGTTATGGCATGACATTATAAACCGGTTACATTGAGTTAATGGGAAGTCTGTGGACATAACGAAGCTACACACTGCACAGTGTGGATGTTTAGGGGTGGTGCAGCAGCCTTGCCTGACGCTTTTAAGGTAGGCAGCAGTCAATCAGGCCCTAGCTCCGTTTGCTCCACTGAGACAAGGAACTCTCCCATGTGGGACAAGTGCACAAGTTTCATCCTGAAGCAGTGACCCCAGGTACATTAAAAAAAATCCCGATGGTGGTCACTTGACAAACAGGGACCCTCAGTGATCCACAGCCCATCACTGGTCGAAAGTAAGAGTAGTGACCGTTAACTCAGGGTTATCTGTGCAGATCCTAATATGTGCTTATATTGCTTTCTTTGCACTGGGGAGATTGAAAAGTATATAGGACGGGTGTCTTATATAAAAGGATACTGCACAGCGCACAGTGTGGATGTGCAATGCACAGAGTGGATGTTTAGGGGTGGTGCGGCAACCTTCCCTGGCACTTTTCAGGTAGGCAGCAGTCAATCAGGCCCTAGCTTCGTTCACTCCATTGAGACAAGAAACTCTCCCATGTGGGACAGTACACAAGTTTCATCCTGAAGCAGTGACCCCTGGTACATTAAAAAAATCCCGATGGTGGTCACTTGACTAACAGGGACCCTCAGTGATCCACATCCCATCACAGGTCGAAAGTAAAAGTAGTGACCGTTAACTCAGGGTTATCTGTGCAGATCCTAATCTGTGCTTACTGTATATTACCTTATTTGCTTTGGGTAAATCGAAAAACGTATAATGACGTGACGTGACGCTATGTTAACTTTACGGGGTGTCCTGTAGACACGAAGGGACTGCACTGTGTGGATGTTTGGGGGTGGTGCGGCAGCCTAGCCTGGCACTATTAAGGTAGGCAGCAGTCAATTAGGCCCTTGCTCCGTTCACTCCACTGAGACAGGGAACTCTCCCATATGGGACAAGTACACAAGTTTCATCCTGAAGCAGTGACCCCTGGTACATTAAAAAAATCCTGATGGTGGTCTCTTGATTAACAGGGACCCTCAGTGATCCACAGCCCATTACAGGTCGAAAGTAAGAGTAGTGACCGTTAACTCAGGGTTATCTGTGCAGATCCTAATCTGTGCTTATATTGCTTTGTTTGAACCGAGTAAATTGAAAATGTATAATATCGTGACGCAACACTATGTACGGGTACATTGTTTACGGGGTGTCTTGTAGACTAAAGGGGCATGAACTTACATGTACCGTAGCTATAAAAGCAAGTTATTCGGACAGAAAAAGAGTCAGCTGAGGATTTTCGTGCAAATACTTGTCTAATTTGTTTTTGAATGTCTCAATTGAGATACTGTTCACGGTATCTGAGGGTAATCTGATCCAGATATTTACAACTCTGTTAAAGAAGAAGTAATTTGCTTCGTGGGATTGGAATCGCTTTCCCATGATTTTGCAGGCAATACTTCAGGTTTGACTCGACCGGTCAATATCAAAATATTTATTCATGTCTAAGTTGTCATATCCCTTCATGATTTTGAAAACTTCAATAAGGTCCCCTCTTAACCTGCGCTTCGTTCAATCAATGAATCATTTCCTGTGGCACGCCACGGGATTGCATAGGGCCTCAATGAACTCTCTCCACCAATATTTGTCTCTTGCCATCTCCTTCAGGTCCCACCAACACTCCTCTCCTGCTTCTTTTTTCATTGTCCTCAACCAAGTTTCCCTCGGCCTACTTCTACCTCTTCTTCCTCTAGCAATCCACTCTGGCACATCCTGTATTAAACAACCTTCTTTTCTGTATATGTGCCCCAGCCACTTCCAGCGAGACAGTCTCACATATTCATTAACTGGTTCCACTCTCGTAATATCTATCCCTTACTCTTTCATTTGTAACTCTGTCTTGCCACTTTACTCCAAGAGTCCTTCTCAGTATTTTATTCTCAAATCCTAATACTTTCTCATCTGTTGCAATTGTACTGTACCATGACTCATGCCCGTATATTAGAATTGGTCTAACCATGGACTTGTAAATTTTCACTTTAGTATGTACCGAAAGCATATTATTATTCCAACCAGATTTCAACATTCCAACAGCTCGCCAAGCCTGTCTAATCCTCTCCTCAATTTCATTGTTTAATGATCCATTAGATGATACAATCGTTCCCAGATATTTAAAGTTTTCTACATTCTTCACCACATTATTCCCAATTACACAATCGATTTGGTTCTCCACGTTCATATTAATAATTTCAGTCTTTCCACAATTTATTACCAATCCCACTTTTTCTCCTTCCTCCACCAGACAATCGAGCACCCTCTGCATCTCGTAAATACTTCGTTAGGCTAAATAATTTAAGTTCTTCAAGGCGTTCCTCATATGGTTTATATCTAAGTCGTGGTATCATTTTTGTGATTCTTCGCTGAATTTTCTCTAATTTTTCAATGTCCTTTCTGTTGTACGGAGACCAGAATTGCACACAATACTCAAGATGGGGGCGCACTAGCGAGTTGTACAAGGCAAGTATGACTTTTTCCGATTTAAACTCGAAAGTTCTTCCAATAAAACCCACTAGCTTGATTTTAACCGCATCGGTACACTGCTTGCTTGGTTTTAGGTCATTTGATATTATCACACCAAGATCATTTTCACTGTCTGTACTTGATAACTGAATATTGTTCATTTTGTAATTTGCATGGACGAGGAGGAGGAGGAGAAGACGAGGAGGACGAGGAGGAGGAGGAGAATGAGGGCGAGTAGGACGAGGAGGAGGAGGAGGAGGACGAGGAGGACGAGGAGGACGAGGAGGAGGACGAGGAGGACGAGGAGGACGAGGAGGACGAGGACGAGGACGAGGAGAGGAGGACGAGGAGGAGGAGGAGGAGGACGAGGAGGAAGAGGACGAGGAGGAGGACGACGAGGAGGACGAGGACAAAGAGGACGAGGAGGAGGAGGACGAGGAGGACGAGGACGAGGACGAGGACGACGAGGCCGAGGACGACGAGGAGGAGGAATACGAGGAGGAGGAGGACGAGGAGGAGGAGCACGAGGAGGAGGACGAGGACGAGGAAAACGAGCAGGACGAGGACGAGAAGGAAGAGGAGGAGGAGGACGAGGAGGAGGAGGAGGACGAGGACGACGAGGAGCACGAGGAGCACGAGGTCGAGGAGAACGAGGAGGACGAGGACGAGGAGGACGAGGACGAGGAGGAGGGCGAGGAGGACGAGGAGGACGAAGACGAGGAGAAGGACGAGGACGACGAGGACGAGGACGACGAGGACGAGAAATACGAGGACGACGAGAACGAGGAGGACGAGGAGGACGAGGGGGACGAAGGACGAGGACGAGGACGACGAGGACGAGGAGGACGAGGACGAGAACGACGAGGACGAGGAGGACGACGACGAAGAGGAGAACGAGGACGACGAGGACGAAGAGGAGGACGAGGTCGAGGAGGACGAGGAGGACGAGGTCGAGGAGGACGAGGAGGACGAGGACGGGGAGGACAAGGAGGACGAGGACGAGAAGGACGAGGAGGACGAGGACGACGAGGACGAGAAGGAAGAGGAGGACGAGGACGAGGAGGACGAGGAAAACGAGGAGGACGAGGAAAACGAGGAGGACGAGGACGAGGAGGACGAGGAAAACGAGGAGGACGAGGACGAGGAGGACGAGGAGGAGGACTAGGAGGACGAGGAGGAGGAGTACGAGGAGGAAGAGGACGAGCAGGACGAGGATTAAACAGGATTACAAAGGAAAGCAAACAGCAACAGACCTTATGGTCCTTTCGAGGCTGCTTATTAGAGAAAACTATGACTACAAGATCTAACTCTACATGTTGAAGGATAAGGATAGTAAAGCAAGAAGACTCCCCCCACCACCAAACCCTCCAGGAAAAAGTGAGATAAACCACCATGCAGCATGGTATAACTGACATGGAAATTTTATAGGAAACACTGGAAAGGAAAAGTCACATTCTATAATACTTTATAAGCTACCCGATAGAGTAACCTGAAAGAGACATTAAACAAATAAAATAATAGTTATGGCATGACATTATAAACCGGTTACATTGAGTTAATGGGAAGTCTGTGGACATAACGTGGAAGCTACACACTGTACAGTGTGGATGTTTAGGGGTGGTACAGCAGCCTTGCCTGGCGCTTTTAAGGTGGGCAGTAGTCAATCAGGCCCTAGCTCCGTTTGCTCCACTGAGACAAGGAACTCTCCCATGTGGGACAAGTACACAAGTTTCATCCTGAAGCAGTGACCCCTGGTACATTAAAAAAATCCCGATGGTGGTCACTTGACTAACAGGGACCCTAAGTGATCCACAGCCCATCACAGGTCGAAAGTAAGAGTAGTGACCGTTAACTCAGGGTCATCTGTGCAGATCCTAATCTGTGCTTATATTGCTTTCTTTGCGCTGGGGAGATTGAAAAGTATATAGGACGGGTGTCTAGATAAAAGGGGACTGCACAGTGCACAGTGTGGATGTGCAATGCACAGAGTGGATGTTTAAGGGTGGTGCGGCAACCTTCCCTGGCGCTTTTTAGGTAGGCAGCAGTCAATCAGGCAATAGCTCCGTTCACTACACTAAGACAAGAAACTCTCCCATGTGGGACAGTACACAAGTTTCATCCTGAAGCAGTAACCCCTGGTACATTAAAAAAAATCCCGATGGTGGTCACTTGACTAACAGGGACCCTCAGTGATCCACATCCCATCACAGGTCGAAAGTAAAAGTAGTGACCGTTAACTCAGGGTTATCTGTGCAGATCCTAATCTGTGCTTACTGTATATTACCTCATTTGCTTTGGGTAAATCGAAAAACGTATAATGACGTGACGAGACGCTATGTTAAGTTTACGGGGTGTCCTGTAGACAGGAGGGGACTGCACAGTGTGGATGTTTAGGGGTGGTGCGGCAGCCTTGCCTGGCGCTTTTAAGGAAGGCAGCAATCAATCAGGCCCTAGCTCCGTTCACTCCACTGAGACAGGGAACTCTCCCATATGGGACAAGTACACAAGTTTCATCCTGAAGCAGTGACCCCTGGTACATTAAAAAAATCCCGATGGTGGTCACTTGACTAACATGGACCCTCAGTGATCCACAGCCCATCACAGGTCGAAAGTAAGAGTAGTGACCGTTAACTCAGGGTTATCTGTGCAGATCCTAATCTGTGCTTATATTGCTTTGTTTGCACCGAATAAATTGAAAATGTATAATATCGTGACGCAACACTATATACGTGTACATTGTTTACGGGGTGTCTTGTAGACTAAAGGGGCATGAACTTACATGTACCGTAGCTATAAAAGCAAGTTATTCGGACAGAAAAAGAGTCAGCTGAGGATTTTCGTGCAAATACTTGTCTAATTTGTTTTTGAATATCTCAATTGAGATACTGTTCACGGTATCTGAGGGTAATCTGTTCCAGATATTTACAACTCTGTTAAAGAAGAAGTATTTTGCTTCATGGGATTGGAATCGCTTTCCCATGATTTTGCAGGCATTACTTCTGGTTTGACTCGACCGGTGTATATCAAAATATTTATTCATGTCTAAGTTGTCATATCCCTTCATGATTTTGAAAACTTCAGTAAGGTCCCCTCTTAACCTGCGCTTCGTTCAATCAATCAATCATTTCCTGTTGCACGCCACGGGATGCATGGGGCCTCAATGAAATCTCTCCACCAATATTTGTCTCTTGCCATCTCCTTCAGGTCCCACCAACACTCCTCTCCTGCTTCTTTTTTCATTGTCCTCAACCAAGTTTCCCTCGGCCTACCTCTACCTCTTCTTCCTCTAGCAATCCACTCTGGCACATCCTGTATTAAACAACCTTCTTTTCTTTATATGTGCCCCAGCCACTTCCAGCGAGACAGTCTCACATATTCATTAACTGGTTCCACTCTCGTAATATCCCTTACTCTTTCATTTGTAACTCTGTCTTGCCACTTTACCCAAAGAATCCTTCTCAGTATTTTATTCTCAAATCCTAATACTTTCTGATCTGTTGCAATTGTACTGTACCATGACTCATGCCCGTATATTAAAATTGGTCTAACCATGGACTTGTAAATTTTCACTTTAGTATGTACCGAAAGCATATTATTATTCCAAACAGATTTCAACAATCCAACAGCTCGCCAAGCCTGTCTAATCCTCTCCTCAATTTCATTGTTTAATGATCCATTAGATGATACAATCGTTCCCAGATATTTAAAGTTTTCTACATTCTTCACCACATTATTCCCAATTACACAATCGATTTGGTTCTCCACGTTCATATTAATAATTTCAGTCTTTCCACAATTTATTACCAATCCCTCTTTTTCTCCTTCCTCCACCAGACAATCGAGCACCCTCTGCATCTCGTAAATACTTCGTTAGGCTAAATAATTTAAGTTCTTCAAGGCGTTCCTCATATGGTTTATATCTAAGTCGTGGTATCATTTTTGTGATTCTTCGCTGAATTTTCTCTAATTTTTCAATGTCCTTTCTGTTGTACGGAGACCAGAATTGCACACAATACTCAAGATGGGGGCGCACTAGCGAGTTGTACACGGCAAGTATGACTTTTTCCGATTTAAACTCGAAAGTTCTTCCAATAAAACCCACTAGCTTGATTTTAACCGCATCGGTACACTGCTTGCTTGGTTTTAGGTCATTTGATATTATCACACCAAGATCCTTTTCACTGTCTGTACTTGATAACTGAATATTGTTCATTTTGTAATTTGCATGGACGAGGAGGAGGAGGAGAAGGAGGACGAGGAGGAGGAGGACGAGGAGGACGAGGAGGACGAGGAGGAGAAGGAGGACGAGGAGGAGAAGGAGGACGAGGAGGAGAAGGAGGAGGAGGAGGAGGAGGACGAGGAGGAGGAGGAGGACGAGGAGGAGGAGGAGGACGAGGAGGAGGACGAGGAAGAGGAGGAGGACGAGGAGGAGGACGAGGAAGAGGATGAGGATGAGGAGGACGAGGAGGACGAGGACGAGGACGAGGAGGACGACGAGGACGAGACGACGAGGACGAAAAGGACGACGACGACGACGACGACGACGACGAGGACGAGGACCACGACGATGACGACAACGACGACGAGAACGATGACGACGACGACGACGACGACGACGACGGGCTTTTCGATGCTTCTTCCTGTCTTTGCTTGTGTCTGCTCGTTATGTTTACCTCGTGAGAGTGTTTTCTGGTATTTCTGGTTCATTTTTTTTCACCTCTCTCTTCACAGAGTTTCACTTCTTGCCTTTCTATGTTTAGGTATATAGCCAGGCTTTGATTGTCGTTAGTTAACAGCTGCATTTAGAGACTTTTGTTGGTGTGTTCTGCTCTGTGGACATTATGAATGTTGTAAGATATCAGCCACATGTAAGGTACTGTTTATTATTTAAGAGTGTCAGGACATGACATATATATTAGGTTGTGTATATTTGTGTGTGTGTGTGTGTGTGTGTGTGTGTGTGTGTGTGTGTGTGTGTGTGTGTGTGTGTGTATATGTGTTTGTTTGTGTTGTGTTTTTGTGTTTTTTCTCTTGTATTTTTTCCGTTTCTTAGCTCTGTGTTTGTGTGTGTTTTTCTGAGTTTGTGTGTTTTTGTGTGAGTGTTTGTGTTTGTTTCCTTACGAGTGTCTGATTCTGGATATGAATGTGACTGTCTTCTCGTTAGTGTCAACACTCTCACTTACCGTATGTCATCCCATATCACCACTTCGATGCTAATACCCATCGTCCATACTGAATACACGTCATGTGTATCTCATTCAGAACTCAGTGTTAGGACGTGTGTTTTTATAATCCTTGCCTACCTGCCGGTCTCCTCACTTGTTTTCTAACCCGTCTTTCCCTTACCATTCCTAGTGTTCATTTTGTCTTCTTGCTAGCTTCACTCTTAGTTTCAGCTACAGTGCAGTCTTTATCCTAAACATCACATTTTGTAGGGTGCATGAAATTTTCAGGTAATCTGTCAGTTGCTTAAAACTCTATCTATACCTAGGCGCTTCCCCCAAGGAAAGGGAGGTAGCCGAGACAGGACGACACACTCCTCATTTACTCATCCATTCAAACACATTCATTCGCATCTTAGCCCCAAATTGGAGAAATGACAGATCCTCACAGCATCACACCGCACAAGGGTCAACTGCGGAGTGCAATCAGTGATATCCTCAGCAAGGCCCGACAGCAGAGCTGGTTTACCCCTGCCACAGCATAATAGACCCATCCCCTTACCCGCACCAGATCTGACTAGCTGATCAGAATTACAAAAACAGCCGAACAATACGAACAAAGAAAACAGACATGAACTATCCACAATGCACTTGATTCAAAAATTCGACCTAAGTCTTTCGTCGATACCTTCGTTGCACTTTTCAGTAAAGGTAAGTGAATCTGACAGTTCACACTTCCTTGACATTTTGACACACTAACGATTTCTAACTATTACCCCTATACCTCATATCATAGCTATTATTCATAGTTACTCAGCTACCTTTCGATTTTATTCGGGCTACGAAGGATCTTCAGGTGGCAAAGAATTAATGAAGGCTAATCTAAATTGTCAAGTAAAATAAGTTTCTCCTGAGAGCAATGGAACCTACAGAAGCTAGCATTTTATTTACGTATATTTTAGTTCAATAGTTGTTTACACTTTCCAGAGGTGCCTTAGAGGGACGCCTCCATGTGATGGTACCGATGTAACCGGACGGCTGAATGGTTTGGTCATATGAAGGTTCTTCAGCCACATCCTATCCCCCGAGAGAAGTGTGAACTGGTTTAAAAGGGAAACTAAACATGTAATCCTGCAGCTTCACATTTCAGAATAGTCTGGAAGTCAAAACATTAACCACTACGACGACGAGGACGACGACTACGACGACTTTTCTCGCAACCTTCCCGTATCTACTCGAGGTTTCGACCTTGAGTGAGTCTGTTGTGTCATTCGTGCTTCATTTAGTTGCGTTACTTCCGTCCCTGAGTTAAGCTTCTGTCTTACCTGAGTTTTCCTATATAAGGCGGGCTCGTATTGTCGTTAGTTGACGGATGGATTTAGAACGGTTTGTTGGTGTGCTCTGCCATGGGGATACCTGACACACGTGAGTTAATGTGTATTAAATAATTGTCAGTAAATAATGCACCCGTACCAATTAGGTTCTGTGTGTGTGTGTGTGTGTGTGTGTGTGTGTGTGTGTGTGTGTGTGTACTGTATGTCTGTGTTTTTGTCTGTGTGTGTGTTTGTGTTTGTGTTTGAGTTTGAGTGTTAGATTTTTAGTTAGTATATGTGTTTTTGTGCTTGTGTTCATTTCCTAACTAGTAAGTGCTTGATTTTGGACACATGTTTGATTCTCCTTCCCGAAACTCTCACCAGTCGCACGCACCCCAAGGCATCACAACTCACCATCTCAACGCTATTACCCATCTTCCATACAGAATATACGGTAGGTCTACCTAAATTCATGAGTCAGTGTGATAGTATTATCAAGTGTGATTTTATGATCATTTCATATCAGCCGGTTTACTCACTTCTCTTCTAACACGTCTTTCCCTCACCATTCGTAGTAATCATTTTGTCTTCTTCCTAGCTTCACTCTCAGTTTCAGGTAGAGTACAGTCTGCATCCTAAACAGCACAGTTTGCAGGGAGAAAGAAATTCTCACGTAATCTGTCAATTGCTTAAATCTCTGCCTTACGAAAACAACCGAACAATACAAACAAACAAAAAACAGTCATGAACTATACACAATGTCCTTGATCCGATAAGTGATAAAGGTTCACGTAACTCTTTAGCCGATACATACGTTGTACTTTTCAGCAAAGCCTGCTAAGTGAATCAGACAGTTCACACTTCTATTATAGTTTGACATATGAAATATTTCTAGCTTTTCCCCGTACACCTCAATGTCTTGGCTATTTTTCCTATTTACTCAGCTACCATACGATTTTTTTCAGGGTATTAGAGATCTTCAAGTGGCAAAGAAATAACGAAAGCTAATATAATTTCTAAAGTAACCGAAGTCTCCCAATTGAATCAACGGAAGACCGAGTTTTCTTCAGGAATAATGTAGGTCAATAGTTAGTTTACATTCTCTAGAGGTGCCTCAGAGGGACGTCTTCAACATGTGGTACACATGTAATCTGGCAGTTAGACGTCCAGGTAATATGAACATCATTCAGTCACAACCTATCCCCCGAGATTAGGAGGGTTAACTGCTTTAGGACGATGACTAAGATAGTAATCCCGCAGCATGTTTGTTCCAAATAGCATGGGTTGAAAAACAGTAACTAGGAGGAGGAGGAGGAGGAGAAGGAGAAGGAGGAGGAGGAAGAGGAGGAAGAGGAGGAGGAGGAGGAGAATGAGGAGGAGGACGACGACGACGAGGACGACGACGAGGACGATTAGGACGACGACGACGACGACGAGGACGATTAGGACGACGACGACGACGACGAGGACGAGGAGGAGGAGGACGACGACGACGACGAGGAGAGGAGGACGAGGAGGAGGACGACCACGACGAGGACGACGACGACGACGAGGACGACGACGACGAAAACGACGACACGACGACGACGACGAGGACGAGGACGAGGATGGCGACGATGACGACAACTACGACGACGAGGACAAGGACGAGGACGAGGACGAGGACGACGACGAGGACGAGGACGAGGGCGACGACGACGACGAGGACGACGACGACGGCGAGGACGTGGACGAGGACGAGGACGAGGACGACGACGGGTTTTCGATGCTTCTTCCTGTCTTTGCTCGTGTCTGCTCGTTATGTTTACCTCGTAAAAGTGTTTTCTGGTATTTCTGGTTCATTTTTTTTCACCTCTCTCTTCACAGAGTTTCACTTCTTGCCTTTCTAAGTTTATGTATATAGCCAGGCTTTGATTGTCGTTAGTTAACAGCTGCAGTTAGAGACTTTTGTTGGTGTGTTCTGCTCTGTGGACATTATGAATGTAGTAAGATATCAGCCACTTGTAAGGTACTGTTTATTATTTAAGAGTGTCAGGACATGACATATATATTAGGTTGTGTATATTTGTGTGTGTGTTTGTGTGTGTGTGTGTGTGTGTGTGTGTGTGTGTGTGTGTGTGTGTGTGTGTGTGTGTGTGTGTTTGTGTTGTGTTTTTGTGTTTTTTTTCTCTTGTATTTGTTCGATTTCTTAGCTGTGTGTTTGTGTGTGTGTTTTTCTGAGTTTGTGTGTTTTTGTGTGAGTGTTTGTGTTTGTTTCCTTACGAGTGTCTGATTCTGGATATGAATGTGACTGTTTTCTCGTTAGTGTCAACACTCTCACTTACCGTATGTCATCCCATATCACCACTTCGATGCTAATACCCATCGTCCATACTGAATACACGCCATGTCTATCTCATTCAGGACTCGGTGTTAGGACGTGTGTTTTTATGATCCTTGCCTACCTGCCGGTCTCCTCACTTGTCTTCTAACCCGTCTTTCCCTTACCATTCCTAGTGTTCATTTTGTCTTCTTGCTAGCTTCACTCTTAGTTTCAGCTACAGTGCAGTCTTTATCCTAAACATCACATTTTGTAGGGTGCATGAAATTTTCAGGTAATCTGTCAGTTGCTTAAAACTCTATCTATACCTAGGCGCTTCCCCCAAGGAAAGGGAGGTAGCCGAGACAGGACGACACACTCCCCATTTACTGATCCATTCAAACACATTCATTCGCATCTTAGCCCCAAATAGGAGAAGGGACAGATCCTCACAGCACCACATCGCACAAGGGTCAACTGCGGAGTACAATCATTGATATCCGCAGCAAGGCCCGACAGCAGAACTGGTTTACCCCTGCCACAGCATAATAGACCCATCCCCTTACCCGCACCAGATCTGACTAGCTGATCAGAATTACAAAAACAGCCGAACAATACGAACAAAGAAAACAGACATGAACTATCCACAATGCACTTGATTCAAAAATTCGACCTAAGTATTTCGTCGATACCTTCGTTGCACTTTTCAGTAAAGGTAAGTGAATCTGACAGTTCACACTTCCTTGACATTTTGACACACTAACGATTTCTAGCTATTACCCCTATACCTCATATCATAGCTATTATTCATAGTTACTCAGCTACCTTTCGATTTTATTCGGGCTACGAAGGATCTTCAGGTGGCAAAGAATTAATGAAGGCTAATCTAAATTGTCAAGTAAAATAAGTTTCTCCTGAGAGCAATGGGACCTACAGAAGCTAGCATTTTATTTACGTATATTTTAGTTCAATAGTTAGTTTACACTCTGCAGAGGTGCCTTAGAGGGACGCCTCCATGTGATGGTACCGATGTAACCGGACGGCTGAATGGTTTGGTCATATGAAGGTTCTTCAGCCTCATCCTATCCCCCGAGAGAAGTGTGAACTGGTTTAAAAGGGAAACTAAACATGTAATCCTGCAGCTTCACATTTCAGAATAGTCTGGAAGTCAAAACATTAACCACTACGACGACGAGGACGACGACTACGACGACTTTTCTCGCAACCTTCCCGTATCTACTCGAGGTTTCGACCTTGAGTGAGTCTGTTGTGTCATTCGTGCTTCATTTAGTTGCGTTACTTCCGTCATTGAGTTAAGCTTCTGTCTTACCTGAGTTTTCCTATATAAGGCGGGCTCGTATTGTCGTTAGTTGTCGGATGGATTTAGAACGGTTTGTTGGTGTGCTCTGCCATGGGGATACCTGTCACACGTAAGTTAATGTGCAGAATATAATTGTCAGTAAATAATGCACCCGTACCAATTAGGTTCTGTGTGTGTGTGTGTGTGTGTGTGTGTGTGTGTGTGTGTGTGTGTGTGTGTGTGTGTGTGTGTACTGTATGTCTGTGTTTGTGTTTGTGTTTGTGTTTGTGTTTGAGTTTGAGTGTTTGATTTTTAGTTAGTATATGTGTTTTTGTGCTTGTGTTCATTTCCTAACTAGTAAGTGCTTGATTTTGGACATATGTTTGACTCTCCTTCCCGAAAGTCTGAGCAGTAGCACGCACCCCAAGGCATCACAACTCACCATCTCAACGCTATTACCCATCTTCCATACAAAATATACGGTAGGTCTACCTAAATTCATGAGTCAGTGTGATAGTATTATCAAGTGTGATATTATGATCATTTCATATCTGCCGGTCTACTCACTTCTCTTCTAACACGTCTTTCCCTCACCATTCTTAGTAATCATTTTGTTTCTTCCTAGCTTCACTCGGTTTCAGGTAGAGTACAGTCTGCATCCTAAACAGCACAGTTTGCAGGAAGAAAGAAATTCTCACGTAATCTGTCAATTGCTTAAATCTCTGCCTTACGAAAACAACCGAACAACACAAACAAACAAAAAACAGTCATGAACTATACACAATGCCTTTGATCCGATAAGTGATAAAGGTTCACGTAACTCTTTAGCCGATACATACGTTGTACTTTTCAGCAAAGCCTGCTAAGTGAATCATACAGTTCACACTTCTATTATAGTTTAACATATGAAAAATTTCTAGCTTTTCCCCGTACACCTCAATGTCTTGGCTATTTTTCCTATTTACTCAGCTACCATACGATTTTTTTCAGGGTATTAGAGATCTTCAAGTGGCAAAGAAATAACGAAAGCAAATCTAATTTCTAAAGTAAACGAAGTCTCCCAATTGAATCAACGGAAGACCGAGTTTTCTTCAGGAATAATGTAGGTCAATAGTTAGTTTACATTCTCTAGAGGTGCCTCAGAGGGACGTCTTCAACATGTGGTACACATGTGTGTGTGGCAGTTAGACGTCCAGGTAATATGAACATCATTCAGTCACAACCTATCCCCCGAGATGAGGAGGGTTAACTGCTTTAGGATGATGACTAAGATAGTAATCCCGCAGCATGTTTGTTCCAAATAGCATGGGTTGAAAAACAGTAACTAGGACGACGACGACGACGACGACGATGACGACGACGGGCTTTTCGATGCTTCTTCCTGTCTTTGCTTGTGT
The DNA here is from genome assembly GCF_032717465.1 of Coenobita brevimanus. Lineage (NCBI taxonomy): Eukaryota > Metazoa > Arthropoda > Malacostraca > Decapoda > Coenobitidae > Coenobita > Coenobita brevimanus. The sequence goes on along the minus strand of NC_136962.1, from coordinate 4,778,143 downwards.
CTGCTCGTTATGTTTACCTCGTGAGAGTGTTTTCTGGTATTTCTGGTTCATTTTTTTTCACCTCTCTCTTCACAGAGTTTCACTTCTTGCCTTTCTAAGTTTATGTATATAGCCAGGCTTTGATTGTCGTTAATTAACAGCTGCATCTAGAGACTTTTGTTGGTGTGTTCTGCTCTGTGGACATTATGAATGTTGTAAGATATCAGCCACATGTAAGGTACTGTTTATTATTTAAGAGTGTCAGGACATGACATATATATTAGGTTGTGTTTTCGTGTGTGTGTGTGTGTGTGTGTGTGTGTGTGTGTGTGTGTGTGTGTGTGTGTATTTGTTTGTGTTGTGTTTTTGTGTTTTTTTCTCTTGTATTTGTTCGATTTCTTAGCTGTGTGTTTGTGTGTGTGTTTTTCTGAGTTTGTATGTTTTTGTGTGAGTGTTTGTGTTTGTTTCCTTACGAGTGTCTGATTCTGGATATGAATATGACTGTTTTCTCTTTAGTCTGAACACTCTCATTTACCGTATGGCATCCCATATCACCACTTCGACGCTAATACCCATCGTCCATACTGAATACACGTCATGTCTATCTCATTCAGGAGTCAGTGTTAGGACGTGTGTTTTTATGATCCCTGCCTACCTGCCGGTCTCCTCACTTGTCTTCTAACCCGTCTTTCCCTTACCGTTTGTTTGTTTGTTTGATATTTGTCTCAGTTTCCTGGGACACGGGCAAACAGAGAGCCCGTCAGAGGTGCGCACTACTTGCGCGAACTTGCTTTAGCGAGGTGGAGGATAATCCCTTACCGTAGTAATTAATATATTCAATGGAGCACGGGCAACAACGGCAGCAGCGTCCATTAAGACTCACCAGATCGGGCAAAGGCCGAGTCGAGCTCAGACCTGAGCATGGTGGTGGCTGGGCAGTCCAGAAGATAATGAAGAAGGGGCTCCTCACAGCTGGCCAAGCAATGGGCACACGGGTCTGGCTCCATACCCACAATTTGCTTGTAGCAGAGAAACCCAAGACGCAATCTTCGAAGCCGGACTACAATATAATTAGGTAGACCTGGGGGGGGCAACAGGAGGGAATACGACGTGGCAGTAGCATACCATTTTGCAGAGCAAGAGCCCTCCGTGACCCAGAGCTGATGGTCCTCTAGGGATAGTCTTCCTATGGTGGCAGTGAGAGTGTGGATGAGGTGCAAGGGACTAGGGCGTAGTGGGAATGTGATGTCTGGAAGATCACAAGCTGAGCGCGCAGCGTGATCAGCACGCTCGTTGCCACTGATTCCCACATGTCCCGGGAGCCAGTGCAGGTTAATCGTTGTGCCCCTATGGACAAGAAGTGATGCGAATGTATGGATCGCTGTTAGGAGAAAGACGTTGTCATGCAGCGAGAAAGATCGGAATCTCTGAATCGAGGAAAGAGAGTCTGTGTGGATTATGACTCGGTTGCGACGATGGTGGTGAGCATGGCGCAATGCACCGAGGATGGCCGCAAGTTCCACCTGGAAAGCGGATACACCTGAGGAGAGTCGCCAAGCTTCCACTATTTGCCCAGAGACAAAGGCCGCTCCAGCTGCGCCATTAGGGGAAACAGAGCCATCAGTGTAATAGATGGCTGAGTCTGGTAAGGCCAGAGCTGCCACCCTACTGAGACCCTCCTGGTGAAGGAGTGCTGGAATTGAGGAGCGAGGTTTAGCCTCCGATGGACAAATAAAATTAAAAAGAGGAGGATCCCATGGCGGTGGATCAACATATCCGGGAAAGGGAGAGTCGGGGTCTTGACAGAGGCTCGCAGCAGCTCCCAGTCCATGGATGACAGTGGCTGTAGTGCGGGCCCAGTCACGCTGAAGGGCCGGCTCGGGTGGGCGGCAGAGAAGGCGTTTTAGGAGGGCAGTGACGGGCAGGTGAGGCAGGCACTGGATCATCTTCAGAGTGACAATTGCCGCTTGTAACATAATGCGATGGGCCAGAGACGGCACCCTGCCCTCCATACGCAGATTGACAAGCCGGGTCCAGCGTGGAGCACCCAGCATAATGCGGAGTGCATCGTTCTGGATGACCTCCAGAGATCGAGATACTGGTGGAGTGAGGCCAGTCAGACAGATGGCACTGTAGTCCACCAGAGATCGGATGGCGTGAATATAAAAAGTCCGGAGGACAGAAAATGATGCCCCCAAACTCTGCCTGGAGAGGTATCTGAGAGCAGCCATTCGGGTGGAAGCACGTTCCCTCAGATACCGTACATGACAAGCAAAGGTGAGACCCCCATCTAGCCAGACCCCCAGATACTGGTGGACGGTGACCAGGGAGAGCTGATGACCTCCAAGCAGCAGTGGAAAGTCGGGGGGGCGGAGGCCAAAAGGCAGACACTTCGTCTTGGCGAAATTGATTTTTAGGCCTAGCTCGGTGCACTTGGCATGCAGCCGAGAAAGGGCCAAGTCCGCCTGTGCAAAGCAGTCTCTCCTCGTAAAGTCGAGGGCCAGATCGTCAGCATAGCAAAGAAGAGTTATGCCAGGCCCATATTCCACAGTTAGGAGCTCCTCCATCAGGACGTTAAAGAGGAGAGGGCTCAAAACACTTCCCTGGGGGGTGCCATTAGGATGAGAATGAAAAGGGGAGAGGTGCCCCTGAAAGCGAACCCCTGCAGTGCGTTCACTAAAAAAATCTCGGACCCAGGATATGAGTCTGCCCCCTACTCCCCTGGCCGCAAGAGCTGCCAAGATAACAGTGGGGTTCGCCAGTTCGAAGGCCTTCTCGAGGTCGAGGAAGATGGCCATCCCCCGTCCGCCCCTCAGCTCCCCAAGGAATGATGCAAGGCAGTGGGTGGCACTCCTGCCTGGATGATAAGCATAAATCCTTGGGTGCAGCGGTCCCAGCCGCCAAGCAAGACGAGCCCGCACAACCCTCTCAGCCGTCTTGGCAACACAGCTGAGGTGGGAGATGGGACGCATGGCGGCGGGATCACGAGGTTTCGGAATCGGGTGGATAACAGCCGCCTTCCACGACCTCGGAAGACGCCCCTCAGACCACGATAGGTTGAGCAGGTCAAGTAGACATGCTCTACCATAGTCTCCGGCATTGGATAGGACAGAGTATGTGAGGCCGTCAAGCCCCGGCGCAGTGTCCTCTCTGCGCTGCAGCGCTTTATGGAGCTCCCCACTGGTGATCAGACAGTCAGCAGGGTCAGGCCTATCACATGCTGCCTGAATTGCTGCAGTGCGAGAGGCGGACAGCTGTTCCTGTAGGGCTCTGACAGACTGCGGGAGATTAGACAAGGCAGAGCGGTCGGCGAAGTGCTGAGCAAGACGGCTGGCCTCAGCGGCAGGGTCAGGATGAGATGGAGGATGGGGAGGACGTGGATCGGAGATGGACTTGATTCTTCTCCACATCTCACGGAGAGTGGAGTGAGAATCCAACGTCCGACACCATCCGATCCACGTCTCCTCCTTAAGGCGGCGTTTCTCCGAAGCCACATGGCGTGTCACTGCAACCAAGTACCGACGGTGCGGAGATGTACGGCGCCGCCGGTACTGCCTGCGAGCCGCATTGAGTCTCCTGTTCAATTCCTTGACCCTGTCGCAGTAGATCCAGCCGTCTCGGTAGCACCTCGCCGAGCGTCGCTGCACGGAGATGGCAAGAGAGGCAGCTTTGCCAAAAATGCGTGCTACCTGATCTGCCTGGCTATCGAGATCCGAGGCATGAGGGGATGTCTCGAAGGCCGTTGTGAAATCACGAGCGAAGGTAGTCCAGTTCGCCCTGCGTAGGTCCCACCGTGGTGGTGGAGGTGGGGGTGGCGGGAGGGGAGCGAGAGGCAGGTTAACTCTGAGAGCGAAGTGATCACTCGCAAGGTGGGGGTGGAGCGACCACGACACCAGACCCGCAAGTGGTGTTGAGACAAGGGAGAGATCGAGGCGACCTCCCCCAATATGGGTGGGTTCTGTCACCTCATTGAGTAGGGAGACACCACCCATCTCCTCCAGAACCAAAGAGATGTGCCGTCCTGCTTCATTGGACTGAAGAGGCAAAGGTAGAAGGGCGTGGTGGGCATTGAAGTCGCCCCCTATATACACGGCTCCCCTAGCAGCTTGGGAGAACAAATCTCCCAACTCTAGAGTGCCCCTCTGGCTCCGGTATTTGTTATATACCGTTAGAGGCAACTCAGCCAGGTGGAGAACCATGCCCTGGACCTCCACATCAGGTCCACAGAAAGGAGGGGGCTCACAATCTGTGCACGCAATGCGGTCCTGAACCAGAACGGCACATCCCCGTGTGACGCCACGAACGTACGGGTGGAGATGGGTGGTGTAACCCGTGAGACGAAATGTGGAACTGTCTGGGAGCAGGGTCTCCTGCAGTAATATGATATGGGGGCGGTCCCTCTCAGCCACCTCCTGCAAGAGCGGGAGCTTGCTCTGTGCTCCTAGGCAGTTCCACTGGAGGATTCTGAGGGAGGTGTCGTCCTGCCGTCCGGAGAGAGACATAGACGAACCTCCTCCATCGTCTGGGTTGGGGTTGACAGTTGTGTCTGGCATTGGGGAGGATCCGTCTGGAGGCCAAGAGCCCTTTGCTCTTCCTCTATGGCTGCTGTGGCTGGTGTGAGCCCCGGAGTCATGTTGTCTGACATGCAAGGGCGAGGCAGATGAGGCTGGGTGGGTAGCGGTTCCTCCATGGTTGTCTGTGTGGGAGATGATGCTGGAGGTGCCAGGGCAGAAGGGCAAGGGTGTTCTTTTGCCTCTACCACTCGGTCTACCATGACGTTGACGGCCTGTACAAGTGGCGCCGTTTCCAGAGGCCTGCCGAGGATCGTCCCCAGCATCTGAGCCAGGCTTCTGGCAATTTCTGCGCCCAGCATTCGCAGTTCCTCTCTGGTGAACACTATGAGAGGAGAGTCCGTGTTGTGAGGCATTGGTGGAGGAGACTCCTCGACTATCTTCTGGACTTTGGGTGGAGGAGGGTGATGGACCTACACGGTCGTCGTGTGACGAGTGAGAGCAGGTTGAAGTGGCGGAAACGCTCTCTCGTCTAGTACTGGGGGTGCAGTCGCTGCTGGACGACGTTGCTGCCCCCAAATAAAAGTTCCTGGAGGTGCCGAATTGTTGCTGCTCACTTCTTCTCCCTCACCCAGGCAGCTTGGAATTCTCGGCCACGATCGACCAGAGCAATTCTGGTTGGACAGCTGGGGTGCCACACATGGTGTTTCCCCGAGCAGTTGGGGCAGCGGGTGGAGACAGGCTCCTTGGCCTTGAATTTTGCTAGGCATCTCTCCGTTTTGTGTGGGCCACTGCACATCCCACAGATCACAGGCCGGTTGCAATTGGCTCTGTGGTGCCCGTATCGCTGGCACCTGTAGCAGCGGAGTGGCTCGGGGGTGAAGGGGCGGAGGTGGTACTCTCCCCAGTTCCCCAGGTCGATAACAGGGATCAGAGGACCCCGCAGGGTGATGATGACCTGTCGAGTCTCCTCCCTGGTCCGCGCTTTCTGGCAGCGGGTTGCCTCTTCGACCTGAGGTTGCTGGAGCAGTATCTCCATAGGCATTCGCAAGGGATAACCCATGACAACTGCCTTCGTAGACTGTTGGCCGGGCGTCAGCTCGACTAGCTTCACAGGGCAGGCCTCGTCCTGCAGAGCTGTTCTCAAGAGGTCATAGGCTCCCTCATCCTTCGGCACCAACACCGAGCTTCCATCCCGACCTATCAGGTTGGAGCAGCGTAGCCCTGGCAGGTGACGCTCTAGTGCAGCCACGGCGTCGTAACTAGTCGCATGCCCGTCCTGTACCGGCACACGGAAAGCTGGGAATGCAGAGCGGGGAGGCGGACGCACAGCTACTGTCACGGAGGGACGAGCAGCAGAGGGACCCCTGATGGGAGGCCCAGTGCGTACTGCCGGAGAAGGGCCGTTTCCCTGGCGAGCACGCCTCGATCCCTTGCGTACCACGGGGGTGAAACCCTCATCATCATGCAGAGCAGGATCAGCAGAGGGGGAGATCTGAGTCGCAGCAGGAGCCTCCGACGGGACCTCCAGCCGCTTGAGAATACGAGGAGACCTAGCCGGCCTAGGCTCGTGAGAGGGTGCGCAGGTGGGAGCGCGAGGCTGCAGACCGAGGGCTCGGTTCACGGGGGTGCCTTGCCGTGGATTAGGGCTGGCAACTGCACGTAGGGAAGCTGAAGTGCCCTTGGTGGAAGAGAGAGAGGGTGGAGCAGGTGCAACCTCCTCCATAGCCTCATGTCTGCAGGCTGCCTTAGCAGAACGGGTAGAGGCACTACGCAAGCTAGGTACCACTCCCGTAGACTTGGGTAGAGAGGTGTCAGCACAAGAAACCTCGTGAGCTGACGAGTGGGAGCTCGAGTCCGAACAGTGATGCTCCCGCTTCGTGCCTGTAGCAGGACACGGGTTGGAGAGCCTCAACTGAGGGAGCGGGAGGCGGGAATGCCCCTGGGGCCTAGGGATGCTGGATCCCTTCATCTGCTCACAGAAGCAGCCAAAAAAACTCAGTCACACACACACACACACACCTCACACACACAACCACTCAAACAGCACAAACAAAAAAAAAAAAACAGCAAAAGTGGCCAGGTCCCTACAGTGACGGGCAACCTATGCTCCCCGCCCTCTAAAGGGCGATGGGAGGCCCCGCCACTGCCCCTTTCGGGTCTTCCCTAAACTAACAGAGCCGCCCTCACTGCCTCCTATAACCAGGCCCTAAAGGCCCCCCTTCATGGAAGTGCCCTAACGGCACCCCTTCAGGGTTCGGCGTCGTACTACAGTGAGGGACACTAACGGCATGCAAAAAAAAAAAAAAAAAAAAAAAAAAAAAAACACCCACACACACAGTCACAAACACACAAACACTCCCACTCACACCCAGGCAATCGGAGACAAAGTCCCAGAGAAAACCTGGAAAGCAGCAAAAATTATTCCTCAATGCCAGAGACTAAGTCTAAACAGGCAAAAATAACGAGGAAAACGGACGAAAATCGCCACGAGTAAATGAACCAGAGTTCAAAGCTCGAGAGAAATCGGCCAGACCTCCTCACCCGACAAAGTCTGAGCTAGGAGTGTTCCCTTACCATTCCTAGTGTTCATTTTGTCTTCTTGCTAGCTTCACTCTTAGTTTCAGCTACAGTGCAGTCTTTATCCTAAACATCACATTTTGTAGGGTGCATGAAATTTTCAGGTAATCTGTCAGTTGCTTAAAACTCTATCTATACCTAGGCGCTTCCCCCAAGGAAAGGGAGGTAGCCGAGACAGGACGACACACTCCCCATTTACTCATCCATTCAAACACATTCATTCGCATCTTAGCCCCAAAGGGGAGAAGGGACAGATCCTCACAGCACCACACCGCACAAGGGTCAACTGCGGAGTGCAATCAGTGACATCCGCAGCAAGGCCCGACAGCAGAACTGGTTTACCCCTGCCACAGCATAATAGACCCATCCCCTTACCCGCACCAGATCTGACTAGCTGATCAGCATTACAAAAACAGCCGAACAATACGAACAAAGAAAACAGACATGAACTATCCACAATGCACTTGATTCAATACGTGGAAAAATTCGACGTAAGTATTTCGTCGATACCTTCGTTGCACTTTTCAGTAAAGGTAAGTGAATCTGACAGTTCACACTTCCTTGACATTTTGACACACTAACGATTTCTAGCTATTACCCCTATACCTCATATCATAGCTATTATTCATAGTTACTCAGCTACCTTTCGATTTTATTCGGGCTACGAAGGATCTTCAGGTGGTAAAGAATTAATGAAGGCTAATCTAAATTGTCAAGTAATATAAGTTTCTCCTGAGAGCAATGGGACCTACAGAAGCTAGCATTTTATTTACGTATATTTTAGTTCAATAGTTAGTTTACACTCTCCAGAGGTGCCTTAGAGGGACGCCTCCATGTGATGGTACCGATGTAACCGGACGGCTGAATGGTTTGGTCATATGAAGGTTCTTCAGCCACATCCTATCCCCCGAGAGAAGTGTGAACTGGTTTAAAAGGGAAACTAAATATGTAATCCTGCAGCTTCAAATTTCAGAATAGTCCGGAAGTCAAAACATTAACCACTACGACGACGAGGACGACGACTACGACGACTTTTCTCGCAACCTTCCCGTATCTACTCGAGGTTTCGACCCTGAGTGAGTCTGTTGTGTCATTCGTGCTTCATTTAGATGCGTTACTTCTGTCCCTGAGTTAAGCTTCTGTCTTACCTGAGTTTTCCTATATAAGGCGGGTTCATATTGTCGTTAGTTGGGGGACTTTGATGGATGGTTGCGAAGAGTGAGGACGTGTTTCTGAGCTCTCGTCTAGCTGCAGGGTTGCCTCACTGGCTTTAGCTTTGTTTTCTCCGCCACTAGGGCGTTTTTCAATAAAGTTAGGTTAGCTAGAACTAATTTTCCTCCCTGGCCTTAGTAGATATAGTAGGTGTCTATATCTAATTTCTGAGATTGCCTTTGCTTACTCACCTATGGAGTGTACCCCCCACTGATCGCTCTGGGGTGTGAGTTATACACGGGCGCGTCCTCCCGAGAGTGGTTTGAGAGGGTAATCTCAGCCTAGGTGTGTCTTTCCCAGGTACCTTGTCCCTTGCTTGTTTTTCTCCTTCTTCCCATTTCCCCCGTGAGGGGGAAGTGGTTGCTATGACGGACGCCCCTACTGCCTCCCCCCCCTTCAGGGGGGTAGGTGGTCCTGACGAAAGTAGGAACGACCGGACTGACCACCCCCAGACTGACGGACGCCAGACTCGAGCCCCACTTGATATCCCAGTAGCAAATGCGACCTACGTCACCATCCATGCGCTAGGTTCCACTCCCCTGTCCAGTCTCAATCCCTTCCTTATCAAGAAGGTGATTGACCACTGTGCGGGAGAAGTCGAACAAGTTAAAAAACTTGCTAATGGAGATCTCCTGGTCAAAACTGTAAACTCGGCACAAGTAAAGGATTTGTTGAAACTGCGCAAATTCCATTGTTACGATGTCGAAGCCAAAATCCCAGTCTCCATGAATTCTTGCAAGGGTGTTGTCACTTGCAGGGATCTCATGGTGATGAGCGAGGACGAGATCGTAAGTGAATTGGTGCAGCAAGATGTCATAGAGGCTAAATTCATAACTCGCTACTCGGAAGGCATGAGGACGAAGACAGCAACTATCATCTTGACGTTTGCCAAATCTTCTCTTCCTAATGATATAAAAGTTGGTTACGAAATTATTCACGTTCGGCCGTACATCCCTAACCCTTTGCGTTGCCTGAAATGCCAGCTGTATGGGCATGGTACAAAGACTTGTCGGGCTTCACAGCCAGTGTGTGGCAAGTGTGCAAGCCAGGGTCATGATGCGGAAAGTTGCACATCAGAGACAGTACGTTGCTTTCACTGCAAGGGTACTCACTCCACTTCCTCTAGGGATTGTCCCAGGTGGAAGGAGGAGAAGGAAGTCTGCACAGTGAAGGCAACTGAGGGTATTTCCTACTACGAAGCTAGGAAAAAGGTGAAGGAGTTGCATGCAACTCCCACGCCGAATAGGTCCTATGCTTCGGCGGTAATATCCCGTCCTGTGATGTGCTCTGTCGAGACGCAGACTGACCCTGTCTTTCTCCCTCCTGCCGCTCACAGTACATCTCCATCTCGACCTCCTGTCCATTCCAACTCTCTCACTGACATCCCTAAAGCTTCAACTTACTCTCAGGCTGCTGCTGCCTCTCCATCAGTACGGCCTAAAACGAAGCCTGACAAGCCTACTAAGAATAACATGACCACCCTCACGAAACAGTCACGTCCTCATGTCCTTCCGGTTCCTACTCCAGCGAGGGAGAGAAAGGTTAGCTCTTCCTCAGGGGAGGCTGGGAACCTAGTTATTGATGATAATATGGAGGTTTCCATTAACAAGCACCGGGATAGGTCCCCCGGTAGTCGCTCGCCTGCCGGCGGGCGACAAAAAAAGACAAAGCACACTGGCCCCCAACGAAAATCTTAAACCGTCGCTTTCACTGTATTACAGTGGAATTGTAGAGGTATTGGGAATAAGTTACAAAATATAGCAATCTTGCTTTCTATACACAGGCCAGACGTTGTTTGTTTACAGGAGACGCGCCTGGAGGATCGTCCTGATCCTCCACAGTTCAAACACTACCACTCGTATAGAAGATATGAAGGTCACGGAGTTGCCATTTACACACACAAATCACACCCACAAACGGAAGTGATTCTAAATTCTACTCTGGAAGCTGTCGCGTGCAGAGTAAAATTTAATAACACGTATCTGTCTATTTGCTCTCTGTACTGTCCTCCACATGGCCCCATTGATAGTGATGCTTTAAATTCACTAGTGGAACATCTGCCTGGAAATAAGTTAGTGTTGGGCGATTTTAACGCCCATCACTATCAATGGGGTAGCTTGAGGATTGATGGTCGTGGGGAGCAAGTAGCCAACCTAATACTACAGTCCAACCTCTGTCTTCTGAACGATGGTAGAGCGACTCGTGTAGATGATCGTACTGGTAACTTTTCGGCCATTGACTTATCTTTGGCCTCCCCTGGTATACATCAAGATCTCTCATGGGACCCCTACGACGACTCCTTGGGAAGTGATCATTTACCCATCTGTCTTTCTTATACACGCGACATCATTTCGGACCCTCCACCTCCAAAATTTAACTATAAGAAAGCAGATTGGGGATCCTTCTCAAGGATCACCAATTTAGATATATCTGGGGAGACCATAGATGTTAAGGTCGAAAATATAACTACTTCCATATTACACGCAGCTGAGGCTGCTATTCCCAAGACTTCTACAGTTCATGCGAAGCATAGAGCACATTGGTGGACGCCAGATTGCCGACAAGCATTAAGAAAACGCAATAGGAGATACAGGATTTTTGATAGTCAGCCCACTGAGGAAAATTTTATTGCATACAAACAGGCACGGGCTGAGGCAAGGAGAATAATAAGAAGGGCTAAACGTGACTCCTGGCGGTCCTTTGTGTCCACGGTGACTCGTACAACACCATTAAATAAAGTCTGGTCCACTATCAGATTATTAAATAATAAACACCCATACTTTCCTGTCACAACCTTGCAGGTGAATAACACCACCTATGACGAGCCCGTGGACGTTGCTAACATCCTCGCCAGGAGTTTTTCTCATGTAAGTAGCTCAGCCAATTATGACCCGCGTTTCCAACATCATAAATGCACGGCTGAGCTACAGATATTAGACTTTGCAACAGAAGACGTAAACTCCCCGTACAACCAAGAGTTTATGCTAGATGAACTGCTCCTTGCCCTTAAATCCTGTAAAGACACCAGTCCTGGACCAGACACCATCACGTACGGTATGATCCAGCATCTTAATCAGGACAACCTGATTAAGATGTTAGCATTGTACAATGAGATTTGGGCGTCTCGAACGTTCCCAAACTCATGGCACTTTGCGCACGTCATACCGATACCCAAAGAGGCTGGTCGTCTTATGAATCCCACTTCATTTCGTCCTATTGTGTTGACTTCTTGTCTATGTAAGGTCATGGAACGTATGGTTAACAATAGGCTTCTTTTTGTTTTAGAGTCGAAGAATTTGTTAAATGATCAACAATGTGGCTTCCGTAAATACAGAAGTTCACTAGATCATTTAATGAATTTGGAGCATTGTATTGCAGAGGCATTTGCCAATAAAGAATTCATGATAGGGGTGTTCTTGGACATCCATAATGCCTATGACATGACCTGGCGACACGGTATACTAATGAAGCTCTATGCTTATGGTTTAAGAGGAAATTTACCTGTTTTTATTTCAAATTTCTTAAGGGACAGAACTTTCTCTGTCAAATTACCCCGTAACGTAACATCGGATATATTTATCCAGGAAAACGGGGTGCCACAGGGAAGTGTGCTTAGTCCTACTTTATTTAGTATTATGATCAATGATATTCTGTCATCAGCTCCCATCCCGAGGAATCTTAAATACTCGCTCTAGCTGACGATTGTGCAATATGGCACTCTTCCCGTAATGCACAATTTTCGGCTGGGCGGATTCAAGCAGCCCTTGACTCCGTCCACCAATGGGCCTTGCAGTGGGGATTTAAGTTTTCCGTACGTAAGTGTGCCGCTATAGTTTTCACTAATCGTAACGTACCTAATTTGTGCTTAACTTTGGATAATCAGGCGGTACATTTTCAAAATTCTGTAAAATTTTTAGGAATACATTTTGATCGTAGAATGAATTTTAAACTTCACGTTAATACTTTGCTTGCTCGTTGTGATAAACCGTTAAATGTCCTCAAGTACCTAGCGGGTACTACATGGGGTGCCGACAGAAAATCTTTATTAATGGTGTATAAGTCCCTTATTCGATCGAAGCTAGACTATGGCGCACAGGTGTATGGCTCGGCATCCGATGCCACTCTGAAAGGATTGGATGTGTTACAGAATAAATGTTTGCGAATGTGTCTTGGAGCCGTCCGGTGTACCCGTGTGACTCGTATGGAAGTGGAGGCGAATGTGCCTCCCCTCCGTATTCGCCGTGACCACCTGGCCTTGTCCTACGGCATAAGGACGTTAAGGAAAAGTAATATCGGCAATGTGGCCTGTACCCCCCTGCGTCAATACCACCACCTTCTGCGGGGGGTGCGTCGGCCACTTGCCGCTCGCCTCCACTTACTGACTCAGGAGCTTGATGTGGACCCCAGTGACTGTGACAAGTTGGTGCTTAAAAATATAGCGCCTTGGGAGCCACCCGGCTTTACAGTCGATGTCACATGGCTCCCAGCACCAAAGGCCAAGGCGCCGGAGGCGGAGGTCCACCACTTGTTTCGTAACATCATTGTTCGTCACTTGGGGTCCCATCAATTGTACACCGACGGCTCCAAGTTGAGTGAATGTGTGGGTGCAAGTGTGTGGTCGACTGAATGTGCCCTCAGGTATCGGTTGCCGACTCATACATCTGTGTTTACTTCAGAACTTTTTGCTATTGACAAAGCCATAGACTATGCTCTCAATTCTAGGCATGACTCATTTGTCATATTTTCAGATTCAAAATCAGCCCTTCAGGCAATTGCATCTTGCACTACGGACTCTCATGAGATCCAGGGCCGCATCGTTAATAAGTTGCATTCATGCAACAAGTCATTCACGCTGATCTGGGTGCCTGGTCATTGTCGTATCTACGGCAATGAGCAGGCTGACTTACTTGCAAAGTCAGCTGTGGAGCTCGAGGAGACTTGGGACGTTCCTCGTGATCTACGGTCGAGTCTCTCTCTCGGAAAGAAATCAATAAATCTTCTGTGGCAAGGTCAGTGGACCAGACTAAATATTCCAACTTGTAAGCCGTACCTGGGCGACTGGGACACTGCCAACCGTCCCAGTCGCCTAGAAGAAAAAGTGTTGGCACGGCTACGGCTGAATGCCACCGTTGTAACCCACATAAAACCATATATGGAAAGACGCTTCCCACCGCACTGTGACATATGTAATGCGGTGTTATCTATTAGTCATATCATTCTGCGCTGTCGGCAATTTATTCGTGAACGCGCTTCACTTATAAATTACTGCGGCGCAGTAGACGTCCCCTTCACCCTTTCCACCATCCTGGGTGATGGGGACATTGTTATGATTGATAAATTGATGGTTTTCTTGAGAGAGACCGGACTGATCAGAGTGATGTGACTTTTTTACTGCGTGGTTATGGTTTTTATGAATAGTAAATATGTTTATATTGTAATATTAATTAGGGTTGACAGTTGACATATTTTAAATAGTTCCTCCTCCCACCGATCTATTTCTAATATAGATGTCCCCTACATTAAGCCAAGTTCCTCGACTGACAGTCACTAGCTGATGAGTGCAAGTGTGCAATATAGGAAGGTATTGGGCACTTGCAGTCGATGGTGGTCTGCTGGGCGAGGTTCTTCACTTTTTGTACAAATTATGTAAATACATTATATTATCTTGCTTAAGTTATTCTAATTAGGGACGACAGCTGACGTATATGGAAATGTTCCTGACTCGTCTGGTTCCCTTTCATATATTGATGTCCCCTATATTAGGTTGTGCCTCGACTGACAGTCACCAGGTGATGAGTGCAGGTATGTAATGTAGAAAGGCATTACATATCTGCAGTCGATGGTGTTCTGTTAGTCGAGGTATTTTTACCATTAGTGTAGGTCTAGCTATTTGTCTCTGTAGGATTTAGTATAGGTTAGCGATTTGTCTGTTAGGTGATTAGTTTTAGGGTCTTTAGATTAGTTTTCCTTTATAATATAAGGTATAAAAAATATAAAACCAAGAAAAAATTAAAAAAATAAAAATACAAAAAAAAAAATAAATAAGATTAAAATTATTATATATATATGTACGTTTGCATGAAAGTGTGTCTGTATGTATGCATGGAAGTGTGTGTGAGTGTGTGTGTGTGTGTGTGTATGTATGTATATATATATATGTTTGTATATATATGTATATATGTTTAAATGTATATACATATATATATGTATACATGGCCTTAATAACCAGGGGCTTCGGCCCCAATGGTTGATAGGCCGGAAAAAAAAAAAAAAAAAAAAAATTAAATTGGGACTTTGATGCATGGTCGTGGGGAGTTCGGACGTGTTTTTCTGGCTCTCCTCTAGCTTTCAGGGCTGCCCCACCGGCATTAGTTTTGTAAATAAAGCGATTAAGAGTTAGGTTAGCTAGTACTAATTCTCCTCCCAGCCCTTTAGAGATATAGTAAGTGTCTATATCTGTTTCCTGAGATTGCCTTTGCTTACTCGCCTCTGGAGTGTACCCCCCACTGATCGCTCTGGGGTGTGAGTTATACACGGGCGCGTCCTCCCGAGAGTGGTTTGAGAGGGTAATCTCAGGCTAGGTGTGTCTTTCCCAGGTACCTTGTCCCTTGCTTGTTTTTCTCCTTCTTCTCACTTCCCCCGTGAGGGGGAAGTGGTTGCTATGACGGACGCCCCTGCTGCCTCCCCCCCCTTCAGGGGGGGAGGTGGTCCTGACGAATGTAACGACCGGACTGACCACCCCCAGACTGACGGACGCCAAACTCGTGCCCCACTTGACGTTCCTGTTGACAATGCCACGTTCGTCATTATCCATGCTCTAGAGTCGACTCCCCTGTCCAGTCTCAATCCCTTCCTTATCAAGAAGGTGATTGACCACTGTGCAGGAGAAGTCGAACAAGTGAAAAAACTTGCTAACGGAGATCTGGTTAAAACTGTTAACTCGTCACAAGTGAGAGATTTGCTGAAACTGTGTAAATTCCACTGTTACGATGTCGAAGCCAAAATCCCAGTCTCCATGAATTCTTACAAGGGTGTTGTCACTTGCAGGGATCTCATGGTGATGAGCGAGGACGAAATCGTACAAGAATTGGCGCAGCAAGATGTAATTGAAGCTAAATTCATAACTCGTTATTCGGAAGGCATAAGGACGAAGACAGCAACTATTATCTTGACATTTGCCAAAATTTCTCTTCCTAGTCAAGTCAAAGTTGGTTATGAAATCATTCACGTTCGACCATACATCCCTAACCCTTTCCGTTGCTTGAAATGCCAGTTGTATGGGCATGGTTCGAAGACTTGTCGGGCTTCCCAGCCAGTGTGTGGCAAGTGTGCAAGCCAGGGTCATGATGCGGAACATTGTACATCTGAGACGGTCTGTTGCTTTCACTGCAAGGGCGCTCACTCCACTTCCTCTAGGGATTGTCCCAAGTGGAAGGAGAAGGAAGTAAGTCTGCACAGTGAAGGCAACTGAGGGCATTTCCTATTACGAAGCTAGGAAAAAGGTGAAGGAGTTGCATGCAACTCCCACGCCGAATAGGTCCTATGCTTCGGCGGTAATGTCCCGTCCTGTGATGTGCTCTGTAGAGACCCAGACTGACCCTGTCTTTCTCCCTCCTGCCACTCACAGTACACCTCCATCTCGACCTCCTGTCCGTTCCAACTCTCACTGACATCCCTAAGGCATCAACTTACTCTCAGGCTGCTGCTGCCTCTCCATCGGTAAGGCCTAAAACGAAGCCTGACAAGTCTAGCAAAAGTAACATGACCACCCTCACGAAACAGTCACGTCCTCGTGTCCTTCCGGTTCCTACTCCAGCGAGGGAGAGAAAGGTTAGCTCTTCTTCGGGGGAGGCTGGGAACCTAGTTATTGATGACAATATGGAGGTTTCCATTAACAAGCACCGGGATAGGTCCCCCGGTAGTCGCTCGCCTGCCGGCGGGCGACAAAAAAAGACAAAGCACACTGGCCCCCAACGAAAATCTTAAACCGTCGCTTTCACTGTATTACAGTGGAATTGTAGAGGTATTGGGAATAAGTTACAAAATATAGCAATCTTGCTTTCTATACACAGGCCAGACGTTGTTTGTTTACAGGAGACGCGCCTGGAGGATCGTCCTGATCCTCCACAGTTCAAACACTACCACTCGTATAGAAGATATGAAGGTCACGGAGTTGCCATTTACACACACAAATCACACCCACAAACGGAAGTGATTATAAATTCTACTCTGGAAGCTGTCGCGTGCAGAGTAAAATTTAATAACACGTATCTGTCTATTTGCTCTCTGTACTGTCCTCCACATGGCCCCATTGATAGTGATGCTTTAAATTCATTAGTGGAACATCTGCCTGGAAATAAGTTAGTGTTGGGCGATTTTAACACCCATCACTATCAATGGGGTAGCTTGAGGATTGATGGTCATGGGAGCAAGTAGCCGACCTAATACTACAGTCCAGCCTCTGTCTTCTGAACGATGGTAGAGCGACTCGTGTAGATGATCGTACTGGTAACTTTTCGGCCATTGACTTATCTTTGGCCTCCCCTGGTATACATCAAGATCTCTCATGGGACCCTTACGACGACTCCTTGGGAAGTGATCATTTACCCATCTGTCTTTCTTATACACGCGACATCATTTCGGACCCTCCACCTCCAAAATTTAACTATAAGAAAGCAGATTGGGGATCCTTCTCAAGGATCGCCAATTTAGATATATCTGGGGAGACCATAGATGTTAAGGTCGAAAATATAACCCAATCCATATTACACGCAGCTGAGGCTGCTATTCCCAAGACTTCTACAGTTCATGCGAAGCACAGAGCACATTGGTGGACGCCGGGTTGCCGACAAGCATTAAGAAAACGCAATAGGAGATACAGGATTTTTGATAGTCAGCCCACTGAGAAAAATTTTATTGCATACAAACAGGCACGGGCTGAGGCAAGGAGAATAATAAGAAGGGCCAAACGTGACTCCTGGCGGTCCTTTGTGTCCACGGTGACTCGTACAACACCATTACGTAAAATCTGGTGAACCATAAGAATATTAAATAATAAAGGCCCATATTTCCCCATTACCACCTTGCAAGTAAATAATAGCATCTATGACGAGCCCGTGGACGTTGCTAACATCCTCGCCAGGAGTTTTTCTCATGTAAGTAGCTCAGCCAATTATGACCCGCGTTTCCAACATCATAAATGCACGGCTGAGCTACAGATATTAGACTTTGCAACAGAAGACGTAAACTCCCCGTACAACCAAGAGTTTACGCTAGATGAACTGCTCCTTGCCCTTAAATCCTGTAAAGACACCAGCCCTGGACCAGACACCATCACGTACGGTATGATCCAGCATCTTAATCAGGACAACCTGATTAAGATGTTAGCATTGTACAATGAGATTTGGGCGTCTCGAACGTTCCCAAACTCATGGCACTTTGCGCACGTCATACCGATACCCAAAGAGGCTGGTCGTCTTATGAATCCCACTTCATTTCGTCCTATTGTGTTGACCTCTTGTCTATGTAAGGTCATGGAACGTATGGTTAACAAAAGGCTTCTTTTTGTTTTAGAGTCGAAGAATTTGTTAAATGATCAACAATGTGGCTTCCGTAAATACAGAAGTTCACTAGATCATTTAATGAATTTGGAGCATTGTATTGCAGAGGCATTTGCCAATAAAGAATTCATGATAGGGGTGTTCCTGGACATCCATAAAGCCTATGACATGACCTGGCGACACGGTATATTAATGAAGCTCTATGCTTATGGTTTAAGAGGAAATTTGCCTGTTTTTATTTCAAATTTCTTAAGGGACAGAACTTTCTCTGTCAAATTGCCCCGTAACGTAACATCGGATATATTTATCCAGGAAAACGGGGTGCCACAGGGAAGTGTGCTTAGTCCTACTTTATTTAGTATTATGATCAATGATATTCTGTCATCAGCTCCCATCCCGAGGAATCTTAAATACTCACTCTACGCTGACGATTGTGCAATATGGCACTCTTCCCGTAATGCACAATTTTCGGCTGGGCGGATTCAAGCAGCCCTTGACTCCGTCCACCAATGGGCCTTGCAGTGGGGATTTAAGTTTTCCGTTTAAGTGTGCCGCTATAGTTTTCACTAATCGTAACGTACCTAATTTGTGCTTAACTTTGGATAATCAGGCGGTACCTTTTCAAAATTCTGTAAAATTTTAGGAATACATTTTGATCGTAGAATGAATTTTAAACTTCACGTTAATACTTTGCTTGCTCGTTGTGATAAACCGTTAAATGTCCTCAAGTACCTAGCGGGTACTACCTGGGGTGCCGACAGAAAATCTTTATTAATGGTGTATAAGTCCCTTATTCGATCAAAGCTAGACTATGGCGCACAGGTGTATGGCTCGGCATCCGATGCCACGCTGAAAGGATTGGATGTGTTACAGAATAAATGCTTGCGAATGTGTCTTGGAGCTGTCCGGTGTACCCGTGTGGCTCGTATGGAAGTGGAGGCGAATGTGCCTCCCCTCCGTATTCGCCGTGACCACCTGGCCTTGTCCTATGGCATAAGGACGTTAAGAAAAATTAATATCAGCAATGTGGCCTGTACCCCCCTGCGTCAATACCACCACCTTCTGCGGGGGGTGCGTCGGCCACTTGCCGCTCGCCTCCACTTACTGACTCAGGAGCTTGATGTGGACCCCAGTGACTGTGACAAGTTGGTGCTTAAAAATATAGCTCCTTGGGAGCCACCCGGCTTTACAGTCAATGTTACATGGCTCCCAGCACCAAAGGCCAAGGCGCCGGAGGCGGAGGTCCACCACTTGTTTCGTAACATCATTGTTCGTCACTTGGGGTCCCATCAATTGTACACCGACGGCTCCATGTCGAGTGAATGTGTGGGTGCAAGTGTGTGGTCGACTGAATGTGCCCTCAGGTATCGGTTGCCGACTCATACATCTGTGTTTACTTCAGAACTTTTTGCTATTGACAAAGCCATAGACTATGCTCTCAATTCTAGACATGACTCATTTGTCATATTTTCAGATTCAAAATCAGCCCTTCAGGCAATTGCATCTTGCACTACGGACTCTCATGAGATCCAGGGCTGCATCGTTAATAAGTTGCATTCATGCAACAAGTCATTCACGCTGATCTGGGTGCCTGGTCATTGTCGTATCTACGGCAATGAGCAGGCTGACTTACTTGCAAAGTCGGCTGTAGAGCTTGAGGAGACTTGGGACGTTCCTCGTGATCTACGGTCGAGTCTATCTCTCGGAAAGAAATCAATAAATCTTCTGTGGCAAGGTCAGTGGACCAGACTAAATATTCCAACTTGTAAGCCGTACCTGGGCGACTGGGACACTGCCAACCGTCCCAGTCGCCTAGAAGAAAAAGTGTTGGCACGGTTACGGCTTAATGCCACCATTGTAACCCACATAAAACCATATATGGAAAGACGCTTCCCACCGCACTGTGACATCTGTAATGCGGTGTTATCTATTAGTCACATCATCCTGCGCTGTCGGCGATTTATCGTGAACGCGCTTCACTTATAAATTACTGCGGCGCAGTAGACGTCCCCTTCACCCTTTCCACCATCCTGGGTGATGGGGACATTGTTATGACTGATAAATTGATGGTTTTCTTGAGAGAGACCGGACTGATCAGAGTGATGTGACTTTTTTACTGCGTGGTTATGGTTTTTATGAACAGTAAATATGTATATATTGTAATATTAATTAGGGTTGACAGTTGACATATTTTAAATAGTTCCTCCTCCCACCGATCTATTTCTAATATAGATGTCCCCTACATTAAGCCAAGTTCCTCGCCTGACAGTCACCAGATGATGAGTGCAAGTGTGCAATATAGGAAGGTATTGGGCACTTGCAGTCGATGGTGGTCTGCTGGGCGAGGTTCTTCACTTTTTGTACAAATTATGTAAATACATTATATTATCTTGCTTAAGTTATTCTAATTAGGGCCGACAGCTGACGTATATGGAAATGTTCCTGACTCGTCTGGTTCCCTTTCATATATTGATGTCCCCTATATTAGGTTGTGCCTCGACTGACAGTCACCAGGTGATGAGTGCAGGTATGTCATGTAGAAAGGCATTACATATCTGCAGTCGATGGTGTTCTGTTAGTCGAGGTATTTTTACCATTAGTGTAGGTCTAGCTATTTGTCTCTGTAGGATTTAGTATAGGTTAGCGATTTGTCTGTTAGGTGATTAGTTTTAGGGTCTTTAGATTAGTTTTCCTTTATAAGGTATAAAAAAATAAAAAACCAAGAAAAAACAAACAAACAAACAAAAAAAAAAGATTAAAATTATTATTATATATATATATATATATGTACACCCACGAACCAAAGTTTCGGTACCCCCCTCGATGGAAGGAAGTGGAAGTCAGGGTTAAAGAGACGGCAGGTGAACGGACAACCGTGAGTGGTAATTTGGAACTGAGCTACGAGGCGAATAGTGAGAAACCTAATGACACTGAATTCGAAACATTTCCATGTTATTCACCTGCATAACATTATGCGTTCGTAACATACATGCTGTAACATATAGACTACTGTGTTATCTTGGTGTCCTGTGATACTGACCCATCTGTTTCGGTTCCTCATCACACAAATAAAGCACCGAGCCAGTTGTATATAAGTTGCAACTTGTCATTATAACTGCAGTCATAATTTTTGTGAATGTTATCCCTGGACTATCTATAGCTATAATAATGAATGATTGTGAATTTAATGTTGATTTTCACAGTAGTTGTGCGGATGGTTATGTGGCAGTTATTTTATGTGGACGACTAAACCACACTGTGATGGATAGCGGAAAGGATTGGCCAATAATTTACTATAACCAGATGAAATTAGATGCAAACAACACAAAATATTATGAGACAACGAAGACATAGCTGTGGTATCCTGCTCCGCTTTGTTATCAAGGCCTTAACTGTGGCTTCACCTCATACGTGCATTATTTTCCTCCAGTCTCTGCCTTTTTTTTTTACTCTTACTTCCCGGTATCCTCTTACTGCGAGTCGTCATAATCCTTGGAGGGTTTCTTGTCGTCCGGTCCTATAACCCGTATTGTATTACATTATTCCTCGCATCATCACTTCCAAACAAACAACGTTAGCCCAAGACTGCTGAATCTGTTAATACCATTATTGCCACTGCCACTACTATTCCCCCTTTCCCCATTGTGTCTACTCCAATTCCCCTCACAGTACTACAACTGCTACTCCTATTACTACTCAACTATAAATCTGTATAATAATATATATGATTGTCCTTATGTCTGTGTATCTGTTAATCATATTATTGTCCCTTTCCCACCGTCGACAACTCGTCACTTACCCCGCACCGCTACCCCAGTTGTACCCCACCCCCCTCTCTCCCACCCGCCATGAGCTCTGTTCCTCCCCCACTCCGAACCATTTTACCCCTCACCTCCTTCTTGGGCCACCAGGCCTGTTGTTCACCTTTTACCGGTGAATATACGTGGCATGCATTAATAAGAATAATTATAAAATTGACAGCAACAACATACATCTGCAGTATTCCGAACATTACATAATTATAAAAGTCGCAGTCCCAAACGTGCCTATATTACGGAGCTCTGATATATTAACCACAGAACCGACCACAGACCGTTCCTATCATTGCCACTGGACCTTACCTGTAGCACTTCACCATAGTAATACAACCCACTGAAGTCCTTTGTGGGATCACTACACATGTTTGGGAAAAATAACAGCGCACAACATGCCTACAACCCATTAAAATACACCTGTGACGTTTCACTGACATCCATTAAATTGCCTAGAAGTTGCGGACAAACAAACACACGGCTGGACATAGACTGAGGCCGAATGTCTCGCATCGGTATATGACAACCTGAAAAAACTAATACGATCCTGCTTTGTAGGTGTCATCATAGTTATAATAATAATAATAATTATAATAATAATAATAATAATCATCATCAGCATCATAATCATAGTAGTAGTAGTACCAGTAGTAGTAGTAGTAATAGTAGTAGTAGTAATAGTAGCAGTAGTAGTAGTAGTAGTAATCACACGTTAATATCCATGATACAGAGGAGGACAAACACCATAATATCCCTGATAAAACAAGTGAAAACAGCTGTGACATATAAAACCAACCAGTGCCATAATATGCTGTAATGGTAGGGTTATAGTAATACTAAATTAATGTTTGACCGCAACCCAACCTTCTGTCGTGGCAAACAGATTCTGCATTGCGTCGACACATGCGATTCCAGTGTGTCCTTCTCAGTATCGTGCCTAATTACATGTGATTAATTATTATTATTATTATTATTACTGTGATGACACCTGCAATGCAGGATCACAAGAGTTTTGTCAGGTCGTTACATACCGATGCGAGACATTCTGCTTCTGTCTGTCTGTGTCCAGTCGTTTGTTTGTTTGTCCACAACTTCTCCTAGACTATTTGATGGATGTCAGTGAAACATCATATGCTTATTTTAGTGGTTTGTAGGCATGTTGTGCACAGTTATTTTTCCCAAACACGTGTAGCGATCTCACAGAGGACTACAGTGGGTTGTATTACCATGGTGAAGTGCTATGGGGAAGGTGCAGTGGTAATGATAAGAACGGTCTGTGGTCGGTTTTGTGGTTAATATATCGGTGCTCCGTAATATAAGCACGTTTGGGTCTGCAGTTATTAAGTGTAATGTTAGGAACACTACAGTAAACATCTACGATGTTGTTGTTACTATTATATTATTATCGCCTACCTTCAGAAGGCGGAGCGATCATGTTTTTAACTGCATCTGTGCGCGCGCGCGCGCGCGCGCGTGTGTGTGTGTGTGTGTGTGTGTGTGTGTGTGTGTGTGTGTGTGTGTGTGTGTGTGTGTGTGTGTGCCTATTATATCTCATGAACGGCTTGAGCTATCAGCATGAAGCCTTCAGCATATCAAGATATGGCCAAAATCTTGGAGGAGTTCGAAAATGGCAACTCGGGGTCAGAGTCAAGGTCACCAAACTAACTGCTAAAGGTCAACTAGTTTTTATTGCCTGCCTTTAGCACCATTAAATCTCATGAATGGCTTGAGCTATCAACATAAAACCTTCATGGTATCAAAATATGGCCTAAAGTTTGGACTTGGCAAACAGAATATTTTAGAGGGCGATTACCATTTAACTCTCAAATGCCTTATTATTAATGCATGCCACGTATATTCACCGGTAAAAGGTGAACAACAGGCCTTCTGGCCCAAGGATGAGGTGAAGGGTAATGTGGTGTCGGAGTGCGGGAGTAGTAGAATCCATGGTGGGTGGGAACTGGAGTAGCGGTGCCGGGTCAGTGACGAGTTGTCGACGGTGGGACAGGGACAATAATTATGATTAACAGATAAACAGATATAAGGACAATCATATTTATTATTATACAGATTTATAGTGGAGTATTAATAGAAGCAGCAGTAGTAGTACTGCGAGGGAAATTAGACACAATAGGAAAAGGGGGATTACAGTAGTAGTGGCAGTGGCAATAATGGTATTAACAGATTCAGCAGTCTTGGGCTAACGTTGTTTGTCTGGGAGTGATGATGCGAGGAACAATGTAATACAATACGGGTTATAGGACAGGACGACAAGAAACCCTCCAAGGAATATGACGATTCGCAGTAAGAGGATACCGGGAAGAAAGAATAAAAAAGGAGGCAGAGACTGAAGGAAAATAATCCACGTATGAGGTGAAGCCACAGTTAAGGCCTTGATAACAAGGCCTTGATAACCACATCTGTGTCGTCGTTGTCTCATAATATTTTGTGTTGTTTGCATCTAATTTCATCTGGTTATAGTAAATTATTGGCCAATGCTTTCCGCTGTCCATCACAGCGTGGTTTAGTTGTCCACATAAAATAATTGCCACATATATAACCATCCGTAGAACTACTGTGAAAATCAACATTAAATTCACAATCATTCTTTATTATAGCTATAGACAGTCCAGGGATAACATTCACAAAAATTATGACTTCAGTTATAATGACAAGATGCAACTTATATACAACTGGCTCGGTGCTTTATTTGTGTGATGAGGATCCGAAACAGATGGGTCAGTATCACAGGACACCATGATAACACAGTAGTCTATGTTATATATATGTTACAGTATGTATATTACGAACGCATGATGTTTTGCAGGTGAATAACATGGAAATGTTTCGAATTCAGTGTCATTAAGTTTCTCACTATTCGCCTCGTAGCTCAGTTCCAAAGTACCACTCACGGTTGTCCGTTCACCTGCCCTCTCTCTAACCCTGACTTCCACTTCCTTCCATCGAGGGGGGTACCGAAACTTTGGTTCGCGGGTGTACGTTTGCATGAAAGTGTGTCTGTATGTATGCATGGAAGTGTGTGTGTGTGTGTGTGTGTGTGTGTGTGTGTGTATGTATATATATATGTTTGTATATATATGTATATATGTTTAAATGTATATACATATATATATATATGTATATATATATATATATATATATATATATATATATATATATATATATATATATATATATATATACACGGCCTTAATAACCAGGGGCTTCGGCCCCAATGGTTGATAGGCCGGAAAAAAAAAAGAAAAAAAAAGTCGTTAGTTGACGGATGGATTTAGAACGGTTTGTTGGTGTGCTCTGCCATGGGGATACCTGACACACGTGAGTTAATGTGTATTAAATAATTGTCAGTAAATAATGCACCCGTACCAATTAGGTTCTGTGTGTGTGTGTGTGTGTGTGTGTGTGTGTGTGTGTGTGTGTACTGTATGTCTGTGTTTTTGTCTGTGTGTGTGTTTGTGTTTGTGTTTGAGTTTGAGTGTTTGATTTTTAGTTAGTATATGTGTTTTTGTGCTTGTGTTCATTTCCTAACTAGTAAGTGCTTGATTTTGGACATATGTTTGACTCTCCTTCCCGAAAGTCTCAGCAGTCCCACGCACCCCAAGGCATCACAACTCACCATCTCAACGCTATTACCCATCTTCCATACAGAATATACGGTAGGTCTACCTAAATTCATGAGTCAGTGTGATAGTATTATCAAGTGTGATTTTATGATCATTTCATATCTGCCGGTCTACTCACTTGTCTTCTAACACGTCTTTCCCTCACCATTCGTAGTAATCATTTTGTCTTCTTCCTAGCTTCACTCTCAGTTTCAGGTAGAGTACAGTCTGCATCATGAACTATACACAATGCCCTCGATCCGATAAGTGATAAAGGTTCACGTAACTCTTTAGCCGATACATACGTTGTACTTTTCAGCAAAGCCTGCTAAGTGAATCAGACAGTTCACACTTCTATTATAGTTTGACATATGAAATATTTCTAGCTTTTCCCCGTACACCTCAATGTCTTGGCTATTTTTCCTATTTACTCAGCTACCACACGATTTTTTTCAGGGTATTAGAGATCTTCAAGTGGCAAAGAAATAACGAAAGCAAATCTAATTTCTAAAGTAAACGAAGTCTCCCAATTGAATCAACGGAAGACCGAGTTTTCTTCAGGAATAATGTAGGTCAATAGTTAGTTTACATTCTCTAGAGGTGCCTCAGAGGGACGTCTTCAACTTGTGATACACATGTAATCTGGCAGCTAGACGTCCAGGTAATATGAACATCATTCAGTCACAACCTATCCCCCGAGATGAGGAGGGTTAATTACTTTAGGATGATTACTATACCGCAGGATATTTGTTCCAAATAGCATGGGTTGAAAAACAGTAACTAGGAGGAGGAGGAGGAGGAGGAGGAGGAGGAGGAGGAGGAGGAGGAGGAGGAGGAGGAGGAGGATTACACAGGATTACACAGGAAAGCAAACAGCAACAGACCTTATGGTCCTTTCGAGGCTGCTTGTTAGAGAAAACTATGACTACAAGATCTAACTCTACATGTTGAAGGATAAGGATAGTAAAGCAAGAAGGCTCCCCCCACCACCAAACCCTCCAGGAAAAAGTGAGAAAAACCACCATGCAGCATGGAAAAACTGACATGGAAATTTTATAGGAAACACTGGAAAGGAAAAGTCACATTCTATAATACTTTATCTATAAGCTACCCGATAGAGTAACCTGAAAGAGAAAGTAAACAAATAAACTAATAGTTACGGCATGACATTATAAACCGGTTACATTGAGTTAATGGGAAGTCTGTGGACATAACGTGGAAGCTACACACTGCACAGTGTGGATGTTTAGGGGTGGTGCGGCAGCCTTGCCTGGCGCTTTTAAGGTAGGCAGCAGTCACTCAGGCCCTAGCTCCGTTTGCTCCACTGAGACAAGGAACTCTCCCATGTGGGACAAGTACACAAGTTTCATCCTGAAGCAGTGACCCCTGGTACATTTAAAAAATCCCGATGGTGGTCACTTGACTAACAGGGACCCTCAGTGATCCACAGCCCATCACAGGTCGAAAGTAAGAGTAGTGACCGTTAACTCAGGGTTGTCTGTGCAGATCTTAGTCTGTGCTTATATTGCTTTCTTTGCACTGGGGAGATTGAAAAGTATATAGGACGGGTGTCTTAGATAAAAGGGGACTGCACAGTGCACAGTGTGGATGTGCAATGCACAGAGTGGATGTTTAGGGGTGGTGCAGCAACCTTCCCTGGCGCTTTTTAGGTAGGCAGCAGTCAATCAGGCAATAGCTCCGTTCACTCCACTGAGACAAGGAACTCTCCCATATGGGACAGTACACAAGTTTCATCCTGAAGCAGTGACCCCTGGTACATTAAAAAAATCCCGATGGTGGTCACTTGACTAAAAGGGACCCTCAGTGATCCACATCCCATCACAGGTCGAAAGTAAAAGTAGTGACCGTTAGCTCAGGGTTATCTGTGCAGATCCTAATCTGTGCTTACTGTATATTACCTCATTTGCTTTGGATAAATCGGAAAACGTATAATGACGTGAGGTGACGCTATGTTAAGTTTACGGGGTGTCCTGTAGACACAAGGGGACTGCACAGTGTGGATGTTTAGGGGTGGTGCGGTAGCCTTGCCTGGCGCTTTTAAGGTAGGCAGCAGTCAATCAGGCCCTAGCTCCGTTCACTCCACTGAGACAGGGAACTCTCCCATATGGGACAAGTACACAAGTTTCATCCTGAAGCAGTGACCCCTGGTACATTAAAAAAATCCCGATGGTGGTCACTTGACTAACATGGACCCTCAGTGATCCACAGCCCATCACAGGCCGAAAGTAAGAGTAGTGACCGTTAACCCAGGGTTATCTGTGCAGATCCTAATCTGTGCTTATATTGCTTTGTTTGCACCGAATAAATTGAAAATGTATAATATCGTGACGCAACACTATGTACGGGTACATTGTTTACGGGGTGTCTTGTAGACTAAAGGGGCATGAACTTCATGTACTATAGCTATAAAAGCAAGTTATTCGGACAGAAAAAGAGTCAGCTGAGGATTTTCGTGCAAATACTTGTCTAATTTGTTTTTTAATGTCTCAATTGAGATACTGTTCACGGTATCTGAGGGTAATCTGTTCCAGATATTTACAACTCTGTTAAAGAAAAAGTATTTTGCTTCATGGGATTGGAATCGCTTTCCCATGATTTTGCAGCCATTACTTCTGGTTTGACTCGACCGGTCTATATCAAAATATTTATTCATGTCTAAGTTGTCATATCCCTTCATGATTTTGAAAACTTCAATAAGGTCCTCTCTTAACCTGCGCTTCGTTAGGCTAAATAATTTAAGTTCTTCAAGGCGTTCCTCATATGGTTTGTTTCTAAGTCGTGGTATCATTTTTGTGATTCTTCGCTGAATTTTCTCTAATTTTTCAATGTCCTTTCTGTAGTAGGGAGACCTGAATTGCACACAATACTCAAGATGGGGGCGCACTAGCGAGTTGTACAAGGCAAGTATGACTTTTTCCGATTTAAATTCGAAAGTTCTTCCAATAAAACCAACTAGCTTGTTTGCAATTTTATCCGCATCGGTACACTGCTTGCTTGGTTTTAGGTCATTTGATATTATCACACCAAGACCCTTTTCACTGTCTGTACTTGATAACTGAATATTGTTCATTTTGTAATTTGCATGGACATTGTTACTTCCAATATGAAGTACTTTACATTTTTCTGTGTTGAATTTCATTTGCCATTTTTCTGCCCAGCTTGCTAAAGTATTAAGGTCATTTTGTAACTGCTGCCACTGTAATTTTGAAGTGACTTTACTGGTTATTTTAGTATCATCTGCAAATTTGGATACTTTACAATTTAGACCCTCATCAATGTCATTTATATAGATAATAAAAAGTATTGGTCCAAGTACTGAGCCTTGGGGAACGCCGCTGATCACATTACGCCATTTGGATTCCTTTCCGTTTATCACAACTCGCTGTTTTCGGTCTGACAGCCAGTCTTGTAACCATTTTTGCGTCTTTCCTTTTATTCCATGTGCTTCTATTTTTCTCATGAGACGCTTGTGAGGGACAGTGTCAAATGCTTTCTGAAAGTCGAGGTAAATTATATCTACTGCTCTTGAGTCATCGTATGATTTGTAAACATCATGGAAGAAGTCCAGTAAGTTAGTTAAGCATGAACGACGATGTCTGAATCCATGTTGCGAGTCTTTAATTATATTATTTTCTTCTAGATAATTAACTATTTTATCTCTTATGATTTTTTCCATTAACTTGCACACTACTGATGTTAAGCTGATTGGTCTGTAATTTCCTGGGTGCGACTCATTTCCTTTTTTGAAAATTGGTGTTACATTTGCTAGTTTCCATTCGCGTGGAACTTTCCCAGTACTTAATGATTTATTGAGTAAGACAGAGAGTGGCAGCAGTAACTCATGTTTTGCTTCTTTGAGAATTCTCGGTGATATTTTATCGGGGCCAGGGGTTTTGTTTATGTCCGTACTATTTATGGCTGAAAGGATATCGTTATTATGGATAGCATAGTTACTAAGGACTGTGCTATTTGCTTGGTTTGTGCGTAACAGTAGGTTTCTGGTGGTGTTTTCTTCTGTAAAAACAGACGCAAAGTAATCATTAAGAATGTTTGCCATTTCGACCTCATTTTCAGTGTGTTTGCCATTGTTTGTTTCTAGAGGACCTATTGATGTAGTCATAACCTTTTTCTTTCTAATGTAACTGTAAAATTCTTTAGGATTTGATTTGCACGTATTAGCAATGTGGATCTCCAGTGCTCTTTTGCTTTGTTTAATAAGTCTTTTCGATATTCGGCGTAGATTATCGTACTGTAATTTATCATCATTATTTTGTGTAGCTTTATATTTATGGTATGCCTGTTTTTTGGCTATTAAGTTACTTTTTATTTCACTGGACCACCACTTTGGTTTACTATTTCCAGCTGGACGTCTGTTACGTAGTGGCACACATGACTTTACCACTTCATTAAATTTTTCGGTGAATATTTCCCATGCTTGGTTTATGTCATCAGTTTCAGACATTTGATTCCAATCTGCAGTTGCAAGCAGCGCTCTGAGCCTGTTGAAATTAGCTCTACGATAATCTGGGACCTTTTCTTTGCTCTCTGTTTCTTTTACTTTTTCAGTAGTAATATTAAACTGTACAGTTCGATGATCACTGGAACTAAACTCAGGTCCTATTTCAACGTTGTTGACTAGGTTATCATTTGTAGTCAAGATGATGTCTAGGATATTGTTTCCTCTCGTTGGGTATTCTACGTGTTGGGAAAGGGCGCTTTCTTGAAGATTCGTATAAAGCTCTTGTCCTGAGTGTGCCGTCAGTGGTTCACCCCACTTTGATACCGGTAGATTAAAGTCTACAAAAATTACGCTATCCTCTTGACAACAAATTTCCGCAATATGATCATAAAGTTTTTCATCTGTCTCAGTTGACTGTGCTGGAGGACGATAGATGAGACATATATTTATTTTGTGTGAATTAATACTTAGCTGAACATAACTAGCATCTATGTTGGTAATACTGGGTTTGGATAGCACAAGGGGATGGAGACTAGTTTTCACATATAGTAAAACACCGCCACCAGCTCGATGTGGTCGCTCACAGCTGAAAATATTGTACACTGTTAGTGAGTATTCCGCTAGAAAGTCACGGTCAGATGTGTTAATCCAGGACTCTGTGATGCCAATGATGTCATAATTTTCTAGGTAAATTAGAGATTCTAAATCCTCAAACTTGTTACGTAGACTACGTGCGTTAGCATAGCAGACTCTAATTCCGTTCCGAACAGTTGGTGATCTGACTTTGTGGGTATTTACGTTAAGGTTACTGTTCCTGGACGTGCCGCGTTTTTTGATCTGAAGAGGACGACTTTATCGTGTAGAAGTCTACCTAGCCGTGCCGCTCCTACTGAGTTCAAATGGAGACCATCTTTCTGGAATAGAGTATGTTGCCCATAAAACTGGTCCCACAGATTAACAAAGTCGACTCCCTTTTGCGTGCAGAGAGATTTGAGCCGGTTATTTGTGCTGAAGGCCTTATCATAGAAACTATTTTCTGCCTTGATCCTTGGGAGTATACCAGATATTATCACATTAGTGGACTTAGTTTTGAATCGTTTGATCATTTCATGATACTTTGCTAGCAATTCCTCTGATCTATTGCGCTTCAGATCATTTGTACCAACATGGATAACGTATAGAGTTTGATCATTTGCGTCTTTTGTGACCTCATCGCAGGCTTCTGTGATATCACATAGTCCACCTCCTGGAAAACAGTACCTCTTTCTGCTGATGGGGGCGCGTCCACAAAATTCCTCCAGCTGACTGCGTACAATAGAGTCCCCAATAAGCCTTGTTTCTTCTGTCTCATTAACCGCTTCGGCAAGGATCTGGTAGCGATTATACGTAGTTATGGGAAGATGCTTCCTCGTATCTTTTCCGGGTTTTGCGCCCTTTCTTACCATAGTAAAGGGGACTTCGCTTGGCGAGGAACGTACTGAATCGCTGGGTGAGGAAGATACTGATACACTATTATTTGTGACTGCCTGATGGGCGGGGGCTTGTACGAGCTCAGTTTGTACGCTTCTTCCTTCTCGAGTGCTGTTGCTGACTCCTACATTTGCCACTACAAACTCTTTCAGTGTCTGAAACTCTGCCTTGAGTTCCCTGTAAATTCTCTGCGATTCAGCTAAACCATTTTCTAGATATTTTCTCAAGATGCATAGTTTCCACACAGGCGTCGAAAAATAATTCGAAAAATACTGAGCCGCAAAGCGACCAGTACACTCCTGGCAGACCTACAGGTTAGATGGCATGTTGCAGCAATATTTCCACAATCCCACACAAATAAAAAATAATATACAACTGGTTAATGGATGTTGTTACAAATGGTCAATTTACTCTATATATGAAATATTGAATTTCTAGGGAGGTTCACTTACTTTTAATATATTATCTTCCTTTACCAGTATAAAAAGAATAGAAAATCTACCTGCTATGGCACAATCCAACCTACATGAATTCTTTTACCAGTGTAAAAAGAACAGAAAATCTGCTTGCTATGGTACAACCTACCTTACCATGAACTGTGTAAAATGAAAAGGGAATCTACTTGCTATGGTATGATCCAGCTTACCATGAATTGTGGAAATACACCACACACTGATTCACTGGAGAAAAAGGAAAAAAACAAAAAAAAAAAAACAATGGAATGTTGGGGAAAAAAATCAAAATAAAAACCTAGCTTCTCTCAGTGAACAACTGAAAATAAAAATAATATACCACTGGTTAAGGGATGTTGTTAAAAATGGACAATTTACTCTATAAATGAAATATTGAATTTCTAGGGAGATTCACTTACTTTTTGTATACTATCTTCCTTTAACAGTATAAAAAGAATAGAAAATCCACCTCCTATAGCACAAGCCAACCTACACGAATTCTTTTACCAGTGTAAAAAGAGTAGAAAATCTGCTTCCTATGGTACAACCTAACTTACCATGAACTGTGTAAAATGAAAAGAAAATCTACTTGCTATGGTATGATCTAGCTTACCATGTATTGTGGAAGTACCATAAACTGATTCACTGAGAGAAAAAAGGAAAAAAGAAAATAACAATGGAATGTTGGGGAGAAATCAAAATAAACACCTAGCTTCACTCAGTGAACAACGGTTTGTAGTGCAAAAACTATTTCACTGGTGTAACATCAATCACACAGTTGTTACTCTATACAGAAGACAATGCTATTCACTTGCACTAAACTAGCAAGCAACTTAGTTAGTATTTGTTACGTTAGACTTTAAAGTAAGACGTACAAGGCCGATAGTGGGAACAAAAACAGAGTTGGTAGGTAAATACACTCTCAGTTCACTACACCATTTACTAGTGAGAAAAGATAATCTGTTTGTTAGATATCGTTCTAACTGACCTTGATCTGCGGGAAAATAAGCTATAATATGTCTGAGACCAGAAATAACGACGGGAAAGGGCAGGAATACGATGTGGAGGGTGGGGAAATATGTAAACAAAGGAACACGCGAACGCTTTACACCTTTAACCCGCTCTAAAACTTTTACATGAAATCTATTTAAATACTTTACACGGGGGAAATATGCCTACGCCTCTTATACACTGAACTGTTCAATTTCACACCGATTTTCCCTCAAGCTTCTTGTTGAAACACGTGGATATGCGGAGCGCTGCTTTAATGCGTGTCTATCCCAAGATGGCGCACAAGAAGAAGAAGGAGGAGGAGGAGGAGGAGGAGGAGGACGACGACGACGACGACGACGACGACCACGACCACGACGGGCTTTTCGATGCTTCTTCCTGTCTTTGCTTGTGTCTGCTCGTTATGTTTACCTCGTGAGAGTGTTTTCTGGTATTTCTGGTTCATTTTTTTTCACCTCTCTCTTCACAGAGTTTCACTTCTTGCCTTTCTAAGTTTATTGTTACATAGCCTATGATTTCATCATCCTTTGTGTAATTTTTTACCCACAGTGTGCTGCCTGTTTGATCACGAGCATGTTCTACCTCACTCCCCCCTTTCTACCGTTATAGTAGAGTAAGTCGTTCTTTCTGTTGTTCAGAGCAGGATTGTCAACTCTTTGTTTCCATTGCTTCATTTGCGCGTCCTTCTTACAAGTTGTATCAAGCTCTGCTGGCCCCTATATAATGAGCTCAGTCTCTACATTAATTGCCACTTAAATCTACTCCTCATTTTGCTCACATCTCTGTCCTCCCCTGTACATTTATTATTATTGTGAGTGCTCAGGAAGTCTCCAGCCATCTAGCAGCTGTGTGTAATTTGAGTATAACTGTTGTTGCATTTTTTCTTGTACTGTGTAGCATAAGGTTAATTCTTAGGCCTAGTAAGGTTTTTGTAATTTATGTAAAGGTTCTTATTGTCAGCCATCATTAATAATATTTTGTATCTGTAATCATATATCTGGCATTCACTGAGTATTATCTGGTATCTTATTTTAACAGGGCTGACTTAGATAAATTTACTCATGCTAATTTCGTGTTAATAGAGGCTATTGCAGTTAGTCATATATTTAACCTGTTTTTGCCATTACATTATCCTTATGAGTCCTGAATGTTTTGTTGTTAGTTTGAGCATTAAACTTTAACTTGTAATTTTACCTAACTCTTTTGTTTTGAACCTGGAACTTTACGGGACAGTAGTGATTTTTAGTATTCTCACTTAAAGTGTACATTATCTTTCTCTGTTCCGTAACATAAATTTGGCGACCTCATATCAGGATATTCAGGATATTATCATAAGGATATTGCTCGATATTTTGTGACTGTGATTTATTCATGATGTCTACTATTACTACGCTTGATGAAGCCAAAGATTTTTTGTCAAATGTGCAAACAGTGTGTGATGTAGAGATCAGAACAAAGAATGAACTTAAGCTTGTTGCTCAACAATTGGGAATTGCTGTTCGCTCTCATCATTCTAAAGATCAAATTGTTGACATGATTAATGAAAGCTTGTTTAATATAACTCCTCCAAATGAGCAAACGCAGATTGAATTAGCTAAGTTACAGCTAGCCCTGCAGGAGGCTCAGGATAAGGAGGCGGAGTCTCGTGCTAAGGAGGCTGAGGCACAAGTTGAACTTGCTAGGATTCAGGCAGACCATGAGTATCGCATGAACCAATGTGGAACTGGATCATCTAGCTCTGATGATTTTGATGTGGCTAAAAATGTTAAACTTGTCCCTCCTTTTAATGAATCTGATTTAACAAAGTATTTTCAGTTGTTTGAGAGGGTAGCTACAGGTTTTAATTGGCCCAAGGAGTATTGGCCAGTACTCCTTCAAACTGTTCTCACCGGTAAAGCTCAAGTAACTTATGCATCTTTGCCTCAGGATCAATCTGAAAATTATGATGTAGTTAAGAGCTTGATTCTTAAGGCCTATGAGCTTGTTCCTGAAGCTTATAGAGTAAAATTTAGGACAACTTATAAGCAAGATAAGCAATCCCATGTTGAGTATGCAAAAATCAAAGAAGATCTGTTAGAGTAGTGGTTAAATTCTAAGAATGTGGATTCTGATTTTGACAAATTTAAGCAGATGATTTTGCTGGAGGACTTCAAGAAGTGTATTAGTAAAGAGGTAAGCCTATATCTTGATGAGAGAAGAATAGATAATTTGTCTGTTGCTGCAGTTTTAGCTGATGAATATGTTCTCACTCACAAGAGATATTCTAAAGAAAAAGGGAAAGCTGAGAGTAAGTACGTTGCCTCTACTCAGAGTACAGGTAACAGGAAAGAGAATAAAGATGATGTTTCTCAGGAAGTAAATACCAGCTTCACCTCTAGATTTCAGAAAAGTAAATGTACTTATTGTAGTAAGCTTGGTCATACTACGAAGAAATGTTTCAGGAGACAGCGTGATGTGAACAAAAAGGAGTATTTAAATATTCAGTCAATTGGTCTAGTGTCCACTCTTGAGAGTTCCCAGAATTCTTTAACTGAGTAAACTGAACCTGCTTTGAAGGGTAAATTAAATTCTCATAATGAAGCTCCTCTTTTGAGCAGTAACGTGGGTGACACTCTCAAGAGTTCATGTGCTAATTTCCTGTCTGAAGGTTTTGTCAGGCCTCTGGACAGTAATGACAGGAAATCAGTTCAAATATTTCGTGATACAGGTGCTTGCCAATCCCTTATGCTGACCAGTGTTCTAGGCGCTAATGTTAATTCCTCTGATGAAACTGTAATCTTAGAAGGTGTAGGGAATAATTACTTCTCTGTCCCTCTATGCAGAGTGAATTTAGAGTCTGGTTTTGTTAATGGTTCTGTTATGGTTGGGTTGGTTGAGACACTCCCAATGTCAGGTGTAACTTTCTTACTTGGAAATGATATTGGTGGAAGTCAAGTGTGTCCAGGTCCTCAGTTGTCTAGTGAGCCAATGGCTGCGTCCCAGGATTGTAATGTCCCTGATGTGTTCCTTGCATGTGCTGTCTAAAGTTACTGGTGATTTAGAGGATAATGATGATGATGATGTTATCCTAGCTGACACTTTTCTTGCTAATTTGGACCACTCACCAGATGAGGCAGTACCCCGTAGTGT
Organism: Coenobita brevimanus; assembly: GCF_032717465.1. Classification (NCBI taxonomy): domain Eukaryota; kingdom Metazoa; phylum Arthropoda; class Malacostraca; order Decapoda; family Coenobitidae; genus Coenobita; species Coenobita brevimanus. The sequence goes on along the minus strand of NC_136962.1, from coordinate 4,742,324 downwards.
TGATAATTTGTCTCGTCAAGAGTTGGTTGAGTTGTCGTAAAGACTTTGTAGTTAATTGTAGAGAAGTATATTTTAGACTTGTGGTCGAGCGGCTTTTATATCTTGTAGTAGTTTCCCCACCAGATGTCATGTAGTGACGGGAGAGGTAAAGAATAGTATGGGACTATTTTTATTTGTCTTGGAAATATTAAACAGGTATAATAGTATAAGTCCTGGGTAGCTACCTCCCTGTCTCGCTATCTCTCTCTCTCTCTCTGTTCTAAAGCTAATCTCCGTCTCGACCTCTCTCTAGGGTCGCTTGTCTCCTTCTCAACTCTCTTTCCTAAAATCTCGTGTAGTAGGGTGTGTGTGTCACGTATCTTCCTCATGGCAACAGAACTTTCTCACGAGAGGACTGCTGACAGCTAACTGAATCATCTCCTTACTGGCCGCTGTCGTCAGCTTTCCCCCGTGTAAGCGTTTAGCGCTGCTCGCTTCTCGCAAACACAACACCTTCTCATCATTTGACTTCCTGCTTCTATCTGTCTCTCTATCTATCTATTTATCTATCTATCTATTATGTAGTCCTATATTTGCTCGGCCGCGCGAAAATGACGTACCATCGACATTTAATAGTTATAATATATTAATACATACTACATACACATTATAATGAACTTATAAGCTAATTAAGTGAAATACATAATATTGTAAAGTAACATAATTGTATGAATATTGTATACATATATCATGCATAGTAAATAGTGATTATTCAGTAATATTACATTTTAAATAAGTTGAATACATATTGGAATAAATGCATTAAAGTAAATTATTTAACTGTAATACAGTATGTACTTGGGTTATTATAGTGAAATGCATACATGCAAGAATAAAAATAGTTTAAAATTAAGATTATTGTAAGAGTTACTAATATTTCATTTAAAGATAATGGTACTGGTCTGCCATATATGGGTCATTTTTTATATATATAATTAATACTATATACAAAATATATACACTTCATTCAGGGTGGTTAACTGTGATGTTAACTCTCCCCCCACTAAACAATGACTCCAAATTAGCAATTCTTGCATGCATTCTGTGCATGGCCAACAGCAATACTGCAACCACAATGCAGATAATTATGAAGACAGAAGGTGCTTGGCTATACACATAATATGGGTTGAACATACTCAAACTCAAATCTTCCCAGGGCTTCATTGTTTCATTGATCAGCTGCATAGTTTCAAACTTAGGTGAAGTCAACTTAATACTTGTGCTCATGTTTAAGTCCATATCAGGCAGTGGGTGGAAATGTTTGTGTGTATGATTGAGAATGGCGTAGTGATTGATGGTGGAAAAAGTAGACATGGATGGTGTAAATACCGCACAGTAGTCTGGTGCTATGTATAATCCTGAGGCTGATGTATGAGATGGTGGTATATCTGGACAGACTATGTAAACTGATGTGTTATGAGGGAAATAAAAAAACTGCGAGTGTCCAATGCGTTGATGGTGTACAAGTTTATCTGGAGCAAAAGTGAAGTTGCAATGATGATGAATATTGTTATTGCTGATGATAGCCATTTCACAAGGGACCGTATCAGTAGGCTGAAACGTGAAAATGTACGCAGGACAAAGATGAACAGCATGTAAGGATGTGCGGCACTTTCGCTCAATCGTTGACTCACTTGCGAAAGTGACAGTGTCTCGTCTCTTGGAGACCATGATGAGTTCGGTGTCTGTGTTGATGTTGATGATGACTAAAGTGTTGTTGTTTCTATAGGGGAAGGGGTGTATTTGGTATACTGTGAACAGGTCTTCCGTGATGAATGGTACATGAACTATCACTGATGTTGGTGTTAGTGTTGCTTCCAAGTACGGGTAATATTGCATAAATTCCCTACTGCGGAACAATGGCTTCAATTTATGTGTATGTATGCCTTGACTAACTATCTGACGTAGCTCATGAACTGGGAGTAAGTCATTTGTGATCTTGCCATCACCAGCATTCGAAATTCCTTGCATAAGTGCCCTGAAATGATCTCTAGTGTTCTCTAATTGTAGTAGAATCGTGTCAATATGTTCTGTGATGATGGAGAAGTGCTGGAAAAGGGTAACGTTACCCTCCAAGCTATTTATTTTATCTATACTCTCGAGAGCTACGTTTTCTGCTTGTTTCAGATTTTTCACAATTGTTTTCATTGCTGAGTTCTGTCCTGTGATGAATTTATCTTGGTATGTTAGTACCTGAGCTATCTTATTAAATTTTTTGTTTATTTCTTTAAGGTCATCCTCTGTAGCCAATCCAAAGATGTTCCCAAGAATTGCGCCGCCCAGATCGAACAAACCGCGCTTTTGGCGAGTACGTGTGATGTTGTTCCTGTCGCTCAGCACCTCTGTTCCAGAAGATGGGAGATCTTGGATCATGACGAGCATAGTTGACTTCGCCTGTTCTAGTTTCCATTTCGCTAACTTCACCATTTCATCCACTTCCTTGGTGATATGTGATTGTGAAACATAATTCCCTATCTTGAAGTCCAGAGTTCGCATCGGCGTCGCAAGTCTTTCTATATAAGTAGGTAAGTCATACAAGTAATCTAGACTTATTTCAGTACTCATGACATCCTTGACGATTGTAGTCGTGGCCGTTGGAGCTATGAGGCATCCTTGTCGTACTATATGCTTGGGGTCTAGGTGCGCATATACTCTTACTATGTATAGGAGAATCCATAGCATAAGTCCCTTCATCGTAACCTACCGAAAAAAAATCTATTAATTTCCTATAAAGCTGTGGTTGATGATAGTGATGATGTGCGTTACGGTTGGCTGTTATTTCATTTATAGAAGGAGTTTAAATCGATATTTAATTCTCGTAAATGATGTACTGTAGAATTCATTGGAATAGTTGCACCTATGTTCGATTGTTTGGTATATGACCTTAATTTCTTTTTGTAATCATTGTTGTGTTCTTGCTTGGTTTCTTGAGGTACGTTCACCTGTTCGGTTGTATCCGAGGCTGAATAATTATGTGATAATTCCCTTGAAACTCGTTTTAAATGGTCAATATGAACTTGTTTTTCCTCGCCACTTGAAAGTGACTTAATTAAAACTTTGTTTGCCTTTATGTTAATTACTCTGTATGGGCCCTCAAATTTAGGGGATAATTTATTGTCTCTCGTATGAATGACTCCGTAAACAATGTCTCCTAAGCTGATAGGTGAATCTTTTGCTTTTTTGTTAAATGCCTCCGTCATTTCTTCCTTGGACATCGTTAATTGTTTTTGCACTCTTTTGTGTATGTCCTGGAATTCACGTAAACGGAGTTTAGAGTAATCACCGTAATTGTATATAGGCATGCTGTCACCTTCTAGGAGCTCATATGGTAATTGTTTATCTGTGCCATATATAATGAAATGTGGTGTGTCACCAATGGATTTATTTATAGACCCATTAATGGAGGCCTCTACTCTGGGAATCCAATCATCCCAGCTTGCATAATTTTCACTGAGAATGTGTCGTAGCACATCTAATACCTTTTTATTTTGTCTCTCTACCAACCCATTCGATGCTGGGTGATAGGCCAAAACGTTAACCTTTTTAATGTTGTATTGTTTACATATTTCTTGTAAGATCTCAGAATTAAATTCTCCTCCATTATCACTTATTAATACCTTTGGGGTAGTAAAGCGACATATTACATTATCTGTTATTGCCTTTGCTACTGTCTCTGCTGTCTTATCTTTAATTGGAGCTAAAATGACATAACGGGAAAAATGATCCGTTGCTACGAATAAGTATAGGTTATTATTGTATGATAATGGCATCTTGAGTAAATCAACAGCGACAACGTCCCATGGTTGATGTGGTACTGGGTAATTACCCATCGGTGCAGGTGTGATTGGGTATCCTTTGTGTTTCGCACATGATTCGCATCTGTCTATATGATTGTGTATATCTCTTCGTAATGAAGGCCAGTAATATAATAGCTGGGCTTGGTTGAATGTCTTATCCTTTCCAGGGTGTCCTGCATGTGGGCTGTCGTGTATCATTCGTAATACTTGGGGTATCATGTCATTAGGTACTACCAACTGGTTAGTATTTCTTTGGCGTTTTGGTTGTTTAGAGTTAATTTTGTATAATGTATTATTGACCATTGTGAATTGTTCAAGTGGGACATGCAGTTTGGGTAATTGTATGTCATCTCCACTTTCTAACTTGTATATTACTTTTGACCATACTGGGTCAAGTCTTTGTGCCTTTGCGATATCCTCGTGGTTTGGGATATTTCCTTTGAGATCTAACGCCGCAACCTGAATTGTGTTCGGGTTCCTAGATAATGCGTCCGCTACTATATTCATTTTACCTTGTATATAATGTATTTGTACATTGTAGTTTTCAACTGTACATTTCCATCTTGCTCTCCTCCCAGAAAGGAGTTTTTCTTTAAACATACCCACCAGTGGTTTATGGTCGGTGAATAAGTGGATTTCGTAACCATATACCAAATCTCGAAACTTTTGTAATGCAAAAATCACTGCAAGTGCCTCTAAGTCTGTAGTGCTATAATTTTTTTCTGCACCTCTTGTTTGTCTGCTGGCAAATGCAATTGGTTGATTCTTTCCTCTTTTATCTTCCTGCATCAGTACAGCCCCTAATCCTTTAACTGATGCGTCTGTACAAATAAGAAATGATTTCGTGTAATCTGGATATGCTAAACAAGGTGCATTCGTTAGTTTAATTTTTAGATTGTTAAATGCCCTTTTTTGTTCTTCTTCCCATTGGAATACAGCATCTTTTTTGAGTAGTTGGAATAGAGGGAAGGCTATATGAGAGAACTGTGGTACGAAGGACCTATAGTACCCAGCCAGACCTAAAAATTGTCTAACTTCGTCAGTCGTAGTGGGTTCAGGAAAATCTCTCACTGCCTGTATTTTGTCATCAGTGGTGTGAATACCATCAGAGCTTAATTTGTGGCCTAAGAAATTTATTTCCTTAAAGCAAAATTTGCATTTAGAAAGTTTAATTTTTAATCCAGCATCACTAAGCTTTTGTAAGAGTAAGTCTAATTTCCTGAGATGATCCTTAATATTCTTCGTTGCGATAATAATATCGTCAAGATAAACAAATATTCCTTGTCCTAAAATTCCGGACAATACGTAATTCATAAGACGCTGGAACGTACCAGGGGCTGTCCTCAGTCCCATTGGCATTCTTGTATATTGATAATGGCCTCTGTTTGTTGAAAAGGCAGTGTATTTACGTGACTCCTGAGATACCGGAATCTGATAGTATCCGTTTAGGAGATCGATGGTCGAGAATATATTATTCTCAGGACCAATATTCTGTAGAACATCACTTAGCAATGGCATGGGAAATCTGTCTGGGATGGTGTGATTATTTAGTTTACGGTAATCTACTACCGCACGCATTTCTCCATTTCTCTTGGGCACAAAGAAAAGGGAGCGTTCCACGGAGAAACTGAAGGCTCAATAATTCCAAGCTTTAACATTTCATCGACATACTGATTTGCAAGTGTACGTTGGGAGTGTGGTATGCGATAAGCTGGTACGAAAATTGGTGGTGTTTCTGGGTGCACATTAATCATGTGATTAATCAAGTTAGTACACCCTAATCGTTCTCCGGGCAAGGCTACGGTGTCCCTGTGTGTTTCCAGCAGGGTTAACAAATCATTTTCTTCGTCAAATTCACCTGAGTGAATTAAATTCTCTTTTATTCTTTCTCTATCCGTAGATTTTATCTCACTTGTTACTCCACCAATATTTATTTCCTTCACAGGGGCTAAACATTTTTCAATATTAACTATGCAAGTTCCCTTCTTCAACTGAACTTCCCCATTCATGTGATTAATAATGAATATCTGAGTTAGCCCTTCGTCGTTCGTATGACATAATGCGTTTTCTAATGACAATCCTTTTACTTTACATAATTCTTCTAAGACAAGAACAGTACTATTCCGTAATTTGCTCTTTATGGTAACCTTCATGTATGAATTAGGTGGTATAACCAAATCATTAATGAGATGGGCTGGAAAAATTGATAAATCAGTACTGTTATCTGAGTCACTAATTCTGGAGGATGGGGTTGCTGGTGTAAGTGGATCTATACACTCATCTGTTTGTGTATGTTTGTTAAAGCCTTTAATATTACCAATTCTTTTTGGCTCTCTTCTACCAATCGGTGAGGGCTCTGAAAGTATTTCCTCTATAAATTCATTATCAAAGTCTATTCCATTCATTTGTGGGAGTATAGTTATGTTCTCAGTTCTCATGGATCTTAAGCCCAGTAACATATGAGCTTTAATTGCTAAGTTTTCAACGATATAGAACAATGCAGAGAATGGTCTTGTAGTTTCTGTGAAACTGAGATTTAATCTTATCATACCTTTTACTGTAATCTCTTGACCATCTACTGTGTTTAATTCTAAATCAGCTTCATCCAGAAAAGTTACTTTCTTTTTATTTTTAAGAATTCTATTTAGTTCTTCATGTGTTATTAAGTTCACTGGAGAGCCTGTATCTAAAAATAAGGAAACGTTTTGATCCTCACATACAGCTGGTATCAAGATACACTCATTTCCCAACATGCCTCCTATGTGAAGTTTAACCTTGTTCTTTTTTATGTTTGTTCGTTTTTTGTCATGACTTGGTCTTCCCCCGATTTGAACATAGACACAATTTTTTCTACTGTTTTGCAATCACTAGTCCAGTGCCCTTGGTATCTATGATGCCTACAGTAAGGACCAAACCCTTGTGTCTTTTGATTATCCTCTTTGCCTTGATAAAGCATTCATACCTTGTGTGTCCTGGTTTTGCACAGTAATGACACAGAATGGACCTATCCCTTGACTGTGACCTACGAGGTGATTTCCCATAAAAAGTGTTGTTTATAGCGCGAGACCTACTCGGGCTGCGCGAAAACTTATGAAACTGCCTGTAGGAAGGCGTGTGGGAACGAGGTCTAGGCGTCTTTGTCTGTTTGGACTGCCTCATTTCAGGTCGCGATCGATTTTGTTCTCTGTTTGGGGTCGGTGTTGATGTTTTCACAGCTGATACTGTCTCAGGTACCCTGATTCTACCAGAATGTGCATGTGTGTCGACCACACCTGCTTTACTGCACTGCATCTCTACCTCGTTCATTAAGTCTAGTAAGCACATTCCAGGGATGTACGCGATTGTTTTGGCGATCTTAAGGGTTCTATCAGGTAATTTACACAAGGCAGCTACATAACCAATGATGTCCACGACGAGGTCTGGGGACATCTTTCCATCATCTGTTATCCACTTAGAATTCTCCAGAGTAGCTAATAGGGTTCTCTTGATTGTGGAGACATCAGCAGTTATTTCACTGAGCACATGGTTTGTAGTGTGCTCCCTTACAAGATCTACAATTTTATGTAATTCTGGAATTATACCTGGCAAGAAGTTCATACCTCCAGAAAATTTCTTCAGAAATTCAGTTTTAAATTCATCATATGTCCTAGCACGATGTAGCTTATCTGAGCGCAATAAATTGCTTGCTGGACATCTTTCCTGGCTTATGCAAGATGAAAAAATAGCAATTTTCTCTTGTTCATCTAGTATATGGCGCTTGATGAACATTTGTTAGCACTGACTGATTAATGAAATGACATCAATGCGATCCTTGTCTGTGCCAGAGAATTTTGGGGCAGTCTTATCCTCGTGATACACAAAAACGTGAGGTGTGGTTTTTAGATCAGCAGTATTTGTTTCTTGATTCATATTTAATGATTGCCCTGTTAATTCAACTTGTACGAGTTTATCGTTATGTGAGGGAATGGTAGAATATGTATGACCGGACCGGTGAACCCTGTTAAGTATATTGGCATACGTATTTAAGGCAGCTGCGAAGTCGATACTCTCAACATCTGAAGGGGTTTCCCACTCATCATCCGAAACTCCCGTATTTGTTTCCTTATCTATAACGTGTGGTGTGGGTTGTACAATGGGTGGGCTGTCTCTTAATTGTGAGTCTGATGTTGTGGCAATTTGTGTGTCATCTGGTATTAACGTGGGTGGTTGCGAAAATATTCCTGTCATTAAGATATGATGTTATGAAATACGCCTCTTGTTTATTTATGTCCTAGTAAACTAGATGATTAAATAAGTTGAATATAGCTAATTTTAGCACTGAGAAGAAATGAGCAAGTATAATTTTACCCACTTGATACAGATCGTAGAGGTGTGTCGATACAAAAGTCGATCTCGGAAGAAAATACAGGTTTGATTGAAGATCTCTTGATAATTCTAGTGGTGTGTTGATGGACGATATTACTCAGGAAACTCCATGGCCTGGTATTTGTAGTGGTTAACGGCTGTCCCAGGCAAACCTCAACATAGAACGTCGAATTTCCAACTTAACTGTGAAAATAAGTGAATATGAGTAGGAGCTATGTGAATAATGAGTAATGAGTAGTGGGTGAGAAGTGCCTGGTGTCCGTCACACGTTGCTTGGCATGGCAGACTCGCGTTGTGATGTCATCTCAGCACATGGTGACGTCGGCTTCCCACACTGGTAGCTGTGGTGAGTGAATGAGTAGCGATGAGTAACTTGAGTGAAGACGAGTGAGTAAGATGAGTTGTAAATCGTGTCTCACTCTTCGTTTGTTTGTTCCCTTTATTCTATGTGGAAGTTTTCTCTGTCCTTTTCTCTAGTGATTTATTCGTTGTGGGATGAAGACTGCCGCTACTTGTAGGTGCGTGTAGAAGATTATACAGACGACGTAGAGTTGTTAATTGTAGTTGATTGTAGATGGCTGTAGACTTTGTAGAACTGAAGCTAACCTTGTAGTCTCGGTTGCTTTTGTAGAAATTTGCTTTTAATTCGGAGACGATGTCCGCAGATTTGCTGGTTTGTCGTTAAGCTACTTGCAAGGCGTCGAGTGATCTCTTGACCTCTGCATCAGCGTAATGATCTGGGAGACGGAGGGGGCAGGAGCTGATATTGTTGGTTGTTGTCAATCTTGATATTTTGTAGGAATTTAATGTTGATTCGTAGACGAGGTTCGTATACGTTCGCTGCTACCAAATGTCGTAAAGACTTTGTAGTTAATTGTAGAGAAGTATATTTTAGACTTGTGGTCGAGCGGCTTTTATATCTTGTAGTAGTTTCCCCACCAGATGTCATGTAGTGACGGGAGAGGTAAAGAATAGTATGGGACTATTTTTATTTGTCTTGGAAATATTAAACAGGTATAATAGTATAAGTCCTGGGTAGCTACCTCCCTGTCTCGCTATCTCTCTCTCTCTCTCTGTTCTAAAGCTAATCTCCGTCTCGACCTCTCTCTAGGGTCGCTTGTCTCCTTCTCAACTCTCTTTCCTAAAATCTCGTGTAGTAGGGTGTGTGTGTCACGTATCTTCCTCATGGCAACAGAACTTTCTCACGAGAGGACTGCTGACAGCTAACTGAATCATCTCCTTACTGGCCGCTGTCGTCAGCTTTCCCCCGTGTAAGCGTTTAGCGCTGCTCGCTTCTCGCAAACACAACACCTTCTCATCATTTGACTTCCTGCTTCTATCTGTCTCTCTATCTATCTATTTATCTATCTATCTATTATGTAGTCCTATAGAGTTGCAGGTTGCTGACCCTGAGTTGAAAGGTCTAGCTAACTCTGCTTGCAGTGAGGAAAAGTCAGCTGGTGCTTCTACTTGTTATTATATAAAGTCAGGAGTACTGATGAGGAAGTGGAGACCCCCAACAGCATCAGCCGACTGTGAATGGGAGGGTGTACATCAAGTTGTCATCCCTCGTGTTTGTAGGCAGGATATCATTAGAGTGGCTTATGATTCCAGTTTGGCAGGACACCTTGGAGTGAGGAAGACTGTGGCACGCATTTTGAAACACTTCTACTGGCCAGGTATCTTCAGGGATGTTTCCTGGTATTGTAAGTCTTGTCACACCTGTCAAGTTGTGGGGAAGTGTAATCAGACCGAAAAGGTTGCACCTCTAGTTCCCATTCCTCCTTTTGAGGCGCCATTCATCCGTGTGTTGGTGGATATTGTGGGCCCTCTTCCTAAGACTTCTTCAGGATTTTCTTATGTGTTGACCCTGATTGATATGGCTACTCGTTATCCTGAAGCCATTCCACTTAGACATATCTCAGCAAAGAACGTGGTTAAGGAAATGCTGGGGTTCTTCACAAAGTTTGGTCTGCCCAAGGAGGTACAGTCAGACCGGGGAAGTAATTTCATGTCAAATGTTTTCAAGCAGTCTCTGAAAGAGTTGGGCATCACCCAGATCACGTCTTCAGCTTACCATCCCCAGACCCAAGGAGCGTTGGAGAGATATCATCAAACACTCAAATCGATGCTCAAGAAATACTGTTTGGAACATCAGAAAGACTGGGATAAAGGTCTTCCATTCGTTGTGTTTGCCGCAAGAGAATCTCCAAATGAATCACTGGGCTTCTCACCCTTTGAACTACTGTTTGGCCATGAAGTAAGAGGACCCCTTAAGCTACTCAAGGAATGCTGGCTGTTGGAGGAAGATGACGTCAACCTGCTGGAGTCTGTGATGAAGTTCAGAGAGCGGCTGTCCACTGCTTTGCAGCTGGCGAGAGAGAATTTAGGAGCTGCACAGGAGAAGATGAAGACTTGGTATGATAGGAAGTCCAGGTTGCGCCACTTTCAGCCAGGAGATCGGGTTTTGATTCTGCTACCGGTGCATGGGCAACCTCTTCAAGCCAAGTTTAGTGGTCCTTATTTCGTGGAGAAGAAACTCAGTGATGTCAACTATGTCATCGCCACACCAGATCGTAGAAAGAACAAGCAACTTTGTCACCTCAACATGCTAAAGTTATATCACAGGCGGGACGAAAATAATCCAGTCTGCACTGTAGCTGTTCCACCCGAGTCTGCAAATGAAGCTCTCCCATGCAGTATGAGCCTGAGTGATAGTTTGGGGAAGAATCCTGATATCATGAATGATCTCCAGACTAAGCTTTTTCATCTACCTCCCGAGAAAAGGCAGGAGTTTTCGGCATTACTGCAGGAGTACCCGCAAGTGTTCCGTGCCACTCCAGGAAGAACCACTGTGTTGATGCATGATGTCGATGTTGGAGACGCAAAGCCAATTAAATTGCCTCCTTACTGTGTGAACCCAGTGAAAGTTCCTCTCATCCAGAAGGAGCTTGGCTACCTGTTGGACCACAAGATGATTGAGCCCTGTCAGAGCGAGTGGAGTTCTCCTGTCACTCTAGTCCCTAAGCCTGGTGGGTCACAGCGGCTTTGCATCGACTACAGACGTGTTAATCAGATAACCAAAACAGACACTTACCCTCTCCCTCGTGTGGAAGCTTGCATAGACAAGATCGGAAAGGCTAGGTACATAAGTAAGTTTGATTTGTTAAAGGGATACTGGCAAGTACCTATGACTGAACGTGCTAGGGAGATCTCATGTTTTGTAACACTAGGAAAGACTTTTGCATGTTCTGTAATGCCATATGGTATGAAGAATGCACCAGCCACATTTCAGAAGCTCATGAATGTTGTAACAGAGTGTTTGGCAGGGTGTGTTGTTTATATTGATGATGTATTAATCTTCAGTGACAACTGGAAAGATCACCTATGCCATGTCAGTAAATTTCTTGAGCGTTTGGTTCAGGCTAATCTTGTAGCTAATTTATCAAAGTGTGAGTTTGGTCAAGCTAAAGTTCAGTACCTTGGGTACGTAATTGGTGATGGACATGTTGCACCACCAGCAGCTAAGGTTCAGGTTATAAGTGATCTTCCCAGACCTAAAAGTAGGAAAGAGCTACAAAGATTTTTGGGAATGGTAGGTTATTACCGGAGATTTGTTCTTAACTTTTCAATTCTTGTATCACCACTTACAGACCTACTGAAAAAGGGAGTTAAATTTGTATGGACCGATAACTGTGAATCCTCTTTCAACAAACTTAAAGCTATCCTATTAAGTCAGCCAGTGCTCGCTACTCCAAATTTTGCTAAGCCTTTTAAGATGGCTGTTGATGCAAGTGATACAGGAGCTGGGGCTGTTTTGCTGCAAGAGGATGATCAGGATATTGAACACCCTGTATCTTATTACAGTAAGAAGTTCACTCCACCTCAAAAGAACTACTCAACTATTGAGAAAGAACTTTTGGCCTTGATTTTGGGTTTACAGAATTTTTCATTTTATTTGTGTTCTGGTTTTGACCCCATAGTCATTTATACCGATCATAACCCACTGAAATTCCTTAGTAAGTTTAAAGATAAAAATCAGAGATTGACAAGATGGAGTCTACTTCTTCAGGAGTATTCATTAGACATACATGTCAAGGGGAAAGAAAATGTTATTGCAGATTGCTTATCTAGACTTTAGACAGATTGTTTTGGAGTAATAAGAAATTTCCTTTGTAAATTTCTTTTTCTTTGTGGGGAGGTGTTACATAGCCTATGATTTCATCATCCTTTGTGTAATTTTTAACGCACAGTGTGTTGCCTGTTTGATCACGAGCGTGTTCTACCTCACTCCCCGCCTTCTACCGTTATAGTAGAGTAAGTCGTTCTTTCTGTTGTTCAGAGCAGGATTGTCAACTCTTTGTCCCCATGGCTTCATTTGCGCATCCTTCTTACAAGTTGTATCAAGCTCTGCTGGCCCCTATATAATGAGCTCAGTCTCTACATTAATTGCCACTTAGATCTACTCCTCATTTTGCTCACATCTCTGTCCTCCCCTGTACATTTATTATTATTGTGAGTGCTCAGGAAGTCTCCAGCCATCTAGCAGCTGTGTGTAATTTGAGTATAACTGTTGTTGCATTTTTTCTTGTACTGTGTAGCGTAAGGTGTTGGTTCTTAGGGCTAGTGTTTTTTTTTTGTGATTCATGTGTTTTGGGTGTCAGCCCTTATTAATAATATTTTGTATCTGTAATAATATATTTCATTCACGAGTATTATCTGGTATTGTCATTTTATCAGGGCTGACTTAGATAAATTTACTCATGCTAATTTCGTGTAAATAGAGGCTATTGCAGTTAACTATATATTTAACCTGTTTTTTGCCATTACATTATCCTGATGAGTCCTGAATGTTTTGTTGTTAGTTTGAGCATTAAACTTTAACTTGTAATTTTACCTAACTCTTTTGTTTTGAACCTGGAACTTTACGGGACAGTAGTGATTTTTAGTATTCTCACGTAAAGTGTACATTATCTTTCTCTGTTCCGTAACAATATATATATATATATATATATATATATATATATATATATATATATATATATATATATATATATATATATATATATATATATTGTTACGGAACAGAGAAAACTGTCCCGCAAAGTTCCAGGTTCAAAACAAAAGAGTTAGGTAAAATTACAAGTTAAAGTTTAATGCTCAAACTAACAACAAAACATTCAGGACTCATAAGGATAATGTAATGGCAAAAAACAGGTTAAATATATGGTTAACTGCAATAGCCTCTATCAACAAGAAATTAGCATGAGTAAATTTATCTAAGGCAGCCCTGATAAAATGAAAATACCAGATAGTACTCAGTGAATGCAAGATATATTATTACAGATACGAAATATTATGAACAATGGCTGACATGAAACTTTACATTAATCACAAAAACCTTACTAGGCCTAAGAACCAACACCTTACGGTACACAGTACAAGAAAAAATGCAATAACAATTATACTCAAATTACACAGCTGCTAGATGGTTGGAGACTTCCTGAGCACTCACAATAATAACAACTGTACAGGGGAGGACAGAGATGTGAACAAAATGAGGAGTAGATCTAAGTGGCAATAATGCAGAGACTGAGCTCATTATATAGGGGCCGGCAGAGCTTGATACAACTTGTAAGAAGGACGCGCAAATGAAGCCATGGGGACAAAGAGTTGACAATCCTGCTCTGAACAACAGAAAGAACGATTTACTTTACTATAAGGGAGGAGGGGGGGGGAGAGAGGTAGAACACGCTCGTGATCAAACATGCAGCACACTGTACGTTAGAATTACACAAAGGATGATGAAATCATAGGCTATGTAACACCTCCCCACAAAGAAAAAGAAATTTACAAAGGAAATTTCTTATTACTCTAAAACAATCTGTCTAAAGTCTAGATAAGCAATCTGCAATAACATTTTCTTTCCCCTTGACATGTTGTAGGTCTAATGAATACTCCTGAAGAATTAGACTCCATCTTGTCAGTCTCTGATTTTTATCTTTAAACTTACTAAGGAATTTCAGTGGGTTATGATCGGTATAAATGACTATGGGGTCAAAACCAGAACACAAATAAAATGAAAAATGCTGTAAACCCAAAATCAAGGCCAAAAGCTCCTTTTTCAATAGTTGAGTAGTTCTTTTGATTTGGAGTGAACTTCTTACTGTAATAAGATACAGGGTGTTCAATACCCTGATCATCCTCTTGCAGCAAAACAGCCCCAGCTCCTGTATCACTTGCATCAACAGCCATCTTAAAAGGCTTAGCAAAATTTGGAGTAGCGAGCACTGGCTGACTTAATAGGATAGCTTTAAGTTTGTTGAAAGAGGATTCACAGTTATCGGTCCATACAAATTCAAATCCCTTTTTCAGTAGGTCTGTAAGTGGTGATACAAGAATTGAAAAGTTAAGAACAAATCTCCTGTAATAACCTACCATTCCCAAAAATCTTTGTAGCTCTTTCCTACTTTTAGGTCTGGGAAGATCACTTATAACCTGAACCTTAGCTGCTGGTGGTGCAACATGTACATCACCAATTACATACCCAAGGTACTGAACTTTAGCTTGACCAAACTCACACTTTGATAAATTAGCTACAAGATTAGCCTGAACCAAACGCTCAAGAAATTTACTGACATGGCATAGGTGATCTTTCCAGTTGTCACTGAAGATTAATACATCATCAATATAAACAACACACCCTGCCAAACCCTCTGTTACAACATTCATGAGCTTCTGAAATGTGGCTGGTGCATTCTTCATACCATATGGCATTACAGAACATGCAAAAGTCTTTCCTAGTGTTACAAAACATGAGATCTCTCTAGCACGTTCTGTCATAGGTACTTGCCAGTATCCCTTTAACAAATCAAACTTACTTATGTACCTAGCCTTTCCGATCTTGTCTATGCAATCTTCCACGCGAGGGAGAGGGTAAGTGTCTGTTTTGGTTATCTGATTAACACATCTGTAGTCAATGCAAAGCCGCTGTGACCCACCTGGCTTAGGGACTAGAGTGACAGGAGAACTCCACTCGCTCTGACAGGGCTCAATCATCTCGTGGTCCAACAGGTAGCCAAGCTCTTTCTGGATGAGAGGAACTTTCACTGGGTTCACACGGTAAGGAGGCAGTTTAATTGGCTTTGCGTCTCCAACATCGACATCATGCATCAACACAGTGGTTCTTCCTGGAGTGGCACGGAACACTTGCGGGTACTCCTGCAGTAATGCCGAAAACTCCTGCCTTTCCTCGGGAGGTAGATGAGAAAGCTTAGTCTGGAGATCATTCATGATATCAGGATTCTTCCCCAAACTATCACTCAGGCTCAGGCTGCATGGGAGAACTTCACTTGCAGACTCGGGTGGAACAGCTACAGTGCAGACTGGGTTATTTTCGTCCCGCCTGTGATATAACTTTAGCATGTTGAGGTGACAAAGTTGCTTGTTCTTTCTACGATCTGGTGTGGCGATGACATAGTTGACATCACTGAGTTTCTTCTCCACGAAATAAGGACCACTAAACTTGGCTTGAAGAGGTTGCCCATGCACCGGTAGCAGAATCAAAACCTGATCTCCTGGCTGAAAGTGGCGTAACCTGGACTTCTTATCATACCAAGTCTTCATCTTCTCCTGTGCAGCTCCTAAATTCTCTCTCGCCAGCTGTAAAGCAGTGGACAGCCGTTCTTTGAACTTCATCACATACTCCAGCAGGTTGACGTCATCATCCTCCGACAGCCAGCATTCCTTGAGTAGCTTAAGGGGTCCTCTTACTTCATGGCCAAACAGTAGTTCAAAAGGTGAGAAGCCCAGTGATTCATTTGGAGATTCTCTTGCGGCAAATACAACAAATGGAAGACCTTTATCCCAGTCTTTCTGATGTTCCAAACAGTATTTCTTGAGCATCGATTTGAGTGTTTGATGATATCTCTCCAACGCTCCTTGAGTCTGGGGATGGTAAGCTGAAGACATGATCTGGGTGATGCCCAACTCTTTCAGAGACTGCTTGAAAACATTTGACATGAAATTACTTCCCCGGTCTGACTGTACCTCCATGGGCAGACCAAACTTTGTGAAGAACCCCAGCATTTCCTTAACCACGTTCTTTGCTGAGATATTTCTAAGTGGAATGGCTTCAGGATAACGAGTAGCCATATCAATCAGGGTCAACACGTAAGAAAATACTGAAGAAGTCTTAGGAAGAGGGCCCACAATATCCACCAACACACGGGTGAAAGGCGCCTCAAAAGGAGGAGTCGGAACTAGAGGTGCAACCTTTTCGGTCTGATTACACTTCCCCACAACTTGACAGGTGTGACAAGACTTACAATACCAGGAAACATCTCTGAAGATACCTGGCCAGTAGAAGTGTTTCAAAATGCGTGCCACAGTCTTCCTCACTCCAAGGTGTCCTGCCAAACTGGAATCATGAGCCACTCTAATGATATCCTGCCTACAAACACGAGGGATGACAACTTGATGTACAACCTCCCAGTCACAGTCGGCTGATGCTGTTGGGGGTCTCCACTTCCTCATAAGTACTCCTGACTTTACATAATAACAAGTAGAAGCACCGGCTGACTTTCCTCACTGCAAGCAGAGTTAGCTAGACCTTTCAACTCAGGGTCAGCAACCTGCAACTCAACCAACTCTTGACGAGACAAATTATCAACACTACGGGGTACTGCCTCATCTGGTGAGTGGTCCAAATTAGCAAGAAAAGTGTCAGCTAGGATAACATCATCATCATCATTATCCTCTGTCACCAGTAACTTTAGACTTAGCTCTAGTGACAGCACATGCAGGGAACACATCAGGGACATCACAATCCTGCGACGCAGCCTCTGGCTCACTAGACAACTGAGGAGCTGGACACACTTGACTTCCACCAATATCATTTCCAAGTAAGAAAGTTACACCTGACATTGGGAGTGTCTCAACCAACCCAACCATAACGGAACCATTAACAAAACCAGACTCTAAATTCACTCTGCACAGAGGGACAGAGAAGTAATTATTCCCTACACCTTGTAAGATTACAGTTTCATCAGAGGAATTAACATTAGAGCCTAGAACACTGGTCAGCATAAGGGATTGGCAAGCACCTGTATCACGATATATTTGAACTGATTTCCTGTCATTACTGTCCAGAGGACTGACAAAACCATCAGACAGGAAATTAGCACATGAACTCTTGAGAGTGTCACCCACGTTACTGCTCAAAAGAGGAGCTTCATTATGAGAATTTAAGGTACCCCTCAAAGCAGGTTCAGTTAACTCAGTTAAAGAATTCTGGGAACTCTCAAGGGTGGACACTAGACCAATTGACTGAATATTTAAAGACTTCTTTTTGTTCACATCACGCTGTCTCCTGAAACATCTCTCCGTAGTATGACCAAGCTTACTACAATAAGTACATTTACTTTTCTGAAATCTAGAGGTGAAGGTGGTATTTACTTCCTGAGAAACATCATCTTTATTCTCTTTCCTGTTACCTGTACTCTGAGTAGAGGCAATGTACTTACTCTCAGCTTTCCCTTTTTCTCTAGAATATCTCTTGTGAGTGAGAACATATTCATCAGCTAAAACTGCAGCATCAGACAAATTATCTATTCTTTTCTCATCAAGATATAGGCTTACATCTTTATTAATATACCTTTTGAAGTCCTCCAGCAAAATCATCTGCTTAAATTTGTCAAAATCAGAATCCACATTCTTAGAATTTAACCACTGCTCTAACAGATCTTCTTTGATTTTTGCATACTCAACATGGGATTGCTTATCTTAGTTGTAAGTTGTCCTAAATTTTACTCTATAGGCTTCAGGAACAAGCTCATAGGCCTTAAGAATCAAGCTCTTAACTACATCATAATTATCAGATTGATCCTGAGGCAAAGATGCATAAGTTACTTGAGCTTTACCGGTGAGAACAGTTTGAAGGAGTACTGGCCAATACTTTTTGGGCCAATTAAAACCTGTAGCTACCCTCTCAAACAACTGAAAATACTTTGTTAAATCAGATTCATTAAAAGGAGGGACAAGTTTAACATTTTTAGCCACATCAAAATCATCAGAGCTAGATGATCCAGTTCCACATTGGTTCATGCGATACTCATGGTCTGCCTGAATCCTAGCAATTTCAACTTGTGCCTCAGCCTCCTTAGCACGAGCCTGAAATTCAGCCTCCTTAGCATGAGACTCTGCCTCCTTAGCACGAGCCTCCTGCAGGGCTAGCTGTAACTTGGCTATTTCAATCTGCGTTTGCTCATTTGGAGGAGTTACATTGAACAAGCTTTTATTAATCATGCCAACAATTTGATCTTTAGAATGATGAGAGCGAACATCAATTCCCAATTGTTGAGCAACAAGCTTAAGTTCATTCTTTGTTCTGTTCTCTACATCACACACTGTTTGCACTTTTGACAAAAAATCTTTGGCTTCATCAAGCGTAGTAATAGTAGACATCATGAATAAATTACAGTCACAAAATATCGAGCAATATCCTTATAATAATATCCTGAATATCCTGGCGAGGTCGCCAAATTTATGTTACGGAACAGAGAAAGATAATGTACACTTTAAGTGAGAATACTAAAAATCACTACTGTCCCATAAAGTTCCAGGTTCAAAACAAAAGAGTTAGGTAAAATTACAAGTTAAACTTTAATGCTCAAACTAACAATAAAACATTCAGGACTCATAAGGATAATGTAATGGCAAGAACAGGTTAAATATATGACTAACTGCAATAGCCTCTATTAACACGAAATTAGCATGAGTAAATTTATCTAAGTCAGCCCTGTTAAAATGAGATACCAGATAATACTCAGTGAATGCCAGATATATTATTACAGATACAGAATATTATTAATGATGGCTGACAATAAGAACCTTTATATAAATTACAAAAACCTTACTAGGCCTAAGAATTAACCTTATACTACACAGTACAAGAAAAAATGCAACAACAGTTATACTCAAATTACACACAGCTGCTAGATGGTTGGAGACTTCCTGAGCACTCACAATAATAATAACTGTACAGGGGAGGACAGAGATGTGAGCAAAATGAGGAGTAGATCTAAGTGGCAATTAATGTAGAGACTGAGCTCATTATATAGGGGCCAGCAGAGCTTGATACAACTTGTAAGAAGGACGCGCAAATGAAGCCATGGGGACAAAGAGTTGACAATCCCGCTCTGAACAACAGAAAGGACGACTTACTCTACTATAACGGTAGAAGGGGGACTGAGGCAGAACACGCTCGTGATCAAACATGCAGCATACTGTGCGTTAAAAATTACACAAAGGATGATGAAATCATAGGCTATGTAACAACTGTTAATGACGAAGACAGGGAGAATACTGAACCATACATCAGGTATGCTGTATAAATATAAGGTCTTGTGACTAGAGTACCAGATGAAAGATGAAAAAAATGAATACAAGAAAAACAAAAATACATTAGTAAAACAATTAACTGGAGAGATACACCATATTACTGTAAGATACCGTGAAGTTGGGACCAATGAGTGGGATGCAATGAAACTCAGAGAAATGGAAAGCCAATAATACGTTATAAAAAGGAATTGTCTATATACTGTCTGCATAGGCCAAAAAGAACCCTCCATTATGTGACTATTTGCCAGCTTTGACTGCACATTGCTTTCCACTTTACCTATCCATTGCCATTAACTTAGCCCTTTACCATGAAAAAATATGGCAAGTTCAGGAATAAACAGAGCAAATGTTTAGCAGTTGAACACTTATCCCTTTACAAACATAACAACTTTCATTACCTTACCTCCTCCCCAACAATTACCCCTACCCAAACACTACCTACCCCCTCCCCCACCACTACCATAACCCCTCCCCAACCATTACCCCTACCCCACCACTACCAACCATTACCCCTACCCAACCGCTACCATACCACCTCCCCAACCATTACCCCTACCCCACCATTACCCCTACCCCACCATTACCTTACCCCCTTCACAACCATTACCCTTACCCCACGACTACCTTACCCCCTCCCCAACCCATACCCCTACCCCACCACTACCTTACCCCCTTCACAACTATTACCCCTACCCCACCACTACCTTACCCCCTCCCCAACCCCTACCCCTACCCCACCACTACCTTACCCCCTTCACAACCATTACCCCTATACCACCACTACCTTACACCCTCTCCAACAATGACCCTAACCCCACCACTACCTTACCCCTCCCCAATCATTACCCCTACCCCACCACTACCATACCACTCCCTCTCCAACCATTACCCCTGCCCCACCACTACCTTACCCCCATCCTCAAACATTACCTCTACCCCACCACTACCTTACTCCCTTCCAAACCATTACCCCTACACCACTCTCCAGAGCGTGGTGGTAGGTGCTTGTAGGGAGATAGGGAGGTCGATTGCAGATCGTCGAAGCACTGCCAGAATAAAGGCGTGAGACCTAGTATGGCTCGAACTTGTCACTGCTTATTAAATGGTGGGTCATCGGCTAGAGTGAATAGGTAGGCCTCTCTCTCTCTTTTTCACCTTCCCCCTTTGTGTATCAGCGAGGTGAGTTAGAGCACTCTTGGGTTACGGAGTCTATTGTACAGTTATATCCAATAGTGATTTGCAGCGTAACGTAGAGTGAAGGCAAAGCCACGCCTTCTCTCCAACCTCTTCTAACCTGAATGGAGTCTCTCCGACATTATATACAGCTTAGAGAGGATGCGTGTGTGTGAAGTAGTGTCTGGTAGGCTTTATTCACGTGGACTAACCGACTAGTGCTGGTTACCCCACGTGTTTGAATACATCATGAAATTCTTGGTCGTCTGGACTACAAAAACATTGAGATACATTAAATGTTAAGAATTTCTGATGGTCTGGGACAACAGGATTGTGGATATACATTATGTGGATTGACATTCCTAGTGAGAAGCTGTGTATGTCTCCAGCAGACACTACATCCTACACATTGTGTTGAGACATATACTACTGCCTATATAAAGCCTACATATCACTTGGTCATGCAAAGCTGCCGTACCAAAGACAGTAAATATTGTCATAATATATTAACGTAGGTGGGGACGCCCACTTAGTGTAGTGATACTCTGTTTTTAGGGTAGCTCTACACTGAGTGGCAAGCCAAATCATTTCCTGTAAACCAGGAAAGCCTTTACAATGCAGGGTGGTAACCTTATAACCAACCAACACGTGTTCCTTACGTGACAGCAAGTGGTTTGGTGTAGGGTTAGTGCCCCTCCCCGGAAAATAACTAACTAAAAATGCGAACAAGAAGCCTCAGACCAGGACTGACCAAAATTGACGACTAAGGACCGAACAAGGGACATGATACGGATGGCGATGTGGAATGTAAGGGGTGCAAATGATGACGCGAAAGAGAGAGTGAGATTATCCAGATGCTTGAGGGTGCGAAAGTGGATGTATGTGGATTAACTGAAACTAAATGGTGAGGTGAGAGTGTGAGAGAATGGGAGTATGGATGGAGTATATGCAAAAGAGTGGGGGAGTATGAGAGGGCAAAAGAAGGAGTATGGAATGTGGTGAGTAACAGACGGAAGGAGAATATAAGAGAGTATGGGTCAGTTGGTTCCAGGACTGTGTGGATAAGATTGAAAGTTGGACTACGAATGTGGGCGATTGTGTGCGTGTATGTGCCAATGCAAGATCGTGCAATCAGAGTGAGGGAAGAGTTCTGGACAAATGTGGAAGCAAGCATGAAAAAGTTTGAAAGGAATGAGAGAGTGTTTTTGATTGGCGATATGAATGGTAAAGTAGGGAATGTGAAGGTGGATAAAGTAGTTGGTGAGTGGGGTGTGCCTGCTGAGACAGATGAAAAAGGCAGTGCTTTAGTGGACATTCGTGCTGGGAGGGGGTTGGTGATAGCCAATACCCTCTTCAGGCACAAACGATCCATAGGTATACATGGCGAATATTGAGAAGGGTGGGTGGTGAAATGAATGAACGGAAGGCAATGATTGATTATGTGTGTGTGGATGAAAGGATGCGAAGGTGTGTAATGGATGCAAGAACATATAGAGGTTGGGGGAGTGGACTTCCTGACCATCACTTGATGGTGGTGAGAAACAAGGTCCAAGTGGAATGGAGAAATAAAAGAAGGGAAGGACGGTAGGACGTAGAATAGACAAGGAGAGTGGAAAGGTTACAAGAGGATGAGAAAAATGCAGAATATAAGGGAGAAGTGGGGAAGCAATTGGGTAAGAATGAAATGGAGAAGATGGGGGACGTGGAAAGTGTGTGCAAGATATTCACAAAAGAAATCTGTGTAGCATGTGAGGTCGTGTGTGGGGTGAAGAGAATACGAAAGGGAGTGGAAGGAACAGCATGGTGGAATGAAGAGATGAGAGAGGCTGTGGCACAAAAGAAGAAAGCAAATAGTGATTGGATGAGAAACAGGGACGTGGAAGAAGTTGGGACACAGAAGAGAGACTTTATGTAGACTGGAAGAGAGAGGTGAAAAGATTAGAAAGAGAGAGTATGAAGATTGTGGATGAGGAATTTGGAAGGAATTTCGGTGTAGAGGGACTGTAAGAAAATGTTCTGGAAAGAGGTATAGAGGGTTAGACACGGTGGCAATGAAGTTAGTCGCGGAGTGAAAGATAAAAATAGTAGATTACTAGTGGAGAAGGGAGAAAAAGTGAGCAGATGGAGAGAACACTTTAAGGAATTGTTGAACATAGAGAATGGAAGTAATGCGAGTATAAGTGGCTGAGGAATGACTGGGCGAAGGAGGGATGTGAGAAGAGAGGAAGATATCAGTAGGATGGAAGTTGTGGAAGCAATGAAGAAAGTCAAAATGGGGAAAGCCCCAGGAATTGATGGAGTGAGTGGTGAAATGCTGAAGCATGGGGGAGAGGTAGTAGCAGAATGGATGTGGAATGTGTGCAGATTGGCCTGGGAGGAAGGTAGAGACCCGGAGGATTGATAGTCAGGTATAATTCCCTTGTACAAAGGAAAAGGGGAAAAAACAAGTGTGTGGTAATCATAAGGGCATTTTCTGTCTGGTAAATTACCAATATGCTGGGAATCGAACCAGGGACTCTCAGGTGAGAGCCAGGCAGCATACCACTACACCACGACCAGGTAAAAGTTAACTCACGTTGTCACAATCTTGTAACCAACGTCCCTCCGCCCCCACTGTGGGCATTAAGAGGATGAGTTAACCCCCTGGCACTCGGGCAAGTAGATGCTTTTAATCTATCCCAAGCACTTCATAAGGGCATTTGTCTTCTTAGTGTAATAGGAAAAGTAGGATACTTATTGACAGAGTTAGGAAAATAACAGAGGAATTAGTTGCAGAAGAACAGGGAGGTTTTAGGAAGGTAAGAGGTTGTGTAGGTTAGATATTCATTCCCAGATCTTTAGTGAAAAATTTCTAGGGAAGGGAAAGAAGTTGTATGCGGCCTTCATGGATTTGGAGAAAGCATATGACAGGGTGGATTGACAAGGATTGTGGAAAGTGTTGAGAATATATGGAGTTGATAGGAACCTGTTGAATGCTGTAAAGAGTATATATGAGGATGCTAAGGCTGCAGTGCGTGTGGATAGTGAACTGAGTGAATTTTCCTACTCAAAGCTTGGATTGAAACAGGGATGTGTCATGTGCCCATGGTTGTTCAATCTGTGTATGGATGGGGTTAAAAAAGAAATACAAGGTAAGGCAGTAGATGTTGAAGTGGCGCTAATGAAAAAGAGCAGTGCATGCAAACTCCCTGTACTGTTGTTTGCAGATGATACTGTGTTATTAGGTGAAGACGAAAGGGAGCTGGAAGGCTTGCTGGATGAGTTTGGGAGAGTGTGTAAGAACCGGAATCTAAAGGTGAATGTAGGGAAGAATAAGGTTATGGTCATCGAGAGAAATGTATTCAGTGAATGTACAGTGAGTTTAGGTGAGGAGGAAATGGAAAATGTGAGTGCATTTAAGTACTTGGGTAATGTGATGAGTAAGGATGAAAGTTTAGAAGGTGGAGTGCTTGCAAGAGTACAACAAGGAAGAAAGGTTGCTGGTTCATCGAAAGTAGTGATAAGAAACAGTTAAGTGAGCATGGAAGTGAAAAAGTTACATGGCATTATTGTGATACCAACTCTTACGTATGGAAGTGAAGCTTGGACCTTGCTGGAGGAATGGAAGTCAAGAGTGAGAGCAGTGGAAATGAGATATTTGAGAGAAGCATGTGGAGTTACATGGAGAGACAGACTGACAAATGAGGATGTGAAGAAGCGTTGTGGTGTGGATGTGGATGTAATACGAAGCATTAGGAGAAACACATTGAGGTGGTTTGGATATGTGGAAAGGATCTAGAGTGAGAGACTGACTAGGAAAGTATGTGAGTGAGGTGGAGGGGGGATTGGGAGGGGGAGGCCAAGGATGAGATGGAGGAATGGAGTGGGGAGGTATATGACAGAGGGGGTGTGAGCTGGGAGCAGGACAGTGAAATGGCAGGGGACAGGGCGACATGGAGGAGATTTGTTTGTGGCCACCCCTTACGGGATTAAGGTGTCTGGCAATAGGTAGATAGACAGATATTAATGCATACTATATACACTTTACAATAAACTTATAACGTAATTAAGTGAAATACAAAATATTGTGTACCCCTTCCACAATATGTCTACCCCCGATGTATATATGTCCCCCCCCCAATGCATACGTGCCCCCACTAAACTTGCTGACCTAGCACGCTTTCCCAGGGCCCCAAGCTTGGGAAACGGCGCCACTGCGTCAGTTCAGAGCAGACATTCAAGAAGGGCAGACTATTTTGTTGTGAGCTCGTAATAAACTCCTTATCTAGCTGTTTGTACACGGAGTTTCTATCACCAAAGTATTGCAAGTTACATTTGGTAGCAGCGGTGTGTCGGACCATCAGATTCTGACTGCCTCCTACAGTTTTTAGTGCCACCAACAGATACACGACGTCTCACATCTCACAGCCTCACCCCTCCTCAGTGCCTCTCGTGGTGTAATACCTGGCTGTGCTTTCCGGGTGTACAATTTCTCTCACCAGTGCTCACCTCTCAAACAACCCCGTCCACACACCTTGTTCCTGCCCGCAAGTGTCTCCATCGCCGACCTACACACCTGTTTCACCTGTTCCCAACACCTGTTCCGAACTCATCATAAATCCTGCCCCCACGGTGCCATTTATCACTGTCTGCCCACTGTCTGCCCACCGCCATTCTCAGCATTTGCAACTCAACAGCTCTACACCTGCATTGAACCAACATCTGCCCTCACACCCCACCACCAGCCCCGACGCCACCACATGTGGTCTGAATTACGTGAGCCTCCTAGGACAGCCACTCCCTGCCTGTGACTCATTGCAGCGTCTCTTCCTGGCTCGACTTCAAACTCATCCAACATATCGCCCCAGTCTCGTCCCCAGCCACTCTCCTCTCCGCCCAGCTGTCTCTCCACCGCCGCCCCGCCCCTCCCCGCCCCGCCCCAGCCCCGCTACGCCCAGCCACACCTGCACGTCATACATCTCATCAATCCCGTCTCTACTGTGTAACTATAGTATACCTTACCTTTCTATAGAGATTATCCTCGATTTTCTCTACAGATTGGATATTGTAAATATTCCATCTCATTTCCATTACCCCGTTTTCATCTTCACCTACGTTATTTATTATCCATCTCATCCTTCGCCTTTTATTTAAACCATCCATCCCCGAACCTTCATTCGTTTTCACACCTACTCGTGTATTACAT
This sequence comes from Coenobita brevimanus, assembly GCF_032717465.1. Lineage (NCBI taxonomy): Eukaryota > Metazoa > Arthropoda > Malacostraca > Decapoda > Coenobitidae > Coenobita > Coenobita brevimanus. The sequence goes on along the minus strand of NC_136962.1, from coordinate 4,716,365 downwards.
TCTCTCATTGTTATATTATACATTTCTACCTACATATCCATCTTCATCCTTCATTTCATTTTCCACTGCCACATTAAATGTCATACTTTCCACATCAACCGCTTAACACCAGCCCTCTCGACCCAGAAACATCCCCTGATCACACACCGTCTGCCGACTCTAACACGATCACTCACGAAGTGGCAAAGAGTACCACCGCCCTGTACCTGAGACTCCCGTTTCACTTCCCGCAGAACCGCTTCCTACCCATCCTAAACTCGTAAATCCAGATACCTCCTCCTCTACCCCTGCCTCTACACTCCCTTCTTCTTCCTCTACTCCTTTCCCTATCGTTCACTCTCCTGCCTCACTTCATACCCCGTCTTGCTCGCCCTTAACTATCACTACCTTCTCTCTCTCCCACACCTCTCCTACCGCCACTTCTGCACTTCCAGCCATGGCCAACTCTCCACAGTCTATCTATCTCGACGATGCCAATCGTCCCAAATTTACCGGCCAGGACCCAACTTGGCCTGTCTATGATTTCCTCAGAGAAGTCGAAACAGACATCCACAATCGGCAGATTACCGATGAATCGCTCAAAGTCGCCTACCTCATGGGTCGCTTGCACCACGGCAACTCGGACATCGGATCCGCGATCCGTGCAGGACATTTCGATAGCATTCATACCTTTGCTGATTTTCGTACGGAACTCATCAGCCTTTGTTGCCAGTATTCAAATACTGAGTCTCTCATGGGATTCATTAATCTCTTAAACCAACTAGATGAGGACTTGAGGGTCCCAGTGCAACATGCCAAGCTCCGTGAAGCTGCCGCCGCCATGAAAGCAACTAGTAGCGAGATTCTCCAATTACTGGTAGGCACGAAATGGTTAGAAGACAAGAATGGCGTTCCAGTGCTTTCACTCACCAACTTTGCTGACTTAATGGGTTACCTGAGATTCCTTCACTGGCTTACTCCTAAACAGCGAGAGCTAGCCTTGGAAATTGGTTTCAGTCCAGGAGATAAAATTATTCAGGTTACTAAAGCCATTCATGAAAGAACAGGTTCGAACTACACGCGTCAGGGCACCACCCAACCCTTGGCCTCCTCAGTCTGTCACATTTCCACTACCCCAGACCAATCTCGCTCCCATCCCAACACACGCGGCAGACCTGCCACACATCGCTCTCCTACCGCAGGTCGTGATCAATCTAGCGTCCGACGGAACAAACAATCTTCCATTCTTTGCTGGCACTGTGGTCATCCTGGACATCGAGCATCCAGTTGCGACCATACATACAGACGTCCTCACTCCCAAACCAGACAGCGTACGCTTTCCCGCTCATGTCGTCCAAAATGCAAATACCACAAATCCAGCACGACTCACACCACTGAGGAATGTCGTTACCTCAACCGCCAACAGTCGGGGGAAGCACCGCGCCCGTATCGGACCAATATCACGTAGAACCAGAAACCCAACTCCCCATCCGCCATGTAGGTCCCATAACATCCTCGGGTTTAGTCATTCTCGGATGCAGTCATGACATACCAACGTCATTCTTTTTGGACACAGGATCTATAGTGAATCTGATCTCCGACAATTCCTTACGTCTTATTCAACGACACCACAACCACGTCAGTTTCCTAGAACCACCAGACATTCGCCTATGTGGTGTCGAAGGCTGAGTTTAAGGTTAAGGGAAGAGTCACCCTAGAAGTCAAACTACACAGAGATTTGCTCCCTATCCCAATTGAATTTCATGTCACTAATGACTTGCAGTATCCCGCAGATGCCCTTATTGGTTTCTCCACCATGGCACAACACTCCATTGCATTATTACCTGCTTGTGGTAGTATAGACATTTCTGGATTCCCAGTTTACAGTATGGAATGTCCCTGTCCTGTCCTTACGATCAAATCGGTCCTTCAGTTACCATTGTCCCGATCGCTACCAAAAAGTCCAGACCAGCCCAAACCACCACTATCATCATCTGAGAATACAGAGATCATTCCTTTACTGACTGCGAGAAAGGACATGAATTCCTCCATATCTACTGCTACATCCTCTCAGCCTTCGGAAATGGCTCTTACCTCCTCTCCTGACAACACTATCGCTGACTCAGACAAGTCTCAATTACCTACCTCACACAGTGTGAATGATCTTCTCCAACATGCAGAGACGAAACATGCAGTAACGAATACGTGCACAATTTTGTTACCGCATGAGTTCACCAAAGTCTCTGTTTATGTTGCCGGTGCGAAAGAAGGAGTGGATGTACTAACACTACCTGAGACGTGTTGTGTGAATGGCTTGACTTATGAGTCAGCGTGGTGTACAGTCTTAGAGGACAGTTTATGCTACCTGTACTTGCTCAATGTCACAAATGCTCCACTAAAACTTAAAAGTGGTGTAAAGAATGGAGACTTCCTAGTATACCCAGCGGCCATAAAGGTGTGCCAGGATTCCTCAACTCCTACTATTCAGACTGATGATAGTACGCCAATCGGTGTATGTACTATTAACTCTACGGGATCTGCGCCGACATATTCACCCGATATGCTCTCACATCTCACTTGCATGGATTTCCCAGAAAATATGCCTCAACTCCTCGACCTTCTGACCTCGTACAGAAACGTGGTTGCCTTACCCGGTGAACGGATGGGTAGAACAGACCTTGTCAAATATACGATTGAACTACTACCAGGAACTCAGCCGATTTACATACCAGCGAATCGATTTCCTCACAGCCAGAGAAAGCAGACAGATCGAATGGTACAGAACATGTTAGACCAGGACATTATTGAGCCCTCCGTCAGTCCATGGAATAGCCCACTTTTCTTAGTACCAAAGAAGGACGGCAACTTTAGACCAGTAGTCGACTATCGTAAGGTCAATTCTGTCACCGTTCCAGACCGTTTCCTGTTACCCGTCCTGACTGATTTGCTAGAAACCCTTGGTGAAACCAACGTAGTCTTTTCATCTTTAGACCTCCTCAGCGGGTACTGGCAGGTCGAAATGGAAGAATCCTCTCGCCCAGTTACAGCCTTTAGCACCCCTTCCGGACATTTTCAGTTTAAGAGACTCCCTTTTGGTCTGAGAAATGCTCCTTCCGTGTTCATGTGACTTATCCATTCAGTCTTCAGCGATATGATGGGACACTCTCTTTTTGCTTACCTTATGATATCATTGTTGTGAGTAAATCCATCCCTGACCATTTCACCAAGCTCCGGCAAGTCTTTGAACGCCTCCAGCTCGCAGGCCTGAAAATCAATCTCAGTAAATGTGACTTCCTGCGAAAGAAAATCAAATTCCTAGGCCATGTTGTAGATGCACAAGGCATTCATACTAATGAGGATAAAACTAAGGCGATTATTAACTTCCCAGAACCTACCACTACCGAAGCTGTACGAAGTTTCCTGGGCCTCAGTGGCTATTATCGTAGATTCAAACAAGATAACGCAAAGATCGCCGCTCCTCTGACCCACTTACTCAAGCAAAATGTGCCCTTTTTTTGGACTAACGACCAGGTCACAGGCTTTCCAAAAGCTAAAGACAGCTCTTGTAAATGCCCCTGTTCTAGCATTCCCTGATTATACCACACCCTTCCTTCTCTGCACAGACACCTCAGGCACTGGACTTGGTGCCGTTTTGATGCAACTTGATGAAGCATCAAGGAAGCGCTTAATAGCGTATGCTAGTCGCACCCTTACAACCGCTGAACGTAACTACAGTGTCACAGATCTCGAAGCGCTAGAGGTAGTCTGGTCCTTGAAACATTTCAGAGATAAAGTCTATGGTTATCCAGTGCATATCCAAACAGACCACCTTCCACTATGTGATTTGTTCAAGAACCGCAACCTAACAGGTAGGTTAGCTAGATGGTCCGTCATCATCCAGGACTTTAATCCCACTTTTCAATATGTACCAGGCAAGTTGAATGTAGTCGCAGAAGCACTCTCACGTCACGTAGCAGCAGCTATAACATCACTGCAGCCTGAGGTAACTGAAAACACTACACTAACGTCAGAAGTTGTTCGAAACTTTCAGCGCCAAGACCCCGTATGGTCCAAAGTCATTTATTTCCTAGAATCTGGCGACGCCTCGACCTTACCTACTATGCCAGTATCACTAGATGAGTTCATGCTAGATGATGATCTCTTGTACAGGAAAACACTACTAACAGGCAAAGACATGCCCAGTCACGAAGTACGCCAACTTGTTGTCCCCACTGCCCTGATACCAACGGTTCTTCACATTGTTCATAATACCCCTCAAGCTTCCCATCCAGGTAAAGACCGATGCTTGCGCCAGGCACGTCTCAAATACTATTGGCCAACCATGCGCCGTGATATCAATGCCCACTGTGACTCTTGCCTCTCATGCCACCGCCACAAAGGATCAACCGGCTTACCTGCACCACTCTTACAATACCCAATCCGATCACGACCATGGGACACTGTCTCAATCGATCTCTTAAAATACCTCTCACGGAATCCGGCGCTGAGTACTTGTTCGTAGCGGTCGACCACTTCTCCCGCTACTGTGTCCTCCTACCCCTCCATGACAAGACCGCGAAGAGTGTCGCACGTGCCTTTGTAGATCACGTAATTTGCCCGTTCAGTACCCCTCATACATTCTTACTGACAACGGTACAGAGTTCAACAATAGCCTTCTCGATGAGATCTGTCGCTGCTTTCATATCAGTAAGTGCAATGTCGTGCCTAACCATCCAGCTTCCAATGGCCTTGTAGAACGCCACAACCGGAAAATCTTAGAGTGCCTTAGACATCTAGGCTCCCATAGTTCGTCCTGGGATGACTGGATTCCCCAAGTGGCATCCTCAATCAATAGCTCCATCAATGCGTCCATTGCTGAATCTCCCTTCTTCATGCTCTTTGGTTTTGACAAGGACCTCCCATACTCTCTCTTATCCTCAAAGCCAGAACCCATCTACAACATGGATGATTGTTAAACTAAAATTGTCCAACTTCCAGACAATCCACCAGTATGTCCAATCCACTTTGGCTTCCTCTCAGGAGGACATGCTGCAGCGCCAACATAAATCCGCCTCTCCTATCCCTATCAATGTAGGCGATCTTGTCTTTGCTCATTCCCATAAGCGTTCCTCTAAGTTGGATGACAAATTTACAGGGCCCCACCGCGTCCTCACTCAACAAGGCAACAAATTTCACCTCCAGGACCTGTCCACTAAGGACACCAGATGGGTCCACGTCGATGACTTAAAGCGAGCACCCCGTGGCCTCGTGTTGGAAGAGTCACTTACACAACCTCCTGACCCCCCTTCCCCTCCACACATCCCTCAATCTACTTTGTCTCCACCTATCCCTCAGTCTCCTTCATCTCCACCTCCACCTACTCATTCATCAACCAATCAATATCGGTCCAAACTGCGCTCTGCCCATCAACCTCTTCAAGACCTCCCCCATTAACTCTACTCTGATTTTCTAGGTACGATGTTAATGATCTCCCTGCTGGCAGTGCTGACCCTCCTGGGGTCTGGGTCAGGTCAGGACGATGGTGGAGTACGTCCCGGGGCCTTTGTTGGGTCAGGAGGGGAGGTAATATCGAATAACTAGTCTCCTTGCTCTATGATCTTGCGCCCCTGGCCGACGTAGCCATTGCCCTACCTGCCTACGCGCACCAGCTCCACGGAATCAAGACCCATCTCACGGCCATCATGGGGACACACAACCCAAATGAGTATCTCTATAACCTTTTCCTCCCACTCTCCTGGCAATTGCAATACATAAGTAACAGATTCACTGAGCTCAATGACACATTTTCCATTCAGACACCCATTGGTCGCTCTCGTGTGAAACGAGGTCTCTTCGACTTCGGCGGTGAGATTCTGAGTGGCTTGTTTGGCGTTGCTACAGCCAGTGACATTTCTGGCTTCAAATCTGATCTCACTCATTTAGCTTCAGCTCTAGAATCCCAACACCGAGTCATCAAAATCCAACACACCATGTTACAGAAGCTTACAACCCACCTAAATGATGTCACGTCCACTCTAAACAACTTCATCGATATCTTACAACGACACCTTTCAGATCTCAACGTTATCTCTCAGTTCTTCTACCTCAAACTCAACATGGATAATCTCCAACTGGACATTGACTCTCTCCTGTCTCAAGTCTCTACCTTGGTTCGTATCCTGGTCGATGCTATAAATGGACGTGTCACTGCCGATTTAGTACCTGTCTCAGCTCTCCGTTCTGTCCTGGAATGGGCTCACTCCACTTTCGGTCTATCCCCGGTCCTTCTCTACTCCTCCCTCGAATATTATTATCCTGTTCTCGAAGCCACTCTTCTCACCAAATACGTCGTCGTCCATATTCCTCTCCATTCTGCCATAACTTTTAACCTTTTCCACATCATTCCCTTCCCTTTCCGCCTCAACAACTCCTTGTTACAAGTATCTGTTCCTTCAGAATATTTCCTCCTCTCCCATGATCATCTTTCAGTTGCCTTCCTTTCTTCCACAGAGCTCCAGAAATGTTCCTCCCTTACTCCGACCTCTCGTCTCTGTGCTGCCCACCTTTTCGCTATCTTCCCTAGCAGTGCTACACCCTGTGAGTCTGCTTTAGTTCGCAACCATTCCATCTACTCGGCCTGTTCTGTTGTACCAGCTCCTGAACTCCCGGTCCACCGTGCTCACCTCAACCATGTCCAGTACTTCTTCTTTGCTGTTCCCATCTCTGTCACCATCATGTGTCCTGGTTCTTCGGTTCGATCCGTCCCTTCTAGTGGTCTCTACAAAGCACCAGACTATTGTACCGTCAAATCAGAGTCCGTCATCACTTACGCCACTCGCTATCACCAAGCTGTCCGTAAACACTCCTATGACATCTTTCAACCAATCGACATGCCTTCCACCCTACCATCTACCAACATTACCATCACCTCCCCTAACTTGCGCATGCTAATATTCCTCAGTGACAGTGACTTCATTATGGACCAATTTTCTCTGGCCTTCAGCCGTTCCTGGGTTCATCCAACAGTTTGTTTCCCCCTGTGGTTATCGCTTTCATAGGTTTTCTACTCATCATATGTGCAGTGCATTGTTGTGTCAGAAAAATGGAACGCCGACTCCAGGAAATCAGAGTCGCTACAGGCACAGTACGCCCTACACACGACGTCGAAACTCCCCGTACTTAGTGCCCTCACATTCAGTGCCTACCATTGCCATCTGCCAATTACCCAAACTGTGAACAGAACTCTTCCTACTAGAAAATGATGGTATTTCTTTAATGCATTATTGAGTGACAGTGTATCCTACAGAAACTATCCAGCAAAAAAAAAAAAAAAAAAAAAAAAAGAACGAAAAACAACAAGAGAGCTCTCATATCTACCCATTGTTTATCATGTCTCAAGATATTCTTGTATAATCCCCATTATGTCTATGTATAACTTCGACCCTTACTGGACACATACCTATTAATCCTTGTATATCCTATATGTATATATCCTTCTAATTCCCTCCCCTCAACATGGCCATGTCTCCCCTACTGCCCCTGTATCATACTTATCCCTTGTATAAACCTCCCCGACCTTGCCTTAATACTATAATCAAACACCATTTAACTCCTGGTGTCAGGAGACACCATCTCAGCTACCTGGGGGAGTAGTGTACCCCCTCCACAATATGTCTACCCCCGATGTATATATGTCCCCCCCCCCAATGCATACATGCCCCCACTAAACTTGCTGACCTAGCACGCTTTCCCAGGGCCCCAAGCCTGGGAAGACGGTGCCACTGCGTCAGTTCAGAGCAGACATTCAAGAAGGGCAGACTATTTTGTTGTGAGCTCGTAATAAACTCCTTATCTAGCTGTTTGTACACGGAGTTTCTATCACCAAAGTATTGCAAGTTACAATTGTAAAAGTAACATAGTTGTGATAATATAGTGATTATAACTGTAGTCACTGTAGTAATATAATTGTAACAATAAAACTGTACATGTATAATAAATATATAAATATAATAGCAATATTAAAATAATAAAATGACAAGTCTAATGTGGTCAGGTATACAATATATATGAGAAGGTCTCTCTCTCTTTCTCTCTCTAAATGAGACGTAATAATATAATTAAAGTAAGCCTATACTGTATTATGTGTAACCCATACTTTATATTATATTAGAGAGAGAGAGAGAGAGATACAATATTTGCTCAGTCTGTCTCTCTTGTACAAAACAGTCCTTAACCACTGATTCCAGGTTAGCAATCCTTGCTTGCATTCCGTGCATGGTCAAGGGTAATATAACAAATATGATGGAGAAAATTACAAACATGACTGGAGGTGGGCTGAATACATAATATGGGTTGAACATAATCCTACCGCATTCTTCCCAAGGTTGTATTGTCTGATTTATTAGTTGCATGGTTTCATACTTGGGTGAAGTCAACGTAATGTGTGCACGTTTATCCTAGGTAATGGCTGGAAGTACTTGTGTGTGTGGTTGAGAATGGCATAATGGTTTTTAGTGGGCAAAGTGGATAGTGCAGTTGTCAGAACTGCAGAGTAGTGTGGTGAGATGTATAAACCAGATGCTGATATATGGGCTGGAGGTGTGTCTTTGCAAGTCACAAAAACTGATGTATTTTGAGAGAAGTAGAAGTGTGAATGTCCAATGTGTTGATGATGGATGAGTTTATCTGGAGCAAAGGTGAAATTGCAATGATGAGGGATGTCGTGATCTTTTATAATAGCAATTTCACAAGGGACTGTCTTAGCTGGCTGAAAAGTGAAGACGTACGCAGGACAAAGGTGAAATGCATGTAATGATGTGCGACATTTGTGTTCAATTGTTGTTTCACTAGTGAAAGTGACGGCGTCCTGTTTCTTGGAGACCATGAAGACTTCTGTTTTGGTGTTGATGGTGACCAATGAGTCATCTTTCTTAGAAGGAAAAAGGGTATACTTGATGGACTGTGAAAAATCATATGTTACGAACGGTACATGAACTCTTATTGATGTTGTAGTGTTGCTTTCAAATATGGATAATATAACATCAGATTTGTTTCCTCAAACAAAGGTTTCAAACCATGCTTATATAAGCCTTGACTAATTATTTGACGGAGATTGCAAATGGGTATTAAATAATAGTGATCCTTCCGATACCAGCATTAGCAATTCCTCTCATGAATAACTGATAATGAGCTCTAGTATTGTCTAACTGTAGTATTACGTCAGAATGTTCCATGATCAGTGAGAGGTGTTGGAATAGAGTATTGTTTCCTTCTAGTACATTTACTTTCTCCACAGTTCCTAGAGTTCTTAGGTTCTTTACAATCGCCAGCATTAAGGTGTTCTGTGTACCAGCCAACTTATGTTGATATGAGAGAATTTGTTCAGTTTTGTTAAATTTGTTATTTATTTCCTCCAGATCACTTTCTGTAGCCAATCCAAAAAATGTGGCCTATAATTGCTCCAACTCGGTCGAACAAACCACGTCTGCTACATGTATTTGTGATGTCGTTTCCTGCACTGAATGTGTTACTCCCACCTGATAAGATGTCTTGGATCATGGTGATCATTATGTGCTTAGCCTATTCTAGCTTCCAGTCAGTTAACTTAATTAACAACTTAGCTCCCAGAGTTCTAGTGCTAGGTTTTTTGCTAGAAGGGTGCTAGGCGTACAGCCCTCCACCTGCCGGCTCATAGTCGCGAAGCTCATAGGTCCCTACCCAGGAGTTCCCTTCTATATTGAATTTTGAAAATGCCCAGTTCCATCCCCCACTGAGGACACGGGACTCAAAGGGGTTAATCCGGCCACTTCCTGTGTGGGGTGATCGTGTAAGGAAGGGCGTGTTAATACTGCTTCCAGAGTTCTAAGTGGTCCTGATATTTTCTGTAACATTACTGGCTGGTCTTCCAGTACGTCCAAACTAATTTTGGTACTTATTGTCCTGTACAAATGCCGTTGAGGATGTTGGGGTGATCAGGCACCCTTGTCTGATTATATGTTGAGGGTGTAAGTGCGGTGATCCTCTTGATATCAACAGGAACATGATCCATGGAATAATTCGCCTCATCTTTACCTACCGAAAGAACAACTGTATTAGATATCTAATCCACTGTTGTTAGCAAGCTATGCTAAGGGTGATGATACTGATGATGAACACTGAGTTATCTCGACTTGTTTAATCTTATTACCAATAAAAGAAGTCAAAATCAATTCCTAAGTCATGTAAATGTCTTGTTATGGTGAGAGCTTTATTGGTTGCACTTTTTTTTTTTATGTGTTCGACTCTGTGCATAGGCTTCACAGCCTGCTGTCAAGGCCCAGCAGTCCCTCCTACATACCATACACCTCTACATGTCACCACTTCGGCACTAACACCCACCGTCCATATTGAATACATGCTAGGGCTGTCTCATACAGGACTGGTGTATTGGTATTAGCGGGGGTATTTTTACGACATGTCGGCGGGTCTTCTGATAGATCAGTAAAGCCTGATTTAATGAAATTCAAATCCTTAAACTGTTCCCTGCCCCAGCGGGGATTTGAACCTGGGTCCGTTAGAACGGCAGGCCACCTCTCTACCGATTGAGCCACGCCTCCCTCTATGTTTGTCTGTTTGGTATGCGGCCGCAATTTTATTCCGATATGTGATAATTGCTTCTGGTTTATTTTCACAGTGTGTACTCGGCACTTCGGTCGTGTCCGGTGTTTAATAGTGCAGGCTACGTAAGTTTCTTGAGACCTTTTTTAGGTGATCAATATGAATTCTTTTTCTTCGTCATTCAATAGTGACTTAATCGCAACCTTATTGGTTGTTCTGTTAAGGACTCTAAATGGGCCTTCAAATTTCGGTGACAGTTTATTGTCGTTAGTGTGGATGATGCCATAGACAATATCACCTTTGCTGATGTTTGATTCTTTTGCCTTCTTATTAAATGATTCTGTCTAAAATGCATGGCTTGAAAAACAGTGCCCCCGGAGAATACCATAGTACCCCCGACGACAGGGCAAGCCAAGAACAGCGTAGTGTGCCCACAGATACGCCGACACCCCCACACGGACACCACGGGGTGGCCGCCACCAGCCACCACCACTCCGGGCAACAGCGACACATGTCAGCCCGGGCCGTGCGCCCCTGTGACATGCAGCCACCACGCCGCCACCACCGTAGGAGAAGGACACTACCTTCGCGGAGTGGAATTGCTGAGCCGGCTAGGGGTGGAGTTAGAAACCATACTCCAGACGGCGCCCCTCTGGTAGAGACGATCTATGGTCGCTCCCAAAGTGTTCCAGTAGAGACGATCTATGGTCCCTCCCAAGGTGTTCAGGTAGAGACGATCTATGGTTGCTCCCAAGGTGTTCCGGTAGAGACGATCAATGGTCTCTCCCAAAGTGTTCAGGTAGAGACGATCTATGGTCGCTCCCAAGGTGTTCCGGTAGAGACGATCTATGGTCGCTCCCAAGGTGTTCAGGTAGAGACGATCTATGGTCACTCCCAAGGTGTTCCGGTAGAGACGATCTATGGTCGCTCCCAAGGTGTTCCGGTAGAGACGATCTATGGTCGCTCCCATCCTCGTGAGACGATCTATGGTCGCTCTGAGAGTGTCGTGGTAGAGACGACCCATTGTCGCTCCCTCCCTCGTGAGACGATCTACGGTCGCTCCGAGGGCGTGCAGAGTAGAGAGACGTCCCCACAGCAGGAGACTGGAGCCCAGGCTTCCTGTCCCAGAGTGACCCAGACAGGCCTCCCAGCCTCCCCTGGTCTCTGTACCCTATGCCTGGCTCTAGAGCAGACGCACCTGACGGACCCCAGTGGAAGTCGCTGCAGCAGCTCTCCCCTGTCGGCACCCCTAGACACTGGAGACTGCAGTCCACAGTCTCTCTCGGCTCTCCTCAGGACACCTGGGTGTGATCTCTCTATGCCCCCACGACGCCGGGACCTATCACAGAGGTTCCTGGAGCTATTCGGCCCCAGTCCCGAGGGCCACACGCCGGAGCCAAGTCCGGAAGCCACGGGAAGTCCAGGACGCGAGAGGACGCCCTTACGAGCTATCCCGTGCCCTCTCGGCACGCCTCGCATTGACGGTGCCCCTAGCCCAGCATGATCACTGATGACATGTTCCTGCCTATCCCCTTGATGAATACGTATGATATTGTAACATGAGCGATTTAGGTTAAGTGTGATTTCCCCTAATGTAAGTATTGTGCAGTGATTTCATATAGTGAATATCGGGGTAAATCAGATCACAGTGTGAAGTTAAAGGACGAGAGTGTTGAACAAGATCTGATTGACTATACGTGTGAGTGACATCTCTGTTATATAATTAATAAGCTGTGCCTATAAAGACATACCCCTAATACTGTGAAGGAATATTGTGAAAGAAGTATTAATAGTATTCTCTCCTTCCCCCATTCTGTGGAACAAGATATGATTGACTATACGTGTGAGTGACCTCTCTGTTATATAATTAATAAGCCTGTGCCTATAAAGACATACCTCCATTACTGTGAAGGAATATTGTGAAAGGAAGTATTAATAGTATTCTCTCCTTTCCCCTCGCTACCCATAAATCTTGTTTACCACTCGCTCTCACTCCCATATCTCAAGTAAGTGAAATCAAGGATAAAATCAATTACCAAAGTATTTTGGCTAGTGGAAACCATATAAACTTCACGGCTAATATCTGCCGCCTTCCAGTATTACCATAACTTTCCCCTAGCCGTCACACGTCACTCCCCGCACCTCCTCTATCTCCTCCTCGTGAGTCTCAACCCCCTCTCCGCGCCCCCGCGCGCGCCTATATTTACTGCACTCCTGATACACTAGGATTGTTTGTGTTGTCATTAGTATCAGAGAAGCAAGTATCCTGCGAGATACTCATATCCTAGTCAAGGTTTGATATTGCTATATATTGTGATGTAATATCTGCTGATTTGTCCTGTGTCTGACTGTGGTAATATACGTGTAAAGGTTGTTGCCTAGAGTTTTTGTGTCCTGCCTCTCTTTATTGCACTAGCTCCGGTCTCGAAAGAGGACCCCGCTCCACGTTAGGTGAAATAGGAACGAGAAGTCGAGCCTAATTTCACCTAGCATTACACTGGTGGCCAACGGTGGTTCTAGACCCGGGCGTAGAAGAGATTTAATCAGGAAATATTTGGCAAAATGGCAACCAAACCGCACGTTCAGTTACCCAAGTTTGACCCCGACCAGTATGATATACACACATATCTGGCAATAATTAAACCCTTACTGGATATTGGCTTTGAAAATTACCAACAAAAAATTGCAGTCACACTACCACTATTGGGTAAAGCAGCGGCGAACATAGCGCCGAAAATCGTCCCAGAACTCACCTGGCAGAACTTTACAAAGTTCACTGTTCAAGCCATCACCCCATCATTAGGGAAAGTAGTGGCTCTATCCAAATTGGATAGCTTTTCATTCGACGGGGATTTAGATAATACCCTGATACAGGCAAGACGCCTGGTTACTGCTGCCTACCCGGAGGCAGATGATGAAACCCGGGATCAGCATACATTTAATACTCTGCTCAGAGTACTCCCAAGTGTTGTGAGACAACACTTCATTAACCATGATCCAACAGGAGACATGGATAGAGATATCAGTTTAACAAGGCGCCTTTTAGCCGTCCATGCCACCCCTCAACGCATCGGCGAAATAAATCAATTCCCCGTTGACTTCATCACCATCAACCCGTGGGAATTTTCTCCGTGCTACCACGGATGCCCGATCCACGACATCCGTGAGCAGCTAGAAGCTGCCCAGTGCAGCCAAATGACACGAGGGCGCTTACAAACCTCCCCACCATACGCAAATTCCCCTAAGCCTCAGGGGAAGAAAATACAAAAAGGGAAACACAAAAAGCGCCCCCCCACTGCCCCCACATCCCACTGTAATGGCGGGGGCCACCTCACCTCTCCCCCAGTCTACGACAGGGGAGAACGTTATCTTTCCTTTTCCTCCTCTCTCACTATCTCTTCTGTTCTACCTTCCCCTATTCCTGCCTCTAGTTCTAACCTTCCCACCTCACCACCGCTACCGACCTCACACCCCCAACCCCCCCCGCTCCCGCACCGCCTGTCACGTCCACATACGAGTGCTATGTTTCCTCCTCACCATCCCCCTCCATCTCCCCTACCACCTCAGCCTCCACCGCCTCCACCACCCCCTGCACCTCACCTGACATCTCACCCGCCATGCCTCGCTCACCCTCACCCCTTCCCTCCGCCGCCTCACCCTTTCCACCCAAGCCCACGTGCCCCGCCCACCCCGCCACCCCCGCAGGACAACCCACTACCATCGCCCTCTCCCCTCCACACCTACACACGCCCACTCCGACGATCTCACCTTCTCCCGCACCCCCAACGCGCGCGACAGCCCGTGCTAACCGACCCTGCCCACCCCGCACGCCTACTTCCCCACCCACACCCACCCTCAGAACCACCACCACCACCCCCTCCGGCCGACTCTCATGCCCACCCACCCGATACACACACACCCCTACACCGCCCACCTCTCCACGACTTTACACCATCAAGCTACATCAGGCCCAAATCTCCTCTACCTGTACTCCCCAGAGACTCAACGCCGCATTACCACGGCACAAAACCCGGCCCTTACCCGCAGTATCCAGCATTCAGCTCCCAACCACACCGACAGCCACACCAAGCAAGATGAGAGTGAAGCGGGCCGTATGGGCACCTACCCTTGGCAGGAACCACAGACTCCGCGGGCCACACCACCTGCTAAACCTCCTCCAGTCTACCACCACCACCTCCACACTCTTCCTCACCTACAACCCAGCACAAGAACAGAACTCCAACACTGTCGCCTGGCGAACTACGCTGCAGCACCTCCAGCCCATCTACACCACCTCCAACACACAAGCGTTCCACCTCCAGCCACGGGGACGTGACTTTCTACGGGGGGAGAGTGGTAAAATGCGTGGCTTGAAAAACAGTGCCCCCGGAGAATACCATAGTACCCCCGACGACAGGGCAAGCCAGGAACAGCATAGTGTGCCCACAGATACGCTGACACCCCCACACGGACACCACAGGGTGGCCGCCACCAGCCACCACCACTCTGGGCAAAAGCGACACATGTCAGCTCGGGCCGTGCTCCCCTGTGACATGCAGCCACCACGCCGCCGCCACCATAGGAGAAGGACACTACCTTCGCGTAGTGGAATTGCTGAGCCGGCTAGGGGTGGAGTTAGAAACCATACTCCAGATGGCGCCCCTCTGGTAGAGACGATCTATGGTCGCTCCCAAAGTGTTCCGGTAGAGACGATCTATGGTCCCTCCCAAGGTGTTCAGGTAGAGACGATCTATGGTCGCTCCCAAGGTGTTCAGGTAGAGACGATCAATGGTCGCTCCCAAAGTGTTCAGGTAGAGACGATCTATGGTCGCTCCCAAGGTGTTCCGGTAGAGATGATCAATGGTCGCTCCCAAAGTGTTCAGGTAGAGACGATCTATGGTTGCTCCCAAGGTGTTCCGGTAGAGACGATCTATGGTCACTCCCTGTTCCGGTAGAGACGATATATGGTCGCTCCCAAGGTGTTCCGGTAGAGACGATCTATGGTCGCTCCCGAAGTGTTCCGGTAGAGACGATCTATGGTCGCTCCCAAGGTGTTCCGGTAGAGACAATCTATGGTCGCTCCCAAGGTGTTCCGTTAGAGACGATCTATGGTCGCTCCCATCCTCATGAGACGATCTATGGTCGCTACCATCCTCATGAGACGATCTATGGTCGCTCCGAGAGTGTCGTGGTAGAGATGACCCATTGTCGCTCCCTCCCTCGTGAGACGATCTACGGTCGCTCCGAGGGCGTGCAGAGTAGAGAGACGTCCCCACGGCAGGAGACTGGATCCCAGGCTTCCTGTCCCAGAGTGACCCAGACAGGCCTCCCAGCCTCCCCTGGTCTCTGTACCCTACGCCTGGCTCTAGAGCAGACGAACCTGACGGACCCCAGTGGAAGTCGCTGCAGCAGCTCTCCCCTGTTGGCGTCCCTAGACGCTGGAGACCGCAGTCCACAGTCTCTCTCGGCTCTCCCCAGGACACCCGGGTGTGATCTTTCTACGCCCCCACGATGCCGGGACCTATCACAGAGATTTCTGGAGCTATTCGGCCCCAGTCCCAAGGGCCACACGCCGAAGCCAGGTCCGGAAGCCATGGGAAGTCCAGGACGCGAGAGGACGCCCTTACGAGCTATCCCGTGCCCTCTTGGCACGCCTCGCATTGACGGTGCCCCTAGCCCAGCATGATCACCGATGACATGTTCCTGCCTATCCCCCTGATGAATACGTGTGATATTGTAACATGAGTGATTTAGGTTAAGTGTGATTTCCCCTAATGTAAGTATTGTGCAGTGATTTCATATAGTGAATATCGGGGTAAATCAGATCACAGTGAGAAGTTAAAGGACGAGAGTGTGGAACAAGATCTGATTGACTATACGTGTGAGTGACATCTCTGTTATATAATTAATAACCCTGTGCCTATAAATACATACCCCCATTACTGTGAAGGAATATTGTGAAAGGAAGTATTAATAGTATTTTCTCCTTTCCCCACGCTACCCATAAATCTTGTTTACCACCCGCTCTCACTCCCATATTTCAAGTAAGTGGAATCAAGGATAAAATCAATTACCAAAGTATTTTGGCTAGTGGAAACCATATTGTAATGCTGGGTGGAATTGGGCTCGACTTTTCGTTCCTATTTCACCTAACGTGGAGCGGGGTCCTCCTTCGAGACCGGAGCTAGTGCAATAAAGAGAGGCAGGACACAAAAACTCTCGGCAACACATTTACACATATATTACCACAGTCAGACACAGGACAAATCAGCAGATATTACAACACAATATAGAGCAATATAAAACCTTATCTAGGATATGTGTATCTCGCAGGATACTTGCTTTTCTGATACTAATGACAACACAACAATCCTAGTGTATCAGGAGTGCAGTAAATATAAGTGCGCGCAGATCGCGGGGGGGAGAGGGGGGGGTTGTGACTCACTAGGAGGAGATAGGGGCGGTGCGGAGAGTGACCTACAACGGCGAGGAGAAAGTTATGGTAATACTGGAAGGCGGCAGATATTAGCCGGGAAGTTTATGTGGTTTCCACTAGCCAAGATACTTTGGCAAATATCTCTGATCCTTGATTTACACTTACTTTAGTTTTGGGAGCGAGAGCGAGTAGTAAATAAGATTTTATGGGTAGCGTGGGGAAGGAGAGAATACCATTAATACTTCCTTTCACGATATTCTTTCACCACAATGGGGGGTATGACTTTATAGGCACGGGCTTATTAATTATATAACAGAGATGTCCTCACGGATATAGTCCATAGATCTCGCTTCACAGCGTGGGGAAAGATGGAATACTATTAATACTGCTTTCACAATATTACTTCGCGGCTAGCCAATAGATCTCGTTTCAGCGTGGGGAGAGATAGAATACTATTAACACTTCTTTTCACAGTCTTCCTTCACAGCACTGGGGGTATGTCTTGAAAGGCATAGGCTTATTAATCATATAACAGGGGTGGCACTCGCACGTATAGTCATTCAGATCTTAGTCCACGTTCTCGCCCTTTAACTTCTCACTGTGATCTGATTTGCCCCGATATGCACTACATGAATTCACTGCACAATATTTATTCTAGGGGAGAGTCACACTTAACCTAAATCACTTATGTTACATTATCACTCGTATTCCTCAGGGGGAAAGACAGGAACACGACATCGGTGATCCGGCTGAGCTAGGGGCACCGTCAAGGCGGGGCGAGCCGAGAGGGCACGGGGCGACTCGCAAGGGCGTCCTCTCATGTCCGGGGCTCCCTGTGGCTCCCGGACTGGGCTTCGGCGTGTGGCACTCGGGACTGGGGCCGAATAGCTCCAGGAACCTCTGTGACAGGTCCCGGCGTCGTGGGGGCGTGGAGAGGTCTCGCCCGGGTGTTCTGGGGACAACTGAGAGAGACGGTGGGCTGCGGTCTCCAACGTCTAGAGGCGCCGTCAGGGGAGGACTGCGGCAGCGACTTTCACTGGGGTCCGTCAGGTGCGTCTGCTCTAGAGCCAGGCGTAAAGAACAGAGACCGGAGGAGGCTGGGAGGCCTGTCCGGGATGCTCTGGGACAGAGAGCCTTGACTTCAGTCTCCGGCCGTGGGGACGTCCCTCTCCTTTGCACGCCCTCGGAGCGACCATAGATCGTCTCACGAGGCTGGGAGCGACCATAGATCGTCTCTACCTGAACACTTGGGGAGCGACCATTGATCGTCTCTACCTGGACACTGTGGGAGCGACCATTGATCGTCTCTACCTGAGCACTGTGGGAGCGACCATGGATCGTCTCTACCTGGACACTGTGAGAGCGACCATTGATCGTCTCTACCTGAGCACTGTGGGAGCGACCATGGATCGTCTCTACCTGGACACTGTGGGAGCGACCATTGTTCGTCTCTACCTGAGCACTATGGGAGCGACCATTGATCGTCTCTACCTGAATACTGTGGGAGCGACCATTGATCGTCTCTACCTGGACACTGTGGGAGCGACCATTGATCGTCTCTACCGGAGCACTGTGGGAGCGACCATTGATCGTCTCTACCTGAACACTGTGGGAGCGACCATTGATCGTCTCTACCTGAGCACTGTGGGAGCGACCATGGATCGTCTCTACCTGGACACTGTGGGAGCAACCATTGTTCGTCTCTACCTGAGCACTATGGGAGTGACCATTGATTGTCTCTACCTGAATACTGTGGGAGCGACCATTGATCGTCTCTACCTGGACACTGTGGGAGCGACCATTGATCGTCTCTACCTGAGCACTGTGGGAGCGACCATTGATCGTCTCTACCTGAACACTGTGGGAGCGACCATTGATCGTCTCTACCTGAGCACTGTGGGAGCGACCATTGATCGTCTCTACCTGAGCACTTTGGGAGCGATCTTAGATCGTCTCTACCAAAACACCTTGGGAGCGACCATAGATCGTCTCTACCAGAGGGGCGCCGTCTGGAGTTTGACTTCTAACTCCACCCCTAGCTAGCTCAGTAATTCCACCATGCGAAGGTAGTGTCCTTCGCCTACAGTGGCGGCGGCATGGTGGCTGCATGTCACAGGGGCGCACGGCCCGGGCTGACATGCGTCGCTGTTGCCTGGAGTGGTGGTGGCTGGTGGCGGCTACCCCGTGGGGTTTGTGTGGGGGTGTCGGCATGTTTCTGGGCAAACTCTGTTGTTCTTGGTTTGCCCTGTCGTCGGGGATACTATGGTATTCTTCGGGAGCACTGTTCAAGCCACGCATTTCACCACCCTCTCCCTGTAAAAAGTCACATTCCCGTGGCTGGAGGTGGAACGCTAGTGTGTTGGGGGTGGTGTAGACAGGCTGTAGGTTTCGCAGTGTATTCTGCTAGGCGACAGTGTAGGAATTCTCCTCTTGTGCTGGGTCGTAGGTGAGGAAGAGTGTGGAGGGGGCGGTGGTAGACTGGAGGATGTTTAACAGGTGGTGTGGCCCATGGAGTCGGTGGTTCCTGCTAAGGGTAGGCGCCCATACGGCCCGCTTGATCCTCATGTTGCTTGGTGTGGCTGTCGGTGTGGTTGGGGGCTGAATGCTGGATACTGTGGGTGAAGGCCGGGTTTTGTGTCGTGGTAATGAGGCATTGAGTCTCTGGGGAGTACAGGTAGAGGGGATTTGGGCCTGGTGTAGCTTGATGGTGTGAAGTCGTGGAGAGGTGGGTGGTGTAGGGGTGTTTGAGTATCGGGCAGGTGGGCGTGAGAGGCGGCCCGAGCGGGTGGTGGTGGTGTTGAGGGTTGGGGTGGGGGGAGAAGTGGGCGTCGGAGGTGGGCGTGTTGTTTTGCGTGTCGCGGGCGTGGTGGAATGTGGTGTTGGTGGAGTGGGCGTACGGATGGTGGGTGGGGGAAGGGGGGTGGTAGGGGGTTGCGGGGAGGGTGTGGTGGTGTGGGCAGAAGAGGTGGGAGTGGGTGGCTGGGATGGGCGTGTTGTTTTGCGTGTTGGGGGCGCGGTGGGGCGCAGTGTGTGTGGAGTGGGTGTACGGATGGTGGGTAGGAGAGGGGGGTGGTAGTGGGTTGTGGGGAGGGAGTGGTGGCGTGGGCAGAAGATGTGGGAGTGGGGATTGAGGGGGAGGCCATGGAAGGAAGGGGTGAGGGTGAAGGAGGGGTGGCGGGGGAGGCGTCAGGTGAGGTGCCGGGGGTGGTGGCGGTTGGGGAGGTTGAGGTGGTAGGGGGGGCGGAGTGGGAGGGTGAGGAGGAGACGTAGCACTCATATGCGACTGTAGAGAGTGGGGCGGGGACCGAAGGGGGCTGGGGATGTGGGGCTGGGGCGGGGGGGGTGGGCGTGCGGAAAGGCCGCACGTGTCAGTTGCGGAGGGTATGGGGAGTGCCGTGGTAGTCCACGACCACCTGGTAAGGGTTGGGGACTTTGGTGATGGTGTGGGGCCCCGTGAAACGGGGGGCGAGCTTGTGGGGGGTGGGAAGTTGGGCGACAACGACTGTAAGGCCCGGTTTGAAGGGGTTGGTGGCTGTGTCGGGTTCAAGGTCTAAACTCCTCTGTAGGTGGTATATCTGCCCTTTTAGCAAGTGTAGCGGGTCTGTGGTGGGAGCGGAAGCGGGTGGTTGCAGGTGATGGTGTAGGGGTAGTAGGAGGGGGGTTTCGCCAAAGATTCTTTCGTGGGGGGAAACTCCGTCTTCCCGGGGGCATGAATTCATGCCCCACTGGACGATTTTACGTGTGCCGGCCAATCATCGTCTTTTGTAGCCTCGATTCTGGTGCGTAGCTGATTGACAAGGGTACGATGGCTATGTTCACATACCGCGTTCCCTTGGGGCCAGTATGGTGAGGAGTGGGAGATCTTGTATCCGAAAATCCTGGCCAGTTCTTCCCAGACTTTTCCGGAGAACTCAGGGGCATTATCGGAATGGATGGCTTGGGGAATGCCAAAGTAAGGGAACACGTGTCGGAGTAAGGCATCGGCGACAGCGACGGCGTGATGTTCCTTAGCGGGGCAGGCTACTACGAATTTGGAGAACGTGTCTACAAAAGTGATCACGTATTTATATCCAGATTTAGGGGGAAGAGGGCCTACTACATCGATCGCCAGGAGTTGCCAGGGCTTGTGGGCGGTGATATGGCCAGATGGCCTGGCAGTCCGGGTAATATCTTTCTCAAGCGCGCAGGCACGGCAAGTCTGAATAATTTCCTTGGCGAGGGTGGAGGGGTTCGGGGCCCAATAAATATCATTGAACACCTGTAGTAACTTTTCGGTGCCCAAATGGATGCCGTTGTGGGCGTGTAGGTGGCGTAGAGTGTCGCGTGCCGCATCAGGGGCCAAGAGGATGTGCCCGGACGGGGTTAGAAGGTGGTCGCCCTGTCAGCACAGCTTGGGAAACAGGTGAGCAGGGATCCAGGGGGGCCGTTCCCTGTGGTGCCAGAGTTGTAGTAGGTCAGGGTCCGGTTGGACCGTGTGGATGGGAAGGCGGGAGAGGGCATCTGCATTGGTGTGGAGCTTTCCTGGTCTGTATGAAATCTCGTACTGAAACTCTCTAGGGTGTCGCGCCACCGGACGATTTGGGCGTTATGGGAGTCTGATTGTTGCAGCCACTGGAGTGATTGGTGGTCGGTGATTATCGTGACTTGGGTCCCGGAAAGATAAGCCCTGAAATATTGGAGGGCCCAGATTATGCCGAGGCATTCTCGCTTGGTGGCGGCATAATTTTTTTCGGCCGGGTTCAGAGTGCGGCTGGCGCATGCGATGATGTGTTCTCGGCCGGCCTGTACCTGGGCTAGGACGGCGTCGATTGCGGTAAGGGATACGTTCGTGTAGAGGCGAAAAGGGAGGGTATAGTCGGGGAAGGCCACGATGGGGGCCGAGACAAGCTTGTCTTTTAGCTGTTGAAAAGCAGCTCGTCGATCCTCGGTCCAGAGGAAAGGTTCCCCTTTTCGTGTCAAGTCGTGAAGAGGCTCAGCGATCTGTGCAAACCCCTTCACGAAGCGGTGGTAGTAGGACGTGAGTCCCAGGAAGGCACGGACGCCGTGGACATCCTGCGGAGGTGGTATGTCCGCTATGGCACGAAGCTTGTTGGGATCTGGGGAAATCCCTGCTTGGGAAATAGTATGGCCTAGGAACGAGACAGTTTTAGCAGCCAGGACACATTTGCAAGGATGTAGCTTGAGGCCTGCCTGGCGAATTCGGGTGAAAACTTGACGGAGGCGCTGCAAGTGGTCGGCCCAGGTCTGGCTAAAAACAATGACGTCATCAAGATAGGCTAAACATATTTCCCAAGTGAGGCCGCTCAAGACAGATTCCATTAGTCTGGAGAATGTGGCAGGGGCGTTGCAGAGGCCGAATGGCAGGACATTAAATTCGTAATGTCGGCCATTACTGGTGGAAAAGGCCGCCTTGCCTCGATGGTCCAGGTGGATGGGGACCTGCCAGTATCCAGACTGGAGGTCGAGGGTAGAAAACCAAGACGCCCCGTAGAGGGAGTCTAGGGAATCGTCAATGCGGGGGAGGGGGGTGGCATCTTTAATTGTGACGTCGTTCACACGGCGGTAGTCGATGCAAAACCGCATCGTGCCGTCTTTCTTTTTTACTAGAACGACGGGGGAGGACCACGGGCTGGTGGAGGGGGAGATAACACCTGCCTCTTCCATTTCGCGCATCTGGCGGTCCACCTCTGTCGGGGGTTCTTGCGTCGGGAAGGTTGTCGTATCAGTGGGCCTGTCGTATGGATTTCGTGTGACAGGTACGTAGTATGCCTTATATCTGCGGGTCCTGTCGCAAACAAATCCTGGAAATCCAGGAGGAGGTGGCGTAAGGTGTCTGACTGTTGGTCGGAGAGATGGTCAGGGATGGGGGGAAGGGGGGCGGGGTGGTGGGAGGGGGATGGGGCACAGGGCTCGGCTTCCTCCATCTCTCCGATGGGGAGGGTGAGAGGGGACGGGGCGAGATTGGCGATGCGGATGGTGGCGTGGTGGGGAGGGAGGAAGGTAGGGGACACAAGGCAGGCAGAAAGGGGTCCGGAAGGGAAGAGGGGGGAGAACAAAACGGATGGATCTGAGGGCCTGTTCAGGGGCACCCATGCCTCATGGTGTGAGGGGATGGTAACGGCGGCGGAGATGGTGGCAGGGAAGGAGGGGGCAGGAGTGGGGTGGAAAGGTGCAGGAGGGGGAAAAGAGGGAGGCGAAGAAGGGGGGGGGAGAGAGGGCGCTTGGGGGAGGAAGAGGGTGAATCCTCCGGCCGGGGCCGCGGCATGCATGTGCAAACGGCTGGGGTGGAACGGGGTGGGGGACGGAACTGGAGTTGTCGGTGGCGACAGTCGATTGTGGCTCCAAGTTTTTGAAGTAAGTCTAGCCCTAAATACCCGTCATAACTCCGGCAGGAGGAATAAAAAACGATGAATGGGTGTTGGGCGGACACTGGCTGGTGGGTGTCGACCCGTAGGGCCCGAGTTTCCCCACGGATGGGCAGGGGGCCATCCCCCGCGTCTACAAGGTGAGTGGTAGTAGGGCGGAGTGGGCCAAACCGCGATTTGTAGCGGGAGAAATAGTGGCTGTAAAGGCAGGACCTGGCTGCTCCCGTATCAACTAGTAGCCTGGCCTTCACGCCATTTATTTTCATCTTGTGGTATACTGGGGGGCGATACTTAGGGGTGATGGCCCCTGCCACCGTGGGTTGGTGCGGGGGCAGGCCTAAAAATCCAGCTGGCTAGGGCTCTCGTGCTCCTGTTCCTGCTCTAGTTCTCCTGGAGGGGGTTCGTCCATGGGCGTCAGTTCGTCCCCTGGGGCCTCGCCTTCTAAGGCGGACACTTTACGCGAACCCGGGGTTGTGATTCTGCGGCGAGCAGCTTTAAGCTGGTCCCGTATGTCGTGAAGGGGGCAGCGGGAGTTGCAGGCTGTGAATTCCCACGGGTTGATAAGAATTAGGTTCAGGTTTTCTCGCGGGGCGAGGTGCAGACGGGAGGGGTGTGCCCTGGGTGGGCTAGGCGTCGGGGTCGGGCTGGTGTGGGGCAGAGACGGACGCAGTGTGGCTGGGGGAGCCGGGGGTCGGGTGGGGAATTTCTTAACAACGTTAATTTGTTGTGGAGAAGGGCAGGCGGTCAGGAGGCGCCGTATCAGCTGTATATCTCTATCCATGTCTCCTTTTGGGTCATGGATAGTAAAGTGTTGCTTCACAACACTTGGGAGTACTCGGAGCAGAGTATTAAATGTATGCTGATCCCGGGTTTCCTCATCTGCCTCCTGGTAGGCAGCAGTAACCAGGCGTCTTGCCTGTAACAGGGTATTATCTAAATCCCCGTCGAATGCAAAACTATCCAATTTGGATAGAGCCACTACTCTCCCTAATGATGGCTTGAACAGTGAACTTGGTAAAGTTCTGCCAGGTGAGTTCTGGGACGATTTTCGGCGCTATGTTTGCTGCGGCCTTACCCAGTAGTGGTAGTGTGACTGCAATTTTTTGTTGGTCATTTTCAAAGCCAATATCCAGTAAGGGTTTAATTATTGCAAGATATGTGTGTATATCATACTGGTCGGGGTCAAACTTGGGTAACTGAACGTGCGGTTTAGTTGCCATTTTTCCAAATATTTCCTGATTACCTCTCTTCTACGCCCAGGTCTAGAACCACCGCTGCCCACCAGTGTAATGCTGGGTGGAATTGGGCTCGGCTTCTCGTTCCTATTTCACCCAACGCGGAGTAGGGTCCTCTTTCGAGACCGGAGCTAGTGCAATAAAGAGAGGCAGGACACAAAAACTCTCGGCAACACCTTTACACATATATTACCAAAGTCAGACACAGGACAAATCAGCAGATATTACAACACAATATAGAGCAATATAAAACCTTATCTAGGATATGTGTATCTCGCAGGATACTTGCTTTTCTGATGCTAATGACAACACAACAATCCTAGTGTATCAGGAGTGCAGTAAATATAAGTGCGTGCAGAGCGTGGGGGGGAGAGGGGGGGGTTGTGACTCACTAGGAGGAGATAGGGGCGGTGCGGAGAGTGACCTAGAACGGCGAGGAGAAAGTTATGGTAATACTGGAAGGCGGCAGATACTAGCCGGGAAGTTTATGTGGTTTCCACTAGCCGAGATACTCTGGCAAATATCTCTGATCCTTGATTTACACTTACTTTAGTTTTGGGAGCGAGAGCGAGTAGTAAATAAGATTTTATTGGTAGCGTGGGGAAGGAGAGAATACCATTAATACTTCCTTTCACGATATTCTTTCACCACAATGGGGGGTATGACTTTATAGGCACAGGCTTATTAATTATATAACAAAGATGTCCTCACGGATATAGTCCATAGATCTCGCTTCACAGCGTGGGGAAAGATGGAATACTATTAATACTGCTTTCACAATATTACTTCGTGGCTAGCCAATAGATCTCGTTTCAGCGTGGGGAGAGATAGAATACTATTAACACTTCTTTTCACAGTCTTCCTTCACAGCACTGGGGGTATGTCTTGAAAGGCATAGGCTTATTAATCATATAACAGGGGTGGCACTCGCACGTATAGTCATTCAGATCTTAGTCCACGTTCTCGCCCTTTAACTTCTCACTGTGATCTGATTTGCCCCGATATGCACTACATGAATTCACTGCACAATATTTATTCTAGGGGAGAGTCACACTTAACCTAAATCACTTATGTTACATTATCACTCGTATTCCTCAGGGGGAAAGACAGGAACACGACATCGGTGATCCGGCTGAGCTAGAGGCACCGTCAAGGCGGGGCGAGCTGAGAGGGCATGGGGCGACTCGCAAGGGCGTCCTCTCGTGTCCGGGGCTCCCTGTGGCTCCCGGACTGGGCTCCGGCTTGTGGCCCTCGGGACTGGGGCCGAATAGCTCCAGGAACCTCTGTGACAGGTCCCGGCGTCGTGGGGGCGTGGAGAGGTCTCGCCCGGGTGTTCTGGGGAGAACTGAGAGAGACGGTGGCCTGCGGTCTCCAACGTCTAGAGGCGCCGTCAGGGGAGGACTGCGGCAGCGACTTTCACTGGGGTCCGTCAGGTGCGTCTGCTCTAGAGCCAGGCGTAAAGAACAGAGACCGGGGGAGGCTGGGAGGCCTGTCCGGGATGCTCTGGGACAGAGAGAGAGCCTGGACTTCAGTCTCCGGCCGTGGGGACGTCCCTCTCCTTTGCACGCCCTCGGAGCGACCATAGATCGTCTCACGTGGCTCGGAGCGACCATAGATCGTCTCTACCTGAACACTTGGGGAGCGACCATTGATCATCTCTACCTGGACACTATGGGAGCGACCATTGATCGTCTCTACCGGAGCACTGTGGGAGCAACCATTGATCATCTCTACCTGGACACTGTGGGAGCGACTATTGATTGTCTCTACCTAAGCACTGTGGGAGCGACCATGGATCGTCTCTACCTGGACACTGTGGGAGCTACCATTGATTGTCTCTACCTGAGCACTGTGGGAGCGACCATGGATCGTCTCTACCTGGGCACTGTGGGAGCGACCATTGATCGTCTCTACCTGAGCACTGTGGGAGTGACCATTGATCGTCTCTGCCAGAACACTATGGGAGCGACCATTGATCATCTCTACCTGAACACTATGGGAGCGACCATTGATCGTCTCTACCTGAGCACTGTGGGAGCGACCATAGATCGTCTCTACCGAAACACTTTGGGAGCGACCATAGATCGTCTCTACCAGAGGGGCGCCGTCTGGAGTTTGAGTTCTAACTCCACCCCTAGCTAGCTCAGTAATTCCGCCACGCGAAGGTAGTGTCCTTCGCCTACGGTGGCGGCGGCATGGTGGCTGCATGTCACAGGGGCGCACGGCCCGGGCCGACATGCGTCGCTGTTGCCCGGAGTGGTGGTGGCTTGTGGCGGCTACCCCGTGGGGTCTGTGTGGGGGTGTCGGCATGTTTGTGGGCAAACTCTGCTGTTCTTGGTTTGCCCTGTCGTCGGGGATACTATGGTATTCTTTGGGAGCACTGTTCAAGCCACGCATTTCACATATAAACTTCACGGCTAATATCTGCCACCTTCCAGTATTACCATAACTTTCCCCTGGCTGTCACACGTCACTCCCCACACCTCCCCTATCTCCTCCTAGTGAGTCTCAACTCCCTCCCCGCGCCCCTGCGCGCGCGCCTATATTTACTGCACTCCTGATACACTAGGATTGTTTGTGTTGTCATTAGTATCAGAGAAGCAAGTATCCTGTGAGATACTCATATCCTAGATAAGGTTTTATATTGCTATATATTGTGCTGTAATATCTGCTGATTTGTCCTGTGTCTGACTGTGGTAATATACGTGTAAAAGTTGTTGCCTAGAGTTTTTGTGTCCTGCCTCTCTTTATTGCACTAGCTCCGGTCTCGAAAGAGGACCCCGCTCCACGTTAGGTGAAATAGGAACGAGAAGTCGAGCCTAATTTCACCTAGCATTACACTGTCATTTCTCGTTGGACATCGTTTACTGTTTCTTTATCTTTGTGTGTATTTCTTGAAATTCACGCATGGTAAATGAAGTTTGAGATAATCATCATAATTGTATATGGGAATTTGTTCGCCTTCTAACGTCTCATAAGGGAGACGTTTGTCTGACCCGTAAATGATGAAATGAGGTGTATCTCCTATGGATTTGTTAACTGCACAATTAACTGATGCTTCAACTCTGGGGAGCCAATCATCCCAGTGTTTATAATTTTAATTGAATGTGCCATAGTACATTCAGCAAGAGTTCCACCTGGACCGCCTAGTCCCGGGATAAGGCTAACGTGGCAACAGTGCGCGTGTGTGTGTTCCTGTGTGTACATCAGACAACCTCATCAGACTTGGATCAATATTATGTGAGGCTTTTGCATCTTGACAACATCTTGTGACTGTGTTCTTTGATCTGGAAAAACAAATGTCAGGGCACCATGGTATGCTGATTCAGCTTTGCAGTTCTGGTATGCATGGCTGCCTACCATTATTCCGCAGCAAATTTATGTCAGATCGAAAGTTTCAAGTCCGTGTGGGCTTCTCACTCTCTGTCCTTCGAGTTCAGGAGGATAGTGTTCCACGGGGCAGTGTGCTCAGTGTTCCTTTATTTTACATAGTAGGTTCCCTGCTTGAGGGTGAGGGGATGCGTTCTTCCCTCTACATGGATGACCTAGAGATATGGTTTGCTGGATCCCGAATGTGTGCAGTTGAGAAGAGAATGCAGCTAGCACAGTGGACACTGTCATCAACTGGGCGTAACGGAGAGGTTTTTGTTTTTCTTCAAGCAAGATTATGGCAATGCATTTTTGCAGAATAATGGAGGGTTCATCCAGGCACTGATTTATTTTCAAGGGGGTGCCAGCTACCGTGCATGGAGGAGAAGAAGTTTCGTGGCTTAACATTTGACTGTCGACTTAATTGGATTTCACATTTGAAACTTCTAAGAGTATCATTTTTGCCAGCAATGAATTTGTTGAGGGTACTAACACACCTCATGAGGTGCTGATCAGAAGACACTCTTACACCTGTATCAAGCATTAGTGGACTCTGAACATGCCTACGGTTGCTAGGTGTATTCCTCTGCTTCTGTGCCGCAGCTTCATATTCTCGATCCTGTGCATAATGGTGGTTTGCGTCTTGCTACTGATGCTTTCAAATTACCCCCAATTCCTAGTTTTTGATCGAGGCTGGCATGCCTCCCTTAGGTCTACAGCACAAGTTACTGATCATTAACCCCTCCCATCTGGCAGATGTTGTCGCGAGCGCTCCCCACAGCCGGGCATTCCTGACAAAAATCGGCAAAATCGTCTATCTTTAAACCTTCATATCTCTGTTAATACTTAACCAATTATAACAAATAAGGTCTCATATAACTCAACAATCCTTCCACTTCAAGTTGGTTGCATCAGATGGTCCGTGAAGTGCAGATAGGGAGAGTGAGTGGGGAATGAGGGCAGTTTTTGGTGCTTTTTTGCCGGTGTCCGTATGCGTGGCGGAGGTTCGGTGACACGCCAGTGGCTTACACCAGTCCACCACACTGATATCACTTCGATGATACTTCCAGGAGACCAAAATCCACTACAAACACTGTTTCTGTGAATATTTTTCCATAATCGGTCGTACTGGGTGAATGAAGGCCGGTCACAGTAGTAACGACCTTGAACTCAGCTGCTCGTCTCTTTCCTTATTAAAGACAGACAGACAAGGCACTTGCACTCTCTCTCTCTCTCTCTCTCTCTCTCTCTCTCTCTCTCTCTCTCTCTCGCTCTCTCTCTCTCTCACGGAAATGTATGTTTGGCTAGGATTGTTGCTCAATTCTGGCACGGGTGAGCAAGCAAAAGTCAGGGTATTGTAACTCCTAGAAATAATACTATTACTACTAGAAGTACAAGTACAAATACCACTACAACAACTACTACTAACTAAAATGCGTGACTTACAGAACAGTGCCCCCGAAATATACCTTAGTGCCCCCGACAACGGGGCAAGCAAGATACAGCCTAGTATGCCCAGGAATGTGCCGACACCCCCACATGGACCCCACGGGGTAGCCGCCACCAGTTGGAACAACTCCTGGCAACAGCAACATATGTCAGCCCGGGCCATGCGCCCCTATATCACGCAGCCACCACGCCATCGCCGTCGTAGGAGAAGGACACTACCTTCACGGAGTGGGATTGTTGAGCCAGCTAGGGGTGGAGTTGATATAGACACTCCAGACGGCACCCCTCCTTGTGAGACGGCCTATTGTCGCTCCGAAAGTGCTCCGGTAGAGACGGCCTATTGTCGCTCCGAAAGTGCTCCGGTAGAGATGGCCTATTGTCGCTCCGAAAGTGCTCCGGTAGAGACGGCCTATTGTCACTCCCACCCTCGTGAGACGCCCTATTGTTGCTCCGAAAGTGTTTCGGTAGAGACGGCCTATTGTCACTCCCCTCCTCGTGAGACGGTCTATTGTCGCTCCAAAAGTGTCCCGGTAGAGACGACCTATTGTTGCTCCCGCTCTCGTGAGACGGCCTATTGTCGCTCCGAAAGTGTTCCGATAGAGACGGCCTATTGTCGCTCCCCTCCTCGTGAGACAGCCTATTGTCGCTACGAAAGTGTCCTGGTAGAGACGGCCTATTGTCGCTCCCCTCCTCGTGAGACAACCTATTGTTGCTCCGAGGGTGCACAGAAAGAGGCAAGGAGCGAGACGTCACCCCGGCAGGAGACAAGAGCCCAGGCCTACCATCCCAGAGTGGCCCAGACAGGCCTCACAGCCTCCCTGGCCTCCGCTCCCTACGTCTGGCTCTAGAGCAGACGCACCTGACGGGCCCCAGTGGAAGTCAATGCCGCAGCCCTCCTCTGTCGGCGTCCCTAGACGCTGGAGACCGCAGTCTGCAGTCTCTCTCAATTCTCCCCAGGACACCCAGGCGTGATCTCCATACGCCCCTACGATGACGTAAGGCTTCCACTTCCGGCCGAGACTTACAACAGAGGTTCCTGGAGCTATTTGGCCCCAGTCCCGAGGGCCACACACCTGAGCCCAGCCCGGGAGCCACGGGTAGCCCAGGACGTGAGAGGACGCCCTTACGAGTTGTCCCGTGTCCTCTTAGTACGCCTCCCCTTGGCGGTGCCCCTAGCCTGGCAGGATTGCCGATGGCATGTTCCCGCCTATCCCCACAATGAATACAGTACGTGTGATGTTACAGTGCGAGTGATGTAGGTTAAGTGTGATTTCCCCTAGTATAGTATTGTGCAGCAACCTAATATAGCGAATATCGGGGCGAGTAAGATCACAGTGAGAGAATAAAGGACGAGTGTGTGGAACAAGATCTGATGAATTATATTTATGAGTGACGTCCCTTATATACAATTAGTAAGCCTGTGCCGCCTGGAGATTCCTCTGTAGTGACATACCCCTACTACTGTGAGCTCTAAAGAAATATTACGAGAGAGTATTAGTGATATTCCCCCACTCACGCTGCCCGTATATCTTCTACACCACTCTCTCATCCAGAATCTAGAGTAAGTGTAAATCAAGAATAAAATCAATTACCAAAGTCCCTTTGCTAGTGGAAAACGTGTATTCCTCATTGTTAATATTTGCCTCTCTCCAGTATTACCATAACTCCCCCCAAGCCGTCAGAAATCACTCCCCACATACCCCCCTTTTCTCCCCCCCCCTTTATGAGACTCACTCCCCGCGCCTCACGCGCGCACCTATATTCACTGTACCCTGAATACACTAGGTTTGATTGTGTTGTTATTAATGTCAGATAAGTAAGTATCCTGCGAGATACCCATGTCCTAGATAAGGTTTTATATTGCTATGTATTATGCTGTAATATCTGCTGATTTGTCCTGTGTCTGATTGTGGTAATACACGTGTAAAGGTTATTGCCTAGAGTTTTTGTGTCCTGCCTCTCTTTATTGCACTAAGCTCCGGTCTCGAAAGAGGACCCCGCTCCACGTTAGGTATAGTAGGAACGAGAAGTCGAGCTTATTTCCACCTAGCATTACACTGGTGGCCAGCAGTGGTTCTAGACCCGGGCGTAAAAGAGAGGTAATCAGGAATATTTTGCAAAATGGCAACTAAACCGCACGTTCAGTTACCCAAATTTGACCCCGACCAGTATGATATACACACATATCTGGCAATAATTAAACCCTTACTGGATATTGGCTTTGAAAATGACCAACAAAAAATTGCAGTCACACTACCACTGTTGGTTGAAAAGGCGGCGAACATAGCACCGAAAACCGTCCCAAAACTTACCTGTCAGAACTTTACAAAGTTCACTGTACAAGCCATCACCTCATCATTAGGGAAAGTAGTGGCTCTATCCCAGTTGGATAGTTTTTCATTCGACGGGGATTTAGATAATACCCTGATACAGGCAAGACGCCTGGTTACTGCTGCCTACCCGGAGGCAGATGAGGAAACCCGGGATCAACATACATTTAACACTCTGCTCAGAGTGCTCCAAAGTGTTGTTAAGCAACACATCCTTATCCATGACCCAACAGGAGACATGGATAGAGATATACAGCTGATACGGCGCCTCCTGACCGTCTGCCCTTCTCCACAGCAAATCAACGTTGTTAAGAAATTCCCCACCCGACCCCCAGCTCCCCCAGCCACACCACGTCCACCTCTGCCTCACACCAGCCCGACCCCGGCGCCTAGCCCGCCCAGGGCACACCCCTCCCGTTGGCGCCCCGCCCCGCGGGAAAACCCAAACCTAATTCTTATCAACCCGTGGGAATTCACGGCCTGCAACTCCCGCTGCCCCCTTCATGACATACGGGACCAGCTTAAAGCTGCTCGCCGCAGAATTACAGCCCCGGGTTCGCATAAAGTGTCCGCCTTAAAAGGCGAGGCCCCAGGGGACGAGCTGACGCCCGTGGACGAGCCCTATTCAGGAGAACTGGAGCAGGAACAGGAGAATGAAAGCCCTAGCCAGCTGGATTTTTAGGCCCGCCCCTGCACCAACCCATGGTGGTGGGGGCCATTACCCCTAAGTATCGCCCCCCAGTGTACCACAAGATGAAAATAAACGGCGTGAAGCCCAGACTGCTAGTCGATAAGGGAGCGGCCAGGTCCTGCCCTTACAGCCATTATTTCTCCCGCTACAAATCACGGTTTGGCCCACTCCGCCCTACTACCACTCACCTTGTGGACGCGGGGGATGGCCCCCTGCCCGTCCGTGGGGAAACTCGGGCCCTACGGGTCGACACCCACCAGCCGGTGTCCACCCAACACCCAGTCATCATTTTTTATTCCTCCTGCCGGAGTTATGACTGGTATTTAGGGCTAGACTTGCTCCAAAAACTCGGAGCCACGATCGACTGTCGCCACCAACAACTTCAGTACCGCCCCCCACCCCGTTCCACCCCAGCCGTTTGCCCATGCACGCCACGGCCCCGGCCGGAGGATTCGCCCCCTTCCTTCCCCCAGTGCCCCCCTTCCCCCCCTATCCCCGCCCCCCTCTCCTCCCCCTCCCGTGCCTTTCCACCCCACTCATGCTCCCTCTTTCCCTGCCACCGTCTCCGCCGCTGCTACCATCCCTTCCCACCATGAGGCTTGGGTGCCCCTAAACAGGCCCTCAGGTCCATCCATTTTGTTCTCCCCCCTCCTCCCCTCCGGACCCCTTTCTGCCTGCCTTGTGTCCCCCACCTTCCTCCCACCCCACCACGCCACCGTCCGCATCGCCAATCTCGCCCCGTCCCCTCTCACCCTCCCCAAGGGGCTTATCATCGGAGAGATGGAGGAAGCCGAGCCCTGTGCTCCATCCTCCTCCCACCTCCCCACCCCTCTACCCTCCATCACTGACCATCTCTCCAACCAGCAGTCAGACACCCTACGCCGCCTCCTACTGGATTTCCAGGATTTGTTTGCGACAGGACCGGCAGATATAGGGCATACCACGTACCTGTCGCACGAGATTCATACGACAGGCCCACCTATATGACAACCATCCCGACGCAAGAACCCCCGACAGAGAGAAAAGGAGGACCGCCAGGTGCGTGAAATGGAAGAGGCAGGTGTTATCTCCCCCTCCACCAGCCCATGGTCCTCCCCCGTCGTTCTAGTAAAAAAGAAAGATGGCACGATGCAATTTTGCATCGACTACCGCCGTGTGAACGACGTCACCATTAAAGATGCCACCCCCCTCCCCTGCATTGATGATTCCCTAGACTCCATCTACAGGGCATCTTGGTTTTCTACACTCGACCTCCAGTCTGGATACTGGCAGGTCCCCGTCCATCCGGACCATCGAGGCAAGACGGCCTTTTCCACCAGTAATGGCAAACATTACGAATTTAATGTTCTGCCATTCGGCCTCTGCAACGCCCCTGCCACATTCTCCAGACTAATGGAATCTGTCTTGAGCGGCCTCACTTGGGAAATATGTTTAGCTTATCTTGACAACGTCATTGTTTTTAGCCAGACCTGGGCCGACCGCTTGCTGCGCCTCCGTCGAGTTTTCACCAGAATTCGCCAGGCAGGCCTCAAGCTACATCCTTCTAAATGTGTCCTAGCCGCTAAAACCATCTCGTTCCTGGGACATACTATTTCGCAAGCAGGAATTTCCCCAGATCCCGACAAGGTCCGTGCCATAGCGGACATACCGCCGCCGCAGGATGTCCACGGCGTCCGCGCCTTCCTGGGACTCACGTCTTATTACCGTCACTTCGTGAAGGGATTTGCGCAGATTGCCAAGCCGCTTCACGATTTGACACGAAAAGGGGAACCTTTCCTCTGGACCGAGGACCAGTGATCTGCTTTTCAACAGCTAAAAGACAAGCTCGTCTCTGCCCCCACCGTGGCCTTCCCCGACTATGCCCTCCCTTTTTGCCTCTACACCGATGTGTCCCTTACCGCGATAGGTGCCATCCTAGCCCAGGTACAGGCCAGCAGAGAACACATCATTGCCTGCGCCAGTCGCACTCTGAATCCGGCTAAAAAGAATTATGCCGCCACCAAGCGAGAATGCCTCGGCATAATCTGGGCCCTCCAATATTTTAGGGCTTATCTTTCCGGGACCCAAGTCACGATAATCACCGACCACCAATCACTCCAGTGGTTACGCCAGTCGGACTCCCATAACGCCCAACTCGTCAGGTGTCACGACACCCTAGAAGAGTTTCAGTACGAGATTTCATACAGGCCCAGAAAGCTCCACAGCAATGCAGATGCCCTCTCTCGCCTCCCCATCCATGCAGTACAACCAGACCCGGACCTCCTACAACTCTGGCACCACAAGGAATGGCCCCCCTGGATCCCTGCCCACCTATTCCCTAAGCTATGCTGACAGGGCGACCACCTCCTAACCCCATCCGGGCATATCCTCTTGGCCCCCAATGCGGCACGTGACACCCTGCGCCACCTCCATGCCCACAACAGCATCCACTTGGGCACCGAAAAATTATTACAGGTGTTCAACGACATTTACTGGGCCCCAAATCCCTCCACCCTTGCCAAGGAAATTATCCAGACTTGTCGCGCCTGCACGCTTGGAAAGATATCACCCGGACCGCTGGACTATCGGGCCATATCACCGCCCACAAGCCCTGGCAACTCCTGGCAATCGACGTAGTAGGCCCTCTTCCCCCAAAATCTGGATATAAATACGTGATCACTTTTGTAGACACGTACTCAAAATTCGTAGTAGCCTGCCCGGCTAAGGAGCATCATGCCGTCACTGTCGCCGATGCCCTTCTCCGACACGTGTTCCCTTACTTTGGCATCCCACAAGCCATCCATTCTGATAATGCCCCCGAGTTCTCTGGAAAAGTCTGGGAGGAGCTAGCCAGGATTTTCGGATATAAGATCTCCCACTCCTCCCCATACTGGCCTCAAGGGAACGCCGTATGTGAACGTCGCCATTGTACCCTTTATCAATCAGCTATGCACCCGAATCGAGGCTACAAAAGATGACGATTGGCCAGCGCATGTGAAAATTGTCCAGTGGGGCATGAATTCATACCCCCGAGAAGACGGGGTTTCCCCCCACGAAAGAATCTTTGGGGAAACTCCCCTCCTACTACCCCTACGCCACCACCTGCAGCCGCCAGCTTCCGCTCCCACTACAGACCCGCTACACCTGCTAAAAGGGCGGATACACCACCTACAAAAGAATCTGGACATTGGACCTGACACAGCCTCCAACCTCTTCAACCCGGGTGACAAAGTCGTCGTCCTCCAGCTCCCCACTCCCCACAAGCTTGCCCCCCGCTTCACGGGGCCCCACAGAATCACCCGAGTCCCCAGCCCATACCAGGTGGTCATAGACTATCACGGCACTCCCCGTACCCTCTGCAACCGCCACGTGCGGCCTTTCTGCATGCCCACCTCCCCCACCCTGGCCCCACACCCCCAGCCCCATCCGGCCCCCGCACCACCCTCTACAGTCACATATGAGTGCTACGTTTCCTCCTCACCCTCCCACTCCACCCCCCCTACCACCTCTGCCTCCCCGGCTGCCACCACCCCCAGCACCTCACCTGACGCCTCCCCCACCACCCCTCCCTCACCCTCACCCCTTCCCTCCGTTGCCACCTCCCTCAATGCCCACTCCCACCTCTTCTGCCCACACCACCACACCCTCACCACAACCCACTACCACCACCCCTCCCCCAC
This sequence comes from Coenobita brevimanus, assembly GCF_032717465.1. NCBI lineage: Eukaryota > Metazoa > Arthropoda > Malacostraca > Decapoda > Coenobitidae > Coenobita > Coenobita brevimanus. Next base: position 4,680,256 of record NC_136962.1, on the reverse strand, counting down.
CCACCATGCATAAACACATTCCACCAACGTCACACCCCACCGCGCCCACAACACGCAAAACAACCCGCCCATCCCATATGCCCACTTCTCCTCCCACCCCAACCCTCAAGACCACCACCACCCGCTCGGGCCGCCTCTCACGCCCGCCCGCCCGATACACACACACCCCTACACCACCCACCTCTCCCTGACTTCACACCATCAAGCTACATCAGGCCCAAATCCCCTCTACCTGTACTCCTCAGAGACTCAACGCCGCATTACCACGGCACAAAATCCGGCCCTTACCCTCGGTGTCCAGCATTCAGATTCCGACCACACCGACAGCCACACCAAGCAAGATGAGAGTGAAGCGGGCCGTATGGGCACCTACCCTTGGCAGGAACCACAGACTTCGCGGGCCACACCACCTGCTAACCCTCCTCCAGTCTACCACCACCACCTCCACACTCTTCCTCACCTGCGACCCGGAGCAATAAGAAAACCCCTACACCGTCGCCTGGCAAACTGTGCTGCAACACCTCCAGGCCGTGTACACCACCTCCAACACACAAGCATTCCACCTCCAGCTATGAGGACGTGACTTTTTACAGGGGGAGAGTGGTAAAATGCGTGACTTACAGAACAGTGCCCCCGAAATATACCATAGTGCCCCCGACAATGGGGCAAGCAAGATACAGCCCAGTATGCCCGGGAATGTGCTGACACCCCCACACGGACCCCACAGGGTAGCCGCCACAAGTCGGAACAACTCCTGGCAACAGCGACATATGTCAGCCCGGGCCGTGCGCCCCTATGTCACGCAGCCACCACGCCGTCGCCATTGTAGGAGAAGGACACTACCTTCACAGAGTGGGATTGTTGAGCCAGCCAGGGGTGAAGTTGTTATAGACACTCCAGACGGCACCCCTCCTTGTGAGACGGCCTATTGTCGCTCCGAAAGTGCTCTGGTAGACACAGCCTATTGTCGCTCCCACCCTCGTGAGACGGCCTATTGTCACTCCGAAAGTGTTTCGGTAGAGACGGCCTATTGTCACTCCGAAAGTGTTTCGGTAGAGACGGCCTATTGTCGCTCCCCTCCTCGTGAGACGGCCTATTGTCGCTCCAAAAGTGTTCCAGTAGAGATGGCCTATTGTCGCTCCCCTCCTCGTGAGATGGCCTATTGTCGCTCCGAAAGTGTCCCGGTAGAGACGACCTATTGTTGCTCCCGCTCTCATGAGACGGCCTGTTGTCGCTCCCCTGCTCGTGAGACGGCCTATTGTCGCTCCCCTCCTCGTGAGACGGCCTATTGTCGCTCCCCCCCTCGTGAGACGACCTATCGTCGCTCCGAGGGTGCACAGAAAGAGGCAAGGAGCGAGACGTCACTCCGGCAGGAGACAAGAGCCCAGACCTCCCATCCTAGAGTGGCCCAGACAGGCCTCAGCCTCCACTGGCCTCCGCTCCCTACGTTTGGCTCTAGAGCAGACGCACCTGACGGGCCCCAGTGGAAGTCGATGCCGCAGCCCTCCCTTGTCGGCGCCCCTAGACGCTGGAGACCCCAGTCCGCAGTTTCTCTCGATTCTCCCCAGGACACCTGGGCGCGATCTCCATACGCCCCTCCGACGACGTAAGGCTCCCGCTTCCGGCCGAGACTTACAACAGAGGTTCCTAGAGCTATTCGGCCCCAGTCCCGAGGGCCACACTCCTGAGCCCAGCCCGGGAGCCACGGGTAGCCCAGGACGCGAGAGGACGCCCTTATGAGTTGTCCCGTGCCCTCTTGGTACGCCTCCCCTTGGCGGTGCCCCTAGCCCGGCAGGATTGCTGATGGCATGTTCCCGCCTATCCCCACAATGAATACGTGTGATGTTACAGTGCGAGTGATGTAGGTTAAGTGTGATTTCCCCTAGTACAGTATTGTGCAGTGACCTAATATAGCGAATATCGGGGCGAGTAAGATCACAGTGAGAGAATAAAGGACGAGCGTGTGGAACAAGATCTGATGAACTATATTTATGAGTGACGTCCCTTATATACAATTAGTAAGCCTGTGCCGCCTGGAGATTCCTCCGTAGTGACATACCCCTACTATTGTCAGCTCTAAAGAAATATTACGAGAGAGTATTAGTGATATTCCCCCACTCAAGCTGCCCGTAAATCTTGTACGCCACTCTCTCATCCCAGAATCTAGAGTAAGTGTAAATCAAGAATAAAATCAATTACCAAAGTCCCTTTGCTAGTGGAAAACGTGTATTCCTCATTGTTAATATTTGCCTCTCTCCAGTATTACCATAACTCCCCCCTAGCCGTCACAAGTCACTCCCAGCACCCCCCCTTTTCTCCCCCCCCCTTTTGTGAGACTCACTCCCCGCGCCTCACGCGCGCGCCTATATTCACTGTACCCTGAATACACTAGGTTTGATTGTGTTGTCATTAATGTCAGATAAGTAAGTATCCTGCGAGATACCCATGTCCTAGATAAGGTTTTATATTGCTATGTATTATGCTGTAATATCTGCTGATTTGTCCTGTGTCTGATTGTGGTAATATACGTGTAAAGGTTATTGCCTAGAGTTTTTGTGTCCTGCCTCTCTTTATTGCACTAAGCTCCGGTCTCGAAAGAGGACCCCGCTCCACGTTAGGTGTAGTAGGAACGAGAAGTCGAGCCTATTTTCACCTAGCATTACACTAACACTACAACTACCATTACTACAAGTACTACTACCACTCCCACAACTACTACTATTACAACTATCACATCTACTTCTATTACTACCACACGTACGGCACATACTACCACTACTACTGCCACTACAAGTACTACTACAAAGAAAATGTGAACCAAGTACCGGTAGTCATTTACGTACTGCCCATGAACGGAAATACTACCACTATGACTTTCCCTTTCCTTTGAGCCATACTTTTTCATCATAAGAAGTATGTATAAACAAATGTTTTTCAAATAAAATAAGGCTGCAAGTTTATCATGAAACATACTTCGTGCCTTCATTATTCACATAAATGTACGCAGAGCAGTGAAATCATATTATCTATTTAAAAGAAAAAAAAATATACCGGTATGTACAAAACTAACTTGTTCATAATACCCAGACTCCTACCACTCGGTCTCTGCGTGGAAATCAAAGAAACAGTCTGTACACAGTGCAACCTCACATTCAGCACACCACCATCTCGTCATACGGCATTGCTGTGGTCGGCGCGATGAATTGGTGCATACACAGCAACGCTGGATGGCTTCTTTGCCTGCAAGTGTGCGAGGTAGTATTTCCATGAAATGCCAGCTGAGGTAGTCTCTGCACTGCAAGCGGTCAGGCAGTTGCTGTACATTGTGCCTACGTTTCACGGAAGGATTTATCTGTCCATACCTCTCCAAAAGGCCGTAAATTACATCCTTCTTGAACTGTCTGAGGGATGTGCTGGTCTGTGTAACATCCTTGTACAGAATGAAGGCATTCAGTACACAGATGTCCAGTACATGTAGGAATGCCTTCTTATACCACTTGCTACTCTTCCGCAGACAGTCGATTGTGCTGATCTGCATATCTGATTTATCAACAAGTCTTATGTTCACGTTATAGTCGATAACAGCATCAGATTTGAAGATTGGCTGCCTCGTTCTTCTATCGATCTTGCCTGTGTCAATCGACGTCCCTTCGTGGACCATGGAGAGGACATTCACCTTTCTCTTATCAGGCCAGTGAATTACCAGGAATTTACCTGATTGCAAGGTCCTGCACTCCCCATTCACGGTGCCTTTGGGAAAGGATGGCCAATGCTTCCTCTTTGCAAAGACAGTGCCACACTATCCAATTTGGTGTTCTTGTAGGTACTTTGCAAGACTTGTTGCCGTGAAATAATTATCAGTGTAAAGGATGTGGTAGCCATCGAAGTACCTGTCCATTAGTTTCTTGACCACAGAGCCAGAGAAACCATGGGGATCGTCCTTTGACAACACCACATCACTCGCTGCATACACAATGAAATCAAGCACGTACCAAGTCTTGCAATCACACAATACTAAGAACTTTATTCCAAAACGATGTCTCTTTGATGGAATACTGAATGAAGGCAAGACGTCCTCTGAACAAAACAAGTGACTCGTCGATAACCTTCTGAAAAGGCCTGAAAAAAGATCAAAATTTTTCCTTCATCATCTCCAGAATCGAGCGAATTTTCCACAGCTTATCATTCGGATGTGGGCCCATATTCGTGGAAAAATGCAAGTACCTCAAGATGTCAAGATATTGGTCACGTGGCATATACTTACTGAATACAGGCATCGCAGCAATATCGTCCATGAGCCAATAATCGTGTATGTTATGTTTTCTGACATGAGGCATCAACATTGTCAATGCCAGCCAAACATACATTTCGCTAAAACTCGTTGCAGTCCATTCCTTCATTTTCGCACTCTCTCAGGTGCGAGGTTTCAGCCCAATTGCAACAGAAATCCCTGAAACTGTTCACTTCTTTCACAATGAACTTCACCACTGCTGTTGTGGAAAAAGCAAGAAGTCCACTGCAGAAGAAGCTCTGTTGCGGAGAAATTCTGGCTGCACACCTGCATTTGTGTCATCAAATACAGGTACTTCAGGCTGATACCCCATCCCTTCCTCCCACACAGAAGGTTTCTAACCTATCTGTCCTTGGCTCCTGTCATGTCTGCCATGCACGTGGCTTGCCCCGTGCCCTCCCACGGCCCCTAGCATGGCAGTGTGGTGGCGATTTCACTTACTCACTGCTAGATGAGGCAGGTGATGATGCTGGTGTCAGTGATTGTGGTGGTGATAGCATTGGTGAAAGGTGTCAGCGGGCACGTGCCTGCCGGCATGCACCTGCACCAACATAAACAGATGGGCCAGGTTGTAGTGAAATGCCACATGGTGAGGCAGGCTGGCATGGCAAGCCACGTGGTGAGGCAGGCTGGCGTGGAGGCACGTGGTGAGACCCGTAGTGATGCAGACTGGTGTGGTGATGCCTGTACTGATGCAGGCCAGCGTGGTGAGGCATGTGGTGAGGCCCATAGTGATGCAGGCCGTTGTGGTGAGGCAAGTGGTGAGGCCTGAATTGAGGAAGGTCGGCATGGTGAGGCACATGGTGAGCCCCATAGTAATGCAGGTCAGCATGGTGAGGCCTGTAATGATGCAGGCCAGCATGGTGAGGCATGTGGTGAGGCCTGAAGTGAGGCAGGTTGGCATGGTGAAGCAGGTCAGCATGGTGAGGCACGTGGTGAGGCCTGGAGTGATGGAGGCCAGAATGGTAAGAACATGGTAATGAATAAAGTGATGCAGGCCATGTGGGTGAAGGTGGTGATGATGGAGTATGGGGGGAAAATTCCACCCAAGGCCACTCTCGTGCCTGGCGGCTCAGCCTGCGGCGTTTTCTTTTCCCACCAGCCTCCTTGCTTCCTTCACTCTCTACCTCCCCCACTACTTTCTCCACTGTGTGTGTATCACCCTCTGCAGGATCATCAACTACATCTGATCCTTCATCATCAGGAAAGGCTGATGATCTTGCAGACAGAAAATATTGCTGCACAGTGGAGAATTAATGGTCACTCTCCTCCTCTGATGCATATTTTTCCATACTCAGCATCTCTAAATCTGGTTCCTCAGAGGAGGAGTCACTTTCCCCACTCACAATCGGCAATAATGACAGCTCTAACTCCTTCCCAATTGCATTATCATATAGGCCTTTCCTCCTAGGGCCTTTGGACATCATTGGTATTGAAGTCGGTGGGCGCGGGCAGTCAACCGAGGGTTCAGACACAGAAATATGGATTTGCGTAGGTCTATCCATCACAGAGTGTGACTGGGATGCTTGCGGGAGGGTTGCCAGTGGGTGTGGATGGTGAAAATAATCAGATGAATATTCAAACAATGGTGCAGATTACTAGATCATGTATACATGACCCTCAGATGGCCCCAGGAGGACATGTATACATGTCACCCGGATAGGATGGGTAGTTATTTTTTGCATGAAGCAGTTTTAGTCTAATACTGCAGCTGGTGAGGCTAAGAAATGGGAGATACCACCACTGACAGTAAAGGTATTTAAGAAGAAATTACAAACAAATTGAATTAACTGCTATTTTCTTGTAGACCGTACAATGTGTTTTTTACAGCAGACTGCTGTGAGACAGTGTCATTAGATGCTTAAATTGTTGAAGATAATGAGCAAATAATTGTGGTCATCATCCTCATCTTGAAATAATTAATGACACTATTTAGACAGCTATCACAGTTGCATATCACTATCCATTTTAGGCCTGCTATGATGCAGGGACATTTTCTTCCATCAGTGTATTTTCCATCCTTACAGAATAGGTGGATCAAGTCACGTAGTTCCTTTGGGGCAGACTCCCTCACACTTGTTACACGCTGCAAGTCTTTATCACATTTGACCCAACCATAATTAGTAGGATCCATTGTGTTGGGCTTTACAATGTGGCTAGTGCACCAGATAGTGTGTAACTTGGCTCTCAGAACATGTTGCATAAACGCATCATCAGTAGGTGGGAGGGACAATATTGGTTTGTCAGTTGAGGCTGCCATTCTAAAGTGCAGTTCATCGAGGGTATCACATGACTTGCCTTTAATATCCTTCTCATACATCAAGAGGAGGAACTTTGTAGCTGTGTCTAGCCCAGCCCCCTTATTTTCACAGTGAAATTTTGTCAGTGCCATCACAGTATCCTGGTGTTTTTTTGGAAGGTATACGCAGTACGCTTCCCGAGTTTAATGAAACCAATGGTTGTGTCACAGCCTGTAGGTGCATGTGCGGTAGGTAGGACTGAACACTGCTGTGTTCCAAGTGCTTCAGCAGTTTCAGATACAGGTATGAAACTCTCCCAGGTGGCAAACCTTCCTGAATGACCAGAGTGCATGAATATGTCATTGCTTAAGTTTCCTCTACTTTGGTGGTACAAAAGAAGAACCATGACATGTGTATCGTCACTTCTGATAAGGTGCGTGGAAAAGATGACATATGCATGGCACGCAGGATCATCTTTGTGTCTGCCATATTCTCGTTGGCTTTGAAGATTTTGTAACATTTTTCCTTCAGTGATGTAGTCTGCCTGCTCCGGTTCATCTATTCACTCTAAGGCTCCTCTTACTCACTTTCAGCTGAATAAAACTGCTTGGAGTTGAAGAAAAGGAATAACAAAGTTGCCCCAATCATTATAGGCCTAATAGTGACAATACTAACACCCATAACCTCCTGTAGCTTCACTCAGCTGGATAAATTCGTTTGGCATTGTTTGCGATGAAATATTACAGCTGTTACGACAAGGAGAGGCTTAACCCGCCACGTGCCAGTGCTGTTTTATAATGGTCTGACATAATTCCGCAGCCAGTGCCAGTGCCGTTTTAAAACTATTTAAAATAAAAAACTTCACTGTAACCGCATTATTCAAGATTCGCGGGTAATAATTGGCAGGCATGTAAGGTAGCTGGTCCTCTACCATCCCCCAGGCTGTCAAGGCCATACACTCACTTGCTCCCCCCCTCACGCTCGCTCTGACTCACTCTGCCTGTGTGCCTCACCCAGTGCTGTACATAATGAAGGTATTTTGTAAATATTTTCATGTAAGTGTAAGTTGTAAATATTTTCTTGTAAGTGTAAGGACTATATAGTGAAGGCAAGATGTAAACACTGTACCTTCTTGTAAGTGCCAGGACAGTACAAAATGAAGTCAGGTTGTTCCTATCTTCAAGTAAGTGTAAGATAATGCATTCACAGTGAGAAAGACACGCAAATTGTGATAGATGCTGAAGTAATAAGTAATCAGAGAAGTGTACTGAACATTGCTATATCTTCCCAGCATAAATACCTATGTATACCTTACATAGAAAACGGCTTTCTCTCACGTACGTGGTGAGCATGAGAGAGCGGCAATACCTGTACACGAGTATGCAGGACTGAATAAAACTCATTTCCGAGCCTTGGTGAGCATTTTAATGGCGAAATTCGTTGTTTCCACATCAAAATCTATCATATTAGCCCCCCCCCAAAAAGGTCGAAAACTGGCCGGCACTGGGATGACCCACAGGGCTAAAAATAGCTGGCACACGGCGGTTTAATATCCTATTGCATGTTATTGATACAACTGATTCAACATTAAAACATTATAAGAGCAGGTAATAGCAAACAAATTGCGGAGGAAGCAATTTTATGAACTCTTGTCACCAAAAAAAAAAAAAAAATCCTGAATTCAATGGTTCTCTTATTACCCTCATTCTACTTTCTTTCCTTAATTTTCATCCCATTTTTCTCCTTTACCTCACTACTTTTACTTTTTCTTTCACCCTGTACTTTCCTCTGGCTTAATCACCACCATACCAGTCTCTTTCTCTCTCTCCCTCCCCCTCTCTCTCTCTCTCTCTCTCAGCAGCAGAAGTTCACCCTCACTTGAAACTTGGGGCCACAGTTTTCTTCCCCTCCAGCTGGCCTAATCTTTGTCCTGTCGTTTCCATTTTAGTGTTCTCTTTTTTATCAACCTCTCAGTTTTCATCTTTTTACTCCCATTTTTCCTCTTTTCACGTTATTTTCAGAATTTTTATAAACATTTTTTCCTTCCTTCCTGCCAGCCCTCGTCACTTTCTTCCTCTTACTCTGTTTATCCTCATTTCACTTTTCCATTTTTTTTTTTTAATTTATCCTCCTTCCTACCTTTCCCATAATTTCAGCATTTTCCGTTTTAGTCTTCCCTCCATTCACAAAGTTGCTTTGTTATTTTTAAACCCATTCCTTCAGATATTTTGCTTCTTATTCTGTTTGTTGCATTTCTTGTTCCTTGTGTGTATCCTGCTACCCCTCTACCCTCTCCCTGACTATTTCTGTGCATACTAAGGGATGACCTGTGCTTTAAGTGGAATATTTTAACAGATAATGACAGTTATTTTTCCCAGTTATACATTTAGATTTTATTCTGTGAAAATTAGGACATTATTTAACCCTCACTTGTTGTAAACCATGAAGCTAATAACTGTCTGGGCTCACGTGGACACCCAGCATTACACTCCGTCTCCTTAGGCAGAAACATCATGATGACGATGACCATGCTGATGATGCTGATATTAAATAAAAACTATGCCAGCTGCCTTTTCAGGAAGGTTTTACATGGAAAATCCTTAGTCTAAAAATTGTTCACTTTTTGCAAAATACAAGAACTGTTCATAATTATTATTTTTTTTTTTAAATCAAGCAAGAGTTGATACCAGCTTAAATTAATCAGAGTCTTTCATCTTTTCCTTCTATTCTGTCCTTTTACAGATTCACTATTTATTACATTCTTCATGCTTTTATTCTCCATGTTTGGTTCTCTGTCTTCAGCCTATGTATTTTCATTTATCATATCCTTCTGAGATACTGCCCCTTTTCATTACCAGGGGCGATAGTGCAGCTGGTATTGTGTTCAGTTTGTGTGTCTGTCTCTGTGTCTGTCTGTGTGTCTGTTAGCACGATAACTTAGCAACCACTCAGGATGTCATCACAAAATTTTACAGGTGTGTAGTAGGAATGAAAATCTCCTACTAGTTCGAAATTGGTGTAAAGAGGTCAAGGACAAGGTCATATTCCGAGCCGCGCCAGATGTGCATCGGCTCGAGGCTGGTGTGATTCCCCTCTTGGGGCGGGGGGGGACTCTAGTTACTCCTCTTCTCCCTCTGCATATATTTATCTACTTCTCAATTGTCATTTATCTTCCTTTTATACTTTCGTTTATTTTTCCATTTTTCCTCTCGTCACTCGCTCTTTTCTTCCTTCCTTCCTTTTCTTCTTTAAGTATTTGCTTCATCATTTTCATTTTCCATTTTTTCATAGTCTTATATTTTGACGTTTCCGCATCCCTCCCTTCTTTCTTTTCCGTCTTGCTTAGTTACCACTCCACATGTCCTGTCCCGTCTCTCTCTCTCTCTCTCTCTCTCTCTCTCTCTCTCTCTCTCTCTTTACCCAGTTCTTTTATCCTTCTTACCTCCACCTACATCCACGTCATCCCTTCCCTCTCCGTTGTCTCTTTCTCTTAACTCAGCCAATGCAATAATATCTTAACATTATTTCCTCCCTATCTTCACACCATTAGCAGATACAGCTTCCATTAATTACTTTATTACAAGACGTTTCCCTGATACTCATAAAATAAATATAATAAATAATAAATATTTTACACGTTTTTACAGTAACTTGGCCTAAAGTTGCTACCTCTCCATCTTGGATTCTTAGCTGTAAGGAGAGACAAATACTAGAGTATCATGCCCGTCTAGCAACAAACTCTCATCCCTTTTCTGACCAACTCTCTAATGCAAGAGTTAACTGTTACTCCCACTCCTTCACGTATGCAACATGTCAACTCCGGAACTGCCTCCCTCTGTATTTCCTACTTCCTATGATCTCCAGTCTTACAAACGCAGTGTGTCCAGACGTCTCGAAAGGAACGGCACTTGAATTTGACTCGTTTGTATTGTTTTTGTTTTTTTCTTGGAAGGGATGGTTTGCAGGCTCCTGGCCTTTGGTTCCTTTTTCCATGCATACAAAAAGGGGCTATGGAAAGGATGTAAAGCTGCAGCATTGCCTGTTTCTGCCACCGAGCTATGTGAAATAAACTGCAAAACAGGATATGCAGGCCAAGTTATGGTAAAAAGAGTATATCACCAAGATTTTAATATAAATTGTGTACTCGAGCTGAAAAGGCTAATTTTCTTTATAATTTTCTTTCATTAACCCCTTCGATAGTACAGGCCTTCCGAAAGTGAAAGGAGAATCGTCTGATGGTGTCTGTCTTGCACTATCTGGTCATCCCTTACATCCAATGTCACAGCCACACCCCCACACCAGCAGCCTGAGCCGTGCCAGCAATACACAAGATCCTACCAAGTGTTTCTAGTGCAGCGCTGTCTACGGCCCCCCTGTATATGACACACTGGGACTGAAGGGATTAACACTCACGGTCTCCTGTTCTCTGACATTCCATTCCACTCAATATCACACGATTTTATTCAGCTGAGGGAGGCAGAGCAGCCGGAGTGGTGAAAGGCTTAGCAATTCACAGGCTTTTCTCTTTCCCTTCTACGGTCTTTCTTCGTACCTTCCTCTTCATTCAGATCTCTCTCTCTCTCTCTCTCCCTCTCCTTTTGTGCCACTCTTTGCCATTATCCCTACGTCGTCCCACTTTCGCCCTATCTCTTCTTTCATTCATGGTTCTCCATTCTCTCTTCCTTGTCTGCAATAATTTTATATCTCTAATAATTCTCATTCTTTGACTATTTCCCTATACACCTCTCCTTCCCTTAATCTGCTTCCCTCTTTCTCATTCATTCCCTCCTCTCCCTCCTTTCTTTGTTTTTCTCTCAGACCCTCTTCATCCCGTCATTACTTTTTAACGTTATCTCTTTTCTTAACAATGTTTTTTTTTATGACCAGTTTACATTATCGAGTTCCCCTTCCATCGTATTAAGTTTTTCTCAATTTATTCTCTCTCTCTCTCTCTCTCTCTCTCTCTCTCTCTCTCTCTCTCTCTCTCTCTCGTGCAGACCTCTTTTCCCACCTCGAGACGGGATGAGGTAGGGTACAAAGAACAAGAAAAAAGATGAGAAAAGGAGAAACCAACTAAATGATTGCTTAATTAAACTGGCCACACTCTCCTTCACTCACCATTCCAGCCCCCGGAATCCTGACTCCACCCCACGGGCACAAACATTCAGGCTTAGGCGCTTCATACCATCTTATCAGCCAGGGTCAGTCCAACGCGTATCTTATCTTCTCCCTGACCTAATTACCGTAGTCTGTAAAAAAACACAACAATCCTTTACAAAGACAGGTTACTTCTTAGCCACAGGAAGCCAATTTTATATTATTAATTTTGTTAAACGAAGCGAATCTGGAGGAGGGAGGAGGTGAGGTAGGCCAAGGAGAAGGTGGAGGGATATGGTGGATGAGTGTGTGAGGAAGAGAGGTCTGGAAGTCGGTGAGGCTGGGGTATTGACAAGAGATCGAGCTGGCTGGATGAATATTGTGAGAAGTGCATGATCGGGGATTTGGCACCGCTTTTTAACATGACAGCGTCTGGACTGACACTATCGGACACGTTTATGTGAAGCTACAAAACGTGATGAATATTTCTGGCGTATCAGATAGAGCCAGGATTCCAGGGACTTGAATGGTAAGAGAATGGAAGCTTGGCCCATTGGATTGGGCAAATATGGGCTGTTCGGACGTTGCTACCCTTCACCTTGCCCTAGGGTGGGAAAGGAGGTCTGGATAATGATGATGATGATGATATTCTTTTAAAAACTAATTTGGCCAAGAGCTGCCATACTTCCCTCTTGACTGCTGAGGTGTAACAGTTAAGATGGGAATATAATGGTAGTCACAGGGAAGTACTATGCAGAGGATGTACAGCTGTAGCAATGCCTCTTTCTGCCACTGAGCTACGTTATAAGCTGCCAAACGACATAAATCTAGGCCAAGTTAATGTGAAAGTACTACACCAGATGATTTTATTCAGCTTACGAGGCAGCCTGAATGTAAAGGGTGACTGAACGCCATATCTAAAACCTTCCAAGGTCTTCTTCTTTCTTCCTCTCTTTTCGCCAAATTTCCTCTCTCTCTCTCTCTGTAACTCCTAAAATGCGTGGCTTGAAAAACAGTGCCCCTGAAGAATACCATAGTACCCCCGACGACAGGGCAAGCCAAGAACAGCGTAGTGTGCCCACAGATACGCCGACACCCCCACACGGACCCCACGGGGTGGCCGCCACCAGCCACCACCACTCCGGGCAACAGCGACACATGTCAGCCCGGGCCGTGCACCCCTGTGACATGCAGCCACCACGCCGCCGCCACCGTAGGAGAAGGACACTACCTTCGCGGAGTGGAATTGCTGAGCTAGCTAGGCGTGGAGTTAGAAAACATACTCCAGACGGCGCCCCTCTGGTAGAGACGATCTATGGTCGCTCCCAAAGTGTTCCGGTAGAGATGATCTATGGTCGCTCCCAAAGTGTTCCGGTAGAGACGATCTATGGTCGCTCCCAAGGTGTTCCGGTAGAGACGATCTATGGTTGCTCCCAAGGTGTTCTGGTAGAGACGATCTATGATCGCTCCCAAGGTGTTCCGGTAGAGACGATCTATGGTCACTCCCAAGGTGTTCCGGTAGAGACGATCTATGGTCGCTCCCAAAGTGTTCCGGTAGAGACAATCTATGGTCACTCCCAAGGTGTTCTGGTAGAGACGATCAATGGTCTCTCCCAAGGTGTTCCGGTAGAGACGATCTATGGTCGCTCCCAAGGTGTTCCGGTAGAGACGATCTATGGTTGCTCCAAAAGTGCTCAGGTAGAGACGATCTATGGTCGCTCCCATCCTCGTGAGACGATCTATGGTCGCTCCCATCCTCGTGAGACGATCCATGGTCGCTTCGAGAGTGTCATGGTAGAGACGACCTATTGTCGCTCCCTCCCTCGTGAGACGATCTACGGTCGCTCCGAGGGCGTGCAGAGGGAGGTGAGTAGAGAGACGTCCCCACGGCAGGAGACTGGAGCCCAGGCTTCCCGTCCCAGAGTGACCCAGACAGGCCTCCCAGCCTCCCCTGGTCTCTGTTCCCTACGCCTGGCTCTAGAGCAGACACGCCTGACGGACCCCAGTGGAAGTCGCTGCTGCAGCCCTCCCCTGTCGGCGCCCCTAGACACTGGAGACCGCAGCCCACAGTCTCTCTCGGTTCTCCCCAGGACACCCAGGCGTGATCTCTCTATGCCTCCACGATGCTGGGACTTATCACGGAGGTTCCTGGAGCTATTCGGCCCCAGTCCCGAGGGCCACAAGCCGGAGCCAAGTCCGGAAGCCACGGGAAGTCCAGGACACGAGAGGACGCCCTTACGAGCCATCCCGTGCCCTCTCAGCACGCCTCGCATTGGCGGTAGCCCTAGCCCAGCAGGATTGCCGCCGACATGTTCCTGCCTATCCCCGTGATGAATACGTGGATATTGTAGCACAAGTGATTTAGGTTAAGTGTGATTTCCCCTAATGTAAGTATTGTGCAGTGATTTCATATAGTGAATATCGGGGTAAATCAGATCACAGTGAGAAGTTAAAGGACGAGAGTGTGCAACAAGATCTGATTGACTATACGTGTGAGTGACATCTCTGTTATACCATTAATAAGCCTGTGCCTATAAAGACGTACCCCCATTACTGTGAAGGAATATTGTGAAAGGGAGTATTAATGGTATTCTCTCCTTCCCCAACGCTACCCATAAATCTTGTTTACCACCCGCTCTCACTCCCATATCTCAAGTAAGTGTAAATCAAGGATAAAATCAATTACCAAAGTATTTTGGCTAGTGGAAACCATATAAACTTCACGGCTAATATCTGCCGCCCTTCAGTATTACCATAACTTTCCCCTAGCCATCACAAGTCACTCCCCGCACCTCCCCTATCTCCTCCTAGTGAGACTCAACCCCCCCTCCCGCGCCCCCGCGCGCGCGCCTATATTTACTGCACTCCTGATACACTAGGATTGTTTGTGTTGTCATTACTATCAGAGAAGCAAGTATCCTGCGAGATACAGATATCCTAGATGAGGTTTTATATTGCTACATATTGTGCTGTAATATCTGCTGATTTGTCCTGTGTCTGACTGTGGTAATATACGTGTAAAGGTTGTTGCCTAGAGTTTTTGTGTCCTGCCTCTCTTTATTGCACTAGCTCCGGTCTCGAAAGAGGACCCCGCTCCACGTTAGGTGAAATAGGAACGAGAAGTCGAGCCTAATTTCACCTAGCATTACACTGGCGGCCAGCGGTGGTTCTAGACCCGGACGTAAGAGAGAGGTAATCAGGAAATATTTGGCAAAATGGCAACCAAACCGCACGTTCAGTTACCCAAGTTTGACTCCAACCAGTATGATATACACACATATCTGGCAATAATTAAACCCTTACTGGATATTGGCTTTGAAAATGACCTACAAAAAATTGCAGTCACACTACCACTATTGGGTAAAGCGGCGGCGAACATAGCACCGAAAATCGTCCCAGAACTCACCTGGCAGAACTTTACCAAGTTCACTGTACAAGCCATCACCCCATCATTAGCGAAAGTAGTGGCACTATCCATATTGGATAGTTTTGCATTCGACGGGGATTTAGATAATACCCTGATACAGGCAAGACGCCTGGTTACTGCTGCCTACTCAGAGGCAGATGAGGAAACCCGGGATCAGCATACATTTAATACTCTGCTCAGAGTACTCCCAAGTGTTGTGAAGCAACACTTCACTATCCATGACCCAACAGGAGACATGGATAGAGATATACAGCTGATACGGCGCCTCCTGACCGCCTGCCCTTCTCCACAACAAATTAACGTTGTTAAGAAATTCCCTACCCGACCCCCGGCTCCCCCAGCCACACCGCGTCCACCTCTGCCTCACACCAGCCCGACCCCGACGCCTAGCCCGTCCAGGGCACACCCCTCCCGTCGGCGCCCCGCCCCGCGAGAAAACCTGAACCTAATTCTTATCAACCCGTGGGAGTTCACAGCCTGCAACTCCCGCTGCCCCCTTCATGACATACGGGACCAGCTGAAAGCTGCTCGCCGCGGAATCACAGCCCCGGGTTCGCGTAAAGTGTCCGCCTTAGAAGGCGAGGCCCCAGGGGACGAGCTGACGCCCGTGGACGAACTCCCTCCAGGAGAACTAGAGCAGGAACAGGAGAACGAGACCCCTAGTCAGCTGGATTTTTAGGCCCGCCCCCGCACCAACCCATGGTGGCAGGGGCCATCACCCCTAAGTATCGCCCGCCAGTATAACACAAGATGAAAATAAACGGCGTGAAGGCCAGACTACTAGTCGATACGGGAGCAGCCAGGTCCTGCCTTTACAGCCACTATTTCTCCCGCTACAAATCGCGGTTTGGCCCACTCCGCCTTACTACCACTCACCTTGTGGACGCGGGGGATGGCCCCCTGCCCATCCGTGGGGAAACTCGGGCCCTACGGGTCGACACCCACCAGCCAGTGTCCGCCCAACACCCATTCATCATTTTTTATTCCTCCTGCCGGAGTTATGACAGGTATTTAGGGCTAGACTTACTTCAAAAACTCGGAGCCACGATCGACTGTCGCCACTGACAACTCCAGTTCCACCCCCCACCCCGTTCCACCCCAGCCGTTTGCACATGCACGCCACGGCCCTGGCCAGAGGATTCGCCCTTTTCCTCCCCCCAGTGCCCCCTTTCTCCCCCCCTTTTTCCACTTCCCTCTCCTCCCCCTCCCGTGCCTTTCCACCCCACTCCTGCCCCCTCTTTCCCTGCCACCATCTCCGCCGCCGTTACCATCCCCTCCCACCATGAGGCATGGGTGCCCCTTAACAGGCCCTCAGGTCCATCCGTTTTGTTCTCCCCCTTCCTCCCCTCCGGACCCCTTTCTGCCTGCCTTGTGTCCCCCACCTTCCTCCCTCCCCACCACGCCGCCATCCGCATCGCCAATCTCGCCCCGTCCCCTCTCACCCTCCCCAAAGGGCTTATCATCGGAGAGATGGAGGAAGCCAAGCCCTGTGCCCCATCCTCCTCCCACCATCCCACCCCTCTAGCCCCCATCCCTGACCATCTCTCCAACCAGCAGTCAGACACCTTACGCCGCCTCCTCCTGGATTTCCAGGATTTGTTTGCGACAGGACCAGCAGATATAGGGCATACTACGTACCTGTCGCACGAAATCCATATGACAGGCCCACCTATACGACAACCTTCCCGATGCAAGAACCCCCGACAGAGAGAAGAGGAGGACCGCCAGGTGAGCGAAATGGAAGAGGCAGGTGTTATCTCCCCCTCCACCAGCCCATGGTCCTCCCCCGTCGTTCTAGTAAAAAAGAAAGACGGCATGATGCGGTTTTGCATTGACTACCGCCGTGTGAACGACGTCACAATTAAAGATGCCACCCCCCTCCCCCGCATTGACGATTCCCTAGACTCCCTCTACGGGGCGTCTTGGTTTTCTACCCTCGACCTCCAGTCTGGATACTGGCAGGTCCCCGTCTACACTGACCATCGAGGCAAGACGGCCTTTTCCACCAGTAATGGCAAACATTACGAATTTAATGTCCTGCCATTCGGCCTCTGCAACGCCCCTGCCACTTTCTCCAGACTAATGGAATCTGTCTTGAGCGGCCTCACTTGGGAAATATGTTTAGCCTATCTTGACGACGTCATTGTTTTTAGCCAGACCTGGGCCGACCACTTGCAGCGCCTCCGTCGAGTTTTCACCAGAATTTGCCAGGCAGGCCTCAAGCTACATCCTTCTAAATGTGTCCTGGCCACTAAGACTGTCTCGTTCCTAGGACATATTATTTCCCAAGCAGGAATTTCCCCAGATCCCGACAAGCTCCGTGCCATAGCGGACATACCACCTCCGCAGGATGTCCACGGCGTCCGCGCCTTCCTGGGACTCACGTCCTATTACCGTCGCTTCGTGAAGGGATTCGCGCAGATCATTAAGCCCCTTCACGACTTGACACGAAAAGGGGAACCTTTCCTCTGGATCGAGGATCGGCGAGCTGCTTTTCAACAGCTAAAAGACAAGCTTGTCTCGGCCCCCATCGTGGCCTTCCTCGACTATGCCCTCCCTTTTCGCCTCTACATAGATGTATCCCTTACTGCGATAGGCGCTGTCCTAGCCCAGGTACAGGCCGGCCGGGAGCACATCATCGCCTGCACCAGCTGCACTCTGAACCCAGCCGAAAAAAATTATGCCGCCACCAAGCAAGAATGCCTCGGCATAATCTGGGCCCTCCAATATTTTAGGGCTTATCTTTCCGGGACCCAAGTCACGATAATCACCGACCACCAATCACTCCAGTGGCTGCGTCAATCAGACTCCCATAACGCCCAACTCGTCCGGTGGCGTGACACCCTAGAGGAGTTTCAGTACGAGATTTCATACAGACCCGGAAAGCTCCACACCAATGCAGATGCCCTCTCCTGCCTTCCCATCCACGCGGTACAACCGGACCCCGACCTACTACAACTCTGGCACCACAGGGAACTGCCCCCCTGGATCCCTGCTCACCTATTCCCCAAGCTGTGCCGACAGGGCGACCACCTTCTAACCCCATCCGGACACATCCTCTTGACCCCCGATGCGGCACGTGACACCCTACGCCACCTACATGCTCACAACGGCATCCACTTGGGCACCAAAAAATTACTACAGGTGTTGAATGATATTAATTGGGCCCCAAATTCCTCCACCCTCGCCAAGGAAATTATCCAGACTTGCCGCGCCCGTGCGCTTGGGAAAGATATCACCCGGACCGCCGGGCCATCTGGCCATATCACCGCCCACAAGCCCTGGCAACTCCTGGCGATCGACGTAGTAGGCCCTCTTCCCCCTAAATCTGGATATAAATACGTGATCACTTTTGTAGACACGTACTCCTAATTCGTAGTAGCCTGCCCAGCTAAGGAACATCATGCCGTCGCTGTCGCCGATGCCCTGTTCCGACACGTGTTCCCTTACTTTGGCATTCCCCGAGCCATCCATTCCGATAATGCCCCCGAGTTCTCCGGAAAAGTCTGGGAAGAACTAGCCAGGATTTTCGGGTACAAGATCTCCCACTCCTCACCATACTGGCCACAAGGCAATGCGGTATGTGAACGTAGCCATCGTACCCTTATCAATCAGCTATGCACCAGAATCGAGGCTACAAAAGACGACGATTGGCCGGCACATGTAAAAATTGTCCAATGGGGCATGAATTCGTGCCCCCGAGAAGATGGGGTTTCCCCCCACGAAAGAATCTTTGGCGAAACCCCCTTCCTACTACCCCTACGCCATCACCTGCAACCGCCTGCTTCCGCTCCCACTACAGACCCGATACACCTGCTACAAAAGAACCTAGACTTTGGACCCGACACAGCCACCAACCCTTTCAACCCGGGTGACACAGTCGTCGTCGCCCAACTTCCCACTCCCCACAAGCTCGCCCCCCATTTCATGGGGCCCCACACCATCACCAAAGTCCCCAACCCACACCAAGTAGTCGTAGACTATCACGGCACTCCCCGTACCCTCCGCAACCATCATGTGCGGTCTTTCCGCATGCCCACCTCCCCCACTCCGGCCCCACACCCCCAGCCCCCTCCGGCTCCCGCACCACCCTCTACAGTCACATATGAGTGCTATGTTTCCTCCTCACCCTCCCACTCCACCCCCCCTACCATCTCCACCTCCCCGACCACCACCCCCAGCACCTCACCTGACGCCTCCCCCGCCACTCATGCCTCACCCTCACCCTCACCCCTTCCTTCCATGGCCTCCCCTTCAACGCCCACTCCCACATCTTCTGCCCACGCCACCACACCCTCACCACAACCCACAACCACCCCCCCTCCCCCACCCACCATCCGTACACCCACTCCACCAACACCGCGCCCCACCGCACCCACAACACGCAAAACAACCCGCCCATCCCAGACGCCCACTTCTCCCCCCACCTCGACCCTCAAGACCACCACAACCCGCTCGGGCCGCCTCTCACGCCTGCCCGCCCGACACTCACACACCCCTACACCACCCACCTCTCCACGACTTCACACCGTCAAGCTACATCAGGCCCAAATACCCTCTACCTGTACTCCCCAGAGACTCAACGCCGCATTACCACAACACAAAACCTGGCCCTTACCCTCAGTATCCAGCATTCAGCCCCCAACCACACCGACAGCCACACCAAGCAAGATGAGAGTGAAGCGGGCCGTATGGGCACCTACCCTTGGCAGGAACCACAGACTCCGCGGGCCACACCACCTGCTAAACCTCCTCCAGTCTACCACCGCCACCTCCACACTCTTCCTCACCTGCGACCCAGCACAAGAAGAGAACTCCTACACTGTCGCCTGGCAAACTACGCTGCAACACCTCCAGCCCGTCTACACCACCTCCAACACACAAGCGTTCCACCTCCAGCCACGGGGACGTGACTTTTTACAGAGGGAGAGTGGTAAAATGCGTGGCTTGAAAAACAGTGCCCCTGAAGAATACCATAGTACCCCCGATGACAGGGCAAGCCAAGAGCAGCGTAGTGTGCCCACAGATATGCCGACACCCCCACACGGACCCCACGGAGTGGCCGCCACCAGCCACCACCACTCCGGACAACAGCGACACATGTCAGCCCGGGCCATGCGCCCCTGTGACATGCAGCCACCACGCCGCCGCCACTGTAGGAGAAGGACACTACCTTCGCGGAGTGGAATTGCTGAGCTAGCTAGGCGTGGAGTTAGAAAACATACTCCAGACGGCGCCCCTCTGGTAGAGACGATCTATGGTCGCTCCCAAAGTGTTCCAGTAGAGACGATCTATGGTCACTCCCAAGGTGTTCCGGTAGAGACAATCTATGGTCGCTCCCAAGGTGTTCCGGTAGAGACGATCTATGGTCACTCCCAAGGTGTTCCGGTAGAGACGATCTATGGTCGCTCCCAAGGTGTTCCGGTAGAGACGATCTATGGTCGCTCCCAAGGTGTTCCAGTAGAGACGATCTATGGTCGCTCCCAAGGTGTTCCGGTAGAGACGATCTATGGTCGCTCCCAAGGTGTTCCGGTAGAGATGATCTATGGTCGCTCCCAAGGTGTTCCGGTAAAGACGATCTATGGTTGCTCCCAAGGTGCTCCGGTAGAGACGATCTATGGTTGCTCCCACCCTTGTGAGACGATCTATGGTCGCTCCGAAAGTGCTCAGGTAGAGACGATCTATGGTCGCTCCCATCCTCGTGAGACGATCTATGGTCACTCCGAGAGTGTCGTGGTAGAGACGACCTATTGTCGCTCCCTCCCTCGTGAGATGATCTACAGTCACTCCGAGGGCATGCAGAGGGAGGTGAGTAGAGAGACGTCCCCACGGCAGGAGACTGGAGCCCAGGCTTCCCGTCCCAGAGTGACCCAGACAGGCCTCCCAGCCTCCCCTGGTCTCTGTTCCCTACGCCTGGCTCTAGAGCAGACACACCTGATGGACCACAGTGGAAGTCGCTGCCGCAGCCCTCCCCTGTCGGCGCCCCTTGACGCTGGAGACCGCAGCCCAGAGTCTCTCTCGGTTCTTCCCAGGACACCCGGGCGTGATCTCTGTACGCCCCCACGACGCCGGGACTTATCACGGAGGTTCCTGGAGTTATTCGGCCCCAGTCCCGAGGGCCACACGCCGGAGCCAAGTCCGGAAGCCACGGGAAGTCCAGGACACGAGAGGACGCCCTTACGAGCCATCCCGTGCCCTCTCGGCATGCCTCACATGGGCGGTGTTCCTAGCCCAGCAGGATCGCCGCCGACATGTTCCTGCCTGTCCCCCTGATGAATACGTGGATATTGTAGCACAAGTGATTTAGGTTAAGTGTGATTTCCCCTAATGTAAGTATTGTACAGTGATTTCATATAGTGAATATCGGGGTACATCAGATCACAGTGAGAAGTTAAAGAACGAGAGTGTGCAACAAGATCTGATTGATTATACGTGTGAGTGACATCTCTGTTATACAATTAATAAGCCTGTGCCTATAAAGACGTACCCCCATTACTGTGAAGGAATATTGTGAAAGGAAGTATTAATGGTATTCTCTCCTTCCTCCACGCTACCCATAAATCTTGTTTACCACCCGCTCTCACTCCCATATCTCAAGTAAGTGTAAATCAAGGATAAAATCAATTACCAAGGTATTTTGGCTAGTGGAAACCATATAAACTTCACGGCTAATATCTGCCGCCCTTCAGTATTACCATAACTTTCCCCTAGCCATCACAAGTCACTCCCCGCACCTCCCCTATCTCCTCCTAGTGAGACTCAACCTCCCTCCCGCGCCCCCCCGTGCGCCTATATTTACTGCACTCCTGATACACTAGGATTGTTTGTGTTGTCATTAGTATCAGAGAAGCAAGTATCCTGCGAGATACACATATCCTAGATAAGGTTTTATATTGCTACATATTGTGCTGTAATATCTGCTGATTAGTCCTGTGTCTGACTGTGGTAATATACGTGTAAAGGTTGTTGCCTAGAGTTTTTGTGTCCTGCCTCTCTTTATTGCACTAGCTCCGGTCTCGAAAGAGGACCCCGCTCCACGTTAGGTGAAATAGGAACGAGAAGTCGAGCCTAATTTCACCTAGCATTACAACCCCCCTTCCAATGTCTTCCTCTTTTCTCTTCCTTCCTTACCTAAATCGTCCATCTCTCTCCCTTCTCCCTTTCCCCCCCTCTACCTAACTGATCGCTTCTATAGTCTTCCTCTTCTCTCTCCCTCACTCTTTTCCAAGCCTTCCCTCTATCTCGCTCCTCTCTTTTTTTCCCTCTCCCTCCCTAATCCCTTCCAAAGTCTGTTCCATCTCTCATCCTCTCTGTTCTCTAAAACCTCCCTCTCCCTCTCCTCTTTGTGTCCTTCCGATGAGGACACTCTTATGTCAGCTACTGTAGATCTCTTTTATGCTATCCTGGCCCAGATTTTCGTCCTTATGCAGCTTATTTCACATAGCTCACTGGCAGATAAAGACAATACTACGGCTCTACATCTTTTTCATTGCACTTCTTCGTGACTAGCATCATACTGAAGTGTTGATCTGCTGATACAAGCTCCGCATTAAAGATGGAGAGATGGCAATTTTAGGCCAAGTTAGAGTAAAATGAGTATACCCGGTGGTGGTTTGTGGTGGCAGTTGGAGCCGGCACTGTGGTATACTTTTGCTTCTGGGCTGGAGTCCCGGGGATTTTAACTGTCATAATTACTCGTAAACAGACATTAGGTTAAGGCGTCATAAAGAGAATTAAAAAAAAAAAATCTACACTGCAGCACCCTATGACGTTGTTTTATTTATACCCTTGGCTAAATGTATTATATAATTCGTAGAGCTAGACAGAAAAAATAATCGTAATCTATGTATACTTTGTACATATATTTTGTATTATGGTACGGATAGGTATATGTGAAGATACAGTACGTGGTGAAAGTTTTTTGGCCTCTCTGATGGGGCCAGGATTCCATGAGCTTGAATGATGACTGAGTGGAAGCGTGGCCCTTAGGCTGTCTGGACATTGCTACCTCTCACCCTGCCTTAGGGTGGGAAAGGAGGTCCAGACAATGATGGTGATGTATACATAGAAGTAACAGGGAAGCAGACAGCAAGCCAAGATTACCCACTGAGCTCTATAGTATGGAGAGGCTATCTCCACTGCGGGCGTGTGATTTTGACCACCATATTGAAACACCGACACTCAAATTCAGATACTGTACTTTATATCCACTAAGCAGTGGTTATTAATAAAGGTACTAAAATGCAGCAGGACATCAAAACAGACTGCAACGAGCCACCAGAAGGAGCCCACGGAGGAATGCACACGGTACGAAAGAGCTCCAGGTGGAAACGGTTTAAGTCCCACGGGCTGTGCGCCCCTATGACACGGAACTCGCCCGCCGCCACCGAAACAGGAATACAAGACAACCTGCCGGGTGAGCTGCCCACAGATCAGACTGGGGTGGAACTGTTTCTCCAGTTCCTAACAGCACCCCTGAGATGGCCAATAGCCGCTCACCCTCCTACAGGAGACGGCCTGAAGCCGCTCTGGAGGAAAAGAGAAGACGGCCTGAAGCCGCTCCAGCCTTCGTCAGGAGACGGCCTGAAGCTGCTCAGAAGGTGCCCCTCGGAGAGACGGCTTGCAGCTGCTTACCCCCCTACAGGAGACGACCTGAAGTCACTCCAGAGGTCAATCAGGAGACGGCCGGAAGCCGCTCCAGCCTTCATTAGGAGAAGGCCGGAAGCAGCTCCGAAGGTGCCCCCAGAGAGATGGCCTGTAGCCGCTCTACCCTCCTGCAGGAGGCGGCCAGTAGCCGCTCCGAAGGTGTCCCGAGACAGCCACGGCCAGTACCCGGGCCCTACCCCCAGAGACGGCATGAAGACCCTCCTTCATCAGGTGCTGATCCCAGTCCACCTACCCACGACTTGGAGGGGGCCACCAGCCTGGAGGAGTATTGGAGAGGCCCTGTGACAACCACTGGGCTCTCCTCCCTACAGCTGGTGGAGACGCCCCTGATGGACCCTGACGCCGGCCGATACCGCAGCCCACTCCTGAAGGCATCCCTGACCTGTGAGGACCGCAGCCTCCCGACCGCCCCTCAGACTCCCGGGCAGGACCTCCGTGCACCCAGATGCCGGAGATCCTCATCCTCCGTCAGGCGCCTGGCTCAGAAGTTCAGGTGACTGTTCGGCTCCAGCCCAGAGGGCCGGACTCCCACCCCGAACCCAGTAGCCTCAGGCCCCTATGCCCCCAGCAGCCTTGGACGAGAGAGGACGCGCTTACGTGCTGTCCCCCACCCCAGGGACCTAGCCGCCACTGGCGGATCCCAGCCCCGTCAGTAGGAAGGCTGAGGCTCTGCTGCTGCCCCTACGCCTGACTGTGACACGTCTGACCTGACAGTGAGTGAAAGTGAACACACGCAGCATACAGACAGTGTAGGAGTGACAGAGTAAAGTGGGCCGGTGGTTAGAATATAAAAGAAAGTCGTGGAAAAGATAGTGTAATAGTAGGACAGTGAAGGACAGGCCTACCATAGTGTACAGTGCCACCGTAAGACAGTGAAGATCATACATAGGCCCCTGAGTTGAAGTTCCGGTAGCACCAGCTTCACCCAGGTACAGAGTAGAGTAATGTAAAAGTGATCTATGGGCCAAGGTACAGTGAACACTCTATGCAACACTGACGGCACGTCTCGATAAGCCCACGCTTGGGCCCAGAGTAAAATATTAACGCTACCCTGGGAAATCGAGACAACCACCCCCACCAGCCTAGGGAATCTAAACTCCCCCACCAACATAAGTGTCTAGCTCAAGTGTTGTTCCCCTAACCAATCTGGTCCTGTACAGTATCCTGCATGATACTAGTATTCCATATCTGCAGCCCAAGGATTATAATTGTCCAACTTGTTTGTATTTGTGACATCTGCTTGTTCCTGTGTAAGATTTAGTAATACGCATGTAAGGTGTTGCCTTGAGTTTTTGTGTCCTGCCTCTCTCTTATTTGTCAAAGCTCCAGTCTAGAAAGCAAACCCAGCTACTCACTAGGTGCTCTAGGGACGGGAAGCCGACCCTAAATACCTAGCATTACATTGGTGGACAGCGGTGGTCCTTGACCCGGGCATACGAGAGAGGTGATCAGGAAATACTATCAAAATGGCAAATAAACCGCATGTGCAATTACCAAAATTCGACCCTGAACAGTATGATGTTCACATATATCTGGCAATTATTAAACCTTTCCTGGATATCGGATTCGAGGACGATACGAAAAAGATCGCAGTCACACTCCCATTACAAGGCAAAGCGGCAGCTAATATAGCACCGAAAATCATTCCAGGGCTCACTTGGCAAAATTTCCCGAAACTCGTGATTCAAGCTATCACTCCCTCACTAGGGAAAGTAGTAGTGCTGTTCCAATTGGATAGCCTAACCTTTGATGGAAATTTGGATAATACCCTAATCCAGGCTAGACGCCTGTTCACTGCTGCCTACCCGGAGGCAGATGATGACACCCGGGAACAACACACCTCAATACTCTCCTGAGAGTGCTCCCTAGTATGGTGAAGGAGCATTTCACAATCCATGACCCTACAGGAGACATGGATAAGGATATCCAACTGATACTCCTGACCTCCCGCCCTGCACCCCAGGAAATCAACGTGGTAAAGAAGTTTCCCACAAATGCTCTGGCTCCACCAGTCAAACCATGCCTATCCATGCCCCACACCAGCCCCACCCTGGCATCCAGCCTACCTAGAACACACCCCACCCACCGACGCCCCAGTCACAAGGAGAATCCCAACCCTATCCTAGTCAACCCATGGGAGTTCTCCGCCTGCAGCTCCCAATGCCCCCTACACGATATCAGGGATCAGTTAAAGGCTGCCAGACGAAAAACCACCACCCCGGGCAGGCGTAAAGTCTCCTCCCTAGATAATGAGGAGCCGGACGATGAACCTGGCCCTGTAGAGGAAGCCGAACCCAGGGAGCAGAAGCCAGAGGAAGAAGAAGGAGACCCCTGACAGTTGGATTTTTAGGAATGCCCCCGCACCTTCCCACGGTGGTGGGGGCCACTTCCCCCAAATACCAACCCCCAGTTTACCACAAGATGAAGCTGAATGGGGTAAAAGCCAGATTGCTGGTCGACACGGGAGCGGCCAGATCTTGCCTTCACAAGTCGACCTTTGGCACGCTACTCCCGACGACTACTCATCTGGTGGACGTGGGAGATGGCCCCTTCCCGATCCCAGGGGAAACACGGGCCCTGCATGTCGACACCCATCAGCAGGCATCGGCGATGCACAAATTTATTGTATTCGGCTCTTCTGGCCGAAACTATGACAGCTATCTGGGACTGGACTTGCTGCAGAAGCTGGGCGCCACCATTGACTGCCAGAATAGACAGCTCCAGTTCAAGAAACCCTCCAGCCCCCCCCTCCCACGAGGGCCGTCTGCACTTGCACGCCACAGCCCCGGCAGGAAGACTCCCCTCCCTCCCTTCTTTGTCCTCCTCCCCCCTTCTCTCTACCCCCTCCCCCCTCCCCTCCTTCCCCGCCGCCACCTCCTCAGCTGTCACCATCCCCCCTCATCACAAGGCTTGGGTGTCCCTTAACTAAGGTGACCAGATTTATTGGAGCTAAAAGCAGGACATGCGCGAGCATGTGTGCGTGCCTGCGTGTGTGTATGTGTGTGTATAATATACATCTATCTACCTATCCATCTATCTATCTATATATATAATCAAACACAACGTCTCATACGAACTCCGAGTCCAAACATACCGTACGGTACAGTGAATGGGTTGATCAAGTTACTAGCGAGTGACTATTACAGATTTTATATTAATAATTAGATATTTCATTTGGTTAGGATTACTCATAATATTTCTTATTCATCTTAATTCCATAAAAGAAGGTCATGTTATATCTAATGTAGTAGTAATTTTCTAAAAGTGGGACATTTAAGATAATTTGCTCAAAAAGCGAGACATTCTAGTCACTATGTAAAAAGTGGGACAGACGTTCAAAAAGCGGGACTCTGGTCACCTTACCCTTAACTGGCCCTCAGGTACCTCCACTCTGTTCTTCCCCCTCCTTCTGCTCAGAACCCTCTCGGCCTGCCTCCTGCCCCCAGCCTTCCTTCCCCCTCATCACTCAGCAGTCCGGATTGCAAATCTTGCTCCTTCGCACCTCACCCTCCTGAAAGGGCTCGTAATCGGAGAGATGGAAGAAGACGAGCCCTGTGCCCCTTCCCCATCCTGCTCCCCCACCCCTCTGCCCTGTATCCCCGACCATCTCTCCCCCCACCAATCCGACACCCTCTGCCACCTTCTCCTGGACTTCCAGGACCTATTTGTGGCAGGACCCGCCGACATTGGACATAACATCTACCTAGCTCACAAGATCCATATGACAGGCCCACCAATCCAACAGCCATCCTGGTGGAAAAACCTCAAAGCATTGGGAAGAGGAAGACTGCCAGGTGCAGGAGATGATTGAAGCTGGAGTCGTCTCCCCCTCTACCAGCCCTTGGCCCTCCCCTGTTGTCCTCGTGAAGAAAAAGGATGGCACGATGATGTTCTGCATTGATTACCACCGGCTCAATGACGTCTCTACAACGGATGCCACTCCACTCCCGCGAATAGACGATTCTCTAGACTCCACATATGGCGCATCCTGGTTCTCCACCCTCAGTCTCCAGTCAGGGTACTGACAGGTTCCAGTGCGACCAGAGGACAGAGGCAAGACTGCATTTCCCACCAGCAATGGGAAACATTGTGAATTTAATGTTTTACCTTTTCGCCTCTGTAGTGCCCCTGCCACCTTTTTGAGACCCATGGAATCTGTCCTCAATGGCCTTACATGGGAGATCTGTCTGGCGTACTTGGACGACGTCATCGTGTTCAGCCAGACCTGGGCCGACCACCTGCAGCGCCTCTGCTGGTTTTTTTCCAGAATCTGATAGGCAGGCCTCGAACTCCGGCCCTCCAAGTGCTTCCTGGCCTCCAGAACCGTCTCATTCCTGTGTCATGTCATCTCCCAGGCTGGCATATCTCCTGACCCCAACAACTTCCGTGCCATCACGGACATCCCCCTACCCAGCGATGTCCATGGAATCTGAGCATTCCTCAGCCTGACTTCCTACTACCACCGTTTTGTGAAGGGATTCGTGCACATCGCCAGGTCACTCCACGACCTGACCTGAAAGGGAGAGCCGTTCATCTGGAGAGACGAGATGAGCCGCCTTCCAACAACTTCAAGATAAGCTCGTATCCGCCCCTGTCGTCGCTTTCCCTGACTACACCCTTCCATTTTGGCTCTACACAGACGTTTCCCTCACTGCAATCAAGGCCATGCTGGCACAAGTCCAAGAGGGCTACGAACACATCATCACCTGCTCTTGTCGTACCTTAAATCCGATGGAGAAGAATCACGCCGCCACCAAGAGGGAGTGCCTGGGTATTATCTGGGCACTCGAGCACTTCTAGGCGTACCTATCTGGGACCCGGGTCACCATCATCACTGATCAGCAGTCCCTCCAGTGGTTGTGACAGTCCGACACCCACAACGCCCAGCTCATCAGGTGGCGTGAAACTAGAGGAGTTAATGTATGAAATCTTGTACCGCCCTGGCAAACGCCACACCAACGTGGACGCGCTTTCCTGACTCCCTATCACTGCCACCCAGCCAGGGGCCAACCTCCTCCAACAATGGCATAGGAAGGAAAGGCCACCCTGGATCCCTCAGCCCCTCTTCAAAAATTTGTACCTCCAAGGCGACTATCAGCTAACTCCATCTGGGCATATCATTCTGGCCCCCGATGCCACCCTAGATGCCCTATGACACCTGCATGCCCACAGCAGCATTCATCTGGGCACAAAGAAACTCCTACAGGTTTTCAATGACACCTATTGGACGCCAAATCCCTCCTCCCTCCCCAAGATTATCCAATCCTGCCGAGCGTGCGCCCTTGGTAAGAACATCACCTGTACCTCCCTCCCAGCTGGACGAATTATCACCCACAAACCTTGGCAATTCTTGGCACTCAACGTAGTGGGACCTTTGCCCCCGAAATCGGGCTACAGGTACGTGATTACATTCATCAACACATACTCTAAATTCGTCATAGCCTGCCCAGGGAAAGAACACCACACTGTCGAAGTGGCTGACGCCCTGGTCAGACATGTTTTTCCTTATTTTGGTATCCCACAGGCCATCCATTCAGACAAGGCACCAGAATTCACCAGAAAAATCTGGGAGGAACTCGCCCATCTTTTTGGCTAAAGCATCTCCCACTCGTCCCCTTATTGACCCCAAGGAAATGCAGTGTGTGAATGAAGCCATCATACCCTAATGAATAAACTCGGCACCCAGACAAGCCACCAAAAATGATGATTGGCCTGCCCACATAAATATTTTGCAATGGGGCATTAATTCCTGCCCCCGAGAGGACGGCATCTCCCCCTATGAGCGAATGTTCGGAGAAATACCCCTCCTCCTGCCCCTTTGGCAGCACTTGCAACTCCCTGCTTCCACCCTCACCTCCGACCCATTACACCACCTCAAACGATGACTGACGCACCTCCAAAACAACCTGGACCTCCACCCCGACACTGCCTCCAATCCCTACAAGCCAAGCGATTCAATGATGATCGTGCAGCTCCCCACCCCCCACAAACTTGCCCCGTGCTTTACGGGGCCACACACCATCACTCACGTCCCTAACCCCTACCAGGTGACCGTAGAATACCACGGCACATCCCACACCCTTCCACGCCCCCACCTTCCCGGCTCCAGCCCCGTGCCCCACCCCACCCCTGTACCACCTTCCTCTACCTCCTATGACTGCTATATCTCCCCCTTCCCTGCTCTCTCTCCCTCTCCCTCCCCCGCCACCCCCACCTCACCCCCCGCCACATCCAGCACCTCACCTGACAGCTCACCAACACCACAGAGCCCCCGCACCTTTCCCACCCCATCACCATCTAGCACCCAGGCCACCATCCCCAACACCAAGTGTCCCACCCATGCCCCCGCACCCTCGCCACCCACCACACCCCTGCCTCAACCTCCGCCCCCCTCCAACAACCAAACCCACCAACCGCTGCCCGCCCCCCTCCAACAACCAAACCCACTAACCGCTGCCCGCCCCCAATCACCCACCGCACCTCCCATCCCTGCTTCCACCAGAGCCGCCCACATGCCTGCCGCACCACCAATCCCTACACCCCAACCTCTCCCTGCCTTGCACTATCTACCCACCAACCACCCCCAAACCAACCACCTATGCCCCGCACCCATCACAAGCGGGCAGATGCCGCACGCCCCCATCGCCACCAACACCCACCCTCAGAACCACACTACCCATTCTGGCCGCCTCTCCCACCAACCCGCCCGATACGCCCACTCTCCCACCCCACCTGCCTCGCCGCAAATTCACATGCCGATCCCTACTAAAAGCCCTCTCACATACATGATACACCAAGTTCAGATCCCAACCGCCTATACTCCCCAGAGACTCAAAGCCGCATTACCCCGGCATAAAACTCCACACATGCCCTCTATCTCCAGCATTCAGCAAAGCCCAACACCCCAGACGACACCTACCATGAAGATCCTCCGAGCCATATGGGCACCACCCTTCGGGTAAATGGTGTGTCCGAGGACCTCGCCACCTCCTACGCCTCCTCTGCTCCTCCACCTAGCAATCAACCCTGATCATCACTTGCGACGAACAGCACGAAAATAATCCTGCTACCACAGCCTGGCATGCCCTCCTTCAACACCTCCAGCCAGTCAATGCCACCTATGATACAAGAGTTTATCACCTCCAGTCACGAGTTTTACTTTTTCCCAGCCGAAAGTGGTAAAACGCAGCAGGACATCAAAACAGACCACAAAGAGCCACCAGAAGGAGCCCACAGAGGAGTGTACAAAGCGTGCATGAGCTCCGGGCAGAAACGGCTTAAGTTCACCCGGGCCACGAGCCCCTATGACACAGAACTCACCCGCCACCACCATAGCAGCTTAATCCTGCATCATCCTTGAACATGCTTGGGATTTCATTTACTCGGGACTTGTCTGGAAAGATCATATTACATCTCTTGTAAAATCTGCTTCCAAGAGATTGGGTGTACTAAGCCGACTCCATTTCTTTACCCCTGCACAATTGTTGACTCTATACAGGGGTTTTATCCGCCCTTGTGTAGAGTACAACTCTCATGTGTGGGGAGGCTCCCCACATACAGCTCTTCTCAATAGGGTGGAGTCAAAGGCTTTTCGCCTCATTAACTCTCCTCCTCTTACTGACTCCCTTCAACCTTTGTCTCTTCACTGCGCTGTTGCATCTTTATCTCTTTTCTATCGCTACTTCAATGGTCATTGCTCCTATGAACTGTCTGCATGCGTTCCTCCACTCCTACGATGGGCGCGTAGCACCCGTCTAGCAGCAAACTCTCATCCCTTTTCTGTCCAACTCTCTAATGCAAGAGTTAACCGTTACTCCCAGTCCTTCATTTATGCAACAGGTCAACTCTGGAACTGTCTCCCTCTGTCTGTATTTCCTACTTCCTATGATCTCCAGTTTTTCAAACGCAGTGTGTCCAGGCATCTGGAAATGATCGGATCTTGAATTTGGCTCTCTCTTATATTTTGTTTTTCCCTTGGGAGGAATAGTTTTGCAGGCTCGTTGCCTTTGGTTCCTTCTTCCTCACATAAGAAAAAAAAAAAAACTGGCAGGGGAGCTGCCCACAGATCAGACCGGGGTGGAACTGTTTCTCCAGTTCCTAACAGCACCCCTGAGACAGCCAATAGCCACTCACCCTCCTACAGGAGATGGCCGGAAGCTGCTCCAGAGGCCAATCAGGAGAAGGTCGGTAGCCGCCCCCGCCTTCGTCAGCAGATGGCCGGAAGCTGCTCTGAAGGTGCCCCTGGAGAGATGGTCGGTAGCCGCTGACCTTCCTACAGGAGACGGCCTGAAGCCGCTCCAGAGGTCAATCAGGAGATGGTTGGAAGCCGCTCAGAAGGTGCCCCCGGAGAAACAGCCTGTAGCCGCTCTACCTTCCTGCAGGAGGTGGCAGGTAGCCACTCCGAAGGTGTCCCGAGACAGCCATGGCCAGAAGCCGGACCCTACCGCCAGAGACAGCATGAAGTCGCTCCTTCATTGGGTACTGAGACCGGTCCACCTACTGACGACTTGGAGGGAGCCCCCAACCTGGATGAGCATTAGAGAGGCCCTGTGACCACCACCGGGCTCTTCTCCCTACAGCCGGTGGAAACGCCCCTGATGTACCCTGACGCTGGCCGATGCCGCAGCCCACTCCTGATGGCGTCCCCGACCTGTGAGGAACGCAGCCTCCCGACCGCCCCTCAGACTCCCGGGCAGGACCTCCGTGCACCCAGACGCCGGAGATCCTCATCCTCCGTCAGGCGCCTGGCTCAGAAGTTCTGGTGACTGTTCGGCTCCAGCCCAGAGGGCCAGACTCCCACTCCGAGCCCAGAAGCCTCGGACCCCTATGCCCCCAGCAGCCCCTGACGAGAGAGGACGCCCCTATGTGCTGTACCCCGCCCCAGGGACCTAGTCGCCACTGGTGGATCCCAGCCCTGTCAGTAGGGAGGCTGAGGCTCTGCTGCCACCCATGTGCCTGACTGTGACACGTCCAACCTGACAGTGAGTGAAAGTGAACACACGCAGCATACAGACAGTGTAGGAGTGACAGAGTAAAGTGGGCCGGTGGTTAGAGTATAAAAGAAAGTGGTGGAAAAGATAGTGCAATAGTAAGACAGTGAAGGACGGGCCTACCATAGTGTACAGTGCCACCGTAAGACAGTGAAGATCATACATAGGCCCCTGAGTTGAAGTTCCTGTACCGCCAGCTCCACTTGTGTACATAGTAGAGTAATGTAAAAGTGATCTATGGGCCAAGGTACAGTGAACACTCTATGCAACATTGACAGCACGTCTCGATAAGGTCACGCTTGGGCCCAGAGTAAAATATTAACGTTACCTTGGGAAATCGAGACAACCACCACCACCGGCCTAGGGAATCTAAACTCCCCCACCAACGTAAGTGTCTAGCTCAAGTGTCGTTCCCCCTAACCAATCTGGTCCTGTACAGTATCCTGCGTGATACTATACTCGGTTCCATGGAGTCTGACGCACTGATTTTGCCAGCCGAGGACAGGTGGATTTGATAACACCGCGTGATGTACTCGGGCGGTGATTGGACAGTTTCTGTTGTGTTTGAACGTCCACCAAATTGACTTTGTATTCCAACCAAGGCCCTCATGTATCTGTAAGAGACCAAATTATACAGATACAAATTAAAACAATGATATATTTAATGAAAAATATGTGCTTTTTAAATTACTAGAGATAAATCTGAACGACAATGATAACAAAAGCTAAGTAAAGTCGCGACTGGATGCATACGGACAACAGTCAGCGACTGTGGCGGGAATTCAGATGTTCATAGCGAGGTGGTTCCGAGGTCCTGTGAAGGCTCGAAATGTTTTTCCCACCAGTACACAGTGTCAAAGTACAGTCTACACCATGCCCTTTATTATCTCATCTGCTAACATACAACCTGACCTTATCTTCTAATAATTATGATGTGTGTGAGTGCACGCACGCACACACACACACACACACACACACACACACACACACACACACACACACACTGGGGTCAGTACATGCTATTCTCAAAATATATTGTTACGGAACAGAGAGAGATAATGAAAACTTCAAGTAAGAATACTAAAATCACTACTGTCCCGCAACATTTCAGGTTCAAAACAAAAGACTTAGGTAAAATTACAAGTTAAAGTTTAATGCTCAAACTAACAACTAAACATTCAGGACTCATAAGGATAATGTAATGGCAAAACAGGTTACATATATGGTTAACTGCAATAGCCTCTATTAACATGAATTTAGCAAGAGCAAATTTATCTAAGTCAGCCCTGATAAATGAGAAAGCCGGATAATGCTCAGTTAAAGCAAGATCTATTATTACAGATACAAAATATTATTAATAATGGCTGACATTAAAAAACTCTACATGAATCACAAAAAACCTTACCAGGCCTACGAATTAACGCCTTAGGCCATACAGTACAAGAAAAATGGTAACAACACTTATACCCAAATTATACAGCAGCTAGATGGCTGGAGACTTCCTGAGCACTCACAAAAATAATAATACACTATACAGGGGAGGACAGAGATGTGAACAAAATGAGGAGTAGATCTAAGTGGCAATTAATGCAGAGACTCAGCTCATTATATAGGGGCCGGCAGAGCTTGATACAACTTGTAAGAAGGACGCCAAATGAAGCCATAAGGGACGAAGAGTTCACAGTCCTGCTCTGAACAACAGAAAGAACGACTTACTCTACTATAAGGGGGATAACGGGGGAGTGAGGTAGAAAACGCAAGCCTAGTCACTATGGAAGCCACAAGGCGTATCGTGATCAAACATGCAGCATACTGTCCGTTAGAATTATACAAAGGATGATGAAATCATAGGCTATGTAACACCTCCTCACAAAGAAAAAGAAATTTACAAAGGAAATTTCTTATTACTCTAAAACAGTCTGTCTAAAGTCTAGATAAACAATCTGCAATAACATTTTCTTTCCCCTTGACATGTTGTATGTCTAATGAATACTCCTGAAGAAGTAGACTCCATCTTGTCAATCTCTGATTTTTATCTTTAATCTTACTAAGGAATTTCAGTGGGTTATGATAGGTATAAATGACTATGGGGTCAAAACCAGAACACAAATAAAATGAAAAATCCTGTAAACCCAAAATCAAGGCCAAAAGCTCTTTCTCAATAGTGGAGTAGTTCTTTTCAGGTGGAGTGAACTTCTTACTGTAATAAGATACAGTGTGTTCAATACCTTGATCATCCTCTTGCAGCAAAACAGCCCCAGCTCCTGTATCACTTGCGTCAACAGCCATCTTAAAAGGCCTAGCAAAATTTCGAGTAGCGAGCACTGGCTGACTTAAGAGGATAGCTTTAAGTTTACTGAAAGAGGATTCACAGTTATCGGTCCAGACAAATTTAACTCCCTTTTTCAGTAGGTCTGTAAGTGGTGATACAAGAACTGAAAAGTTAAGAACAAATCTCCTGTAATAACCTACCATTCCCAAAAATCTTTGTAGCTCTTTCCTACTTTTAGGTCTGGGAATATCACTTATAACCTGAACCTTAGCTCCTGGTGGTGCAACGTGTCCATCACCAATTACGTACCCAAGGTACTGAACTTTAGCTTGACCAAACTCACACTTTGATAAATTAGCTACAAGATTAGCCTGAACCAAACGCTCAAGAAATTTACTGACATGGCATAGGTGATCTTTCCAGTTGTCACTGAAAATTAATACATCATCAGTATAAACAACACACCCTGCCAAACCCTCCGTTACAACATTCATGAACTTCTGAAAAGTGGCTGGTGCATTCTTCATACCATATGGCATTACAGAACATGCAAAGGTCTTTCCTAGTGTTACAAAACATGAGATCTCCCTAGCACGTTCAGTCATAGGTACTTGCCAGTATCCCTTTAACAAATCAAACTTACTTATGTACCTAGCCTTTCCGATCTTGTCTATGCAATCTTCCACGCGAGGGAGAGGGTAAGTGTCTGTTTTGGTTATCTGATTAACACGTCTGTAGTCGATGCAAAGCCGCTGTGACCCACCTGGCTTAGGAACTAGAGTGACAGGAGAACTCCACTCGCTCTGACAGGGCTCAATTATCTTGTGGTCCAACAGGTAGCCAAGCTCCTTCTGGATGAGAGGAACTTTCACTGGGTTCACACGGTAAGGAGACAGTTTAATTGGCTTTGCGTCTCCAACATCGACATCATGCATCAACACAGTGGTTCTTTCCTGGAGTGGCACGGAACACTTGCGGGTACTCCTGCAGTAATGCCGAAAACTCCTGCCTTTCCTCGGGAGCTAGATGAGAAAGCTTAGTCTGGAGATCATTCATGATATCAGGATTCTTTCCCAAACTATCACTCAGGCTCATACTGCATGGGAGAACTTCACTTGCAGACTCGGGTGGAACAGCTACAGTGCAGACTGGGTTATTTTCGTCCCGCCTGTGATATAACTTTAGCATGTTGATGTGACAAAGTTGCTTGTTCTTTCTACGATCTGGTGTGGCGATGACATAGTTGACATCACTGAGTTTCTTCTCCACGAAATAAGGACCACTAAACTTGGCTTGAAGAGGTTGCCCATGCACCGGTAGCAGAATCAAAACCTGATCTCCTGGCTGAAAGTGGCGTAACCTGAACTTCTTATCATACCAAGTCTTCATCTTCTCCTGAGCAGCTCCTAAAATTCTCTCTCGCCAGCTGTAAAGCAGTGGACAGCCGTTCTTTGAACTTCATCACATACTCCAGCAGGTTGACGTCATCTTCCTCCGACAGCCAGCACTCCTTGAGCAGCTTAAGGGGTCCTCTCACTTCATGGCCAAACAGTAGTTCACAGGGTGAGAAGCCCAGTGATTCATTTGGAGATTCTCTTGCGGCAAATACAACGAATGGAAGACCTTTATCCCAGTCCCTCCATTGCTCCAAACAGTATCTCCCAAGCATCGATTTGAGTGTTTGATAATATCTCTCCAACGCTCCTTGGGTCTGAGGATGGTAAGCTGAAGACGTGATCTGGGCGATGCCCAACTCTTTCAGAGACTGCTTGAAAACATTTGACATGAAATTACTTCTCCGGTCTGACTGTACCTCCTTGGGCAGACCAAACTTGGTGAAGAACCCTAGTATTTCCTTAACCACGTTCTTTGCTGAGATATTTGTAAGTGGAATGGCTTCAGGACAACGAGTAGCCATATCAATCAGGGTCAACACATAAGAAAATCCTGAAGAAGTCTTAGGAAGAGGGCCCACAATATCCACCAACGCACGGGTGAATGGCGCCTCAAAAGGAGGAATGGGAACTAGAGGTGCAACCTTTTCGGTCTGATTACACTTCCTCACAACTTGACAGGTGTGACAAGACTTACAATACCAGGAAACATCTCTGAAGATACCTGGCAAGTAGAAGTGTTTCAAAATGCGTGCCACAGTCTTCCTCACTCCAAGGTGTCCTGCCAAACTGGAATCATGAGCCACTCTAATGATATCCTGCCTACAAACACGAGGGATGACAACTTGATGTACAACCTCCCATTCACAGTCGGCTGATGCTGTTGGGGGTCTCCACTTCCTCATAAGTACTCCTGACTTTACATAATAACAAGTAGAAGCACCAGCTGACTCTTCCTCACTGCAAGCAGTTAGCTAGACCTTTCAACTCAGGGTCAGCAACCTGCAACTCAACCAACTCTTGACGAGACAAATTATCAACACTACGGGGTACTGCCTCATCTGGTGAGTGGTCCAAATTAGCAAGAAAAGTGTCAGCTAGGATAACATCATCATCATCATTATCCTCTAAGTCACCAGTAACTTTAGACTTAGCCCTAGTGACAGCACATTCAGAGAACACATCAGGGAC
The DNA here is from genome assembly GCF_032717465.1 of Coenobita brevimanus. NCBI lineage: Eukaryota > Metazoa > Arthropoda > Malacostraca > Decapoda > Coenobitidae > Coenobita > Coenobita brevimanus. The sequence continues at coordinate 4,642,687 of NC_136962.1, read as the reverse complement.
ATCACAATCCTGGGCCGCAGTCATTGGCTCACTAGACAACTGAGGAGCTGGACACACTTGACTTCCACCAATATCATATCCAAGTAAGAAAGTTACACCTGACATTGGGGGTGTCTCAACCAACCCAACCATAACGAAACCATTAACAAAAGCAGACTCTAAATTCACTCTGCACAGAGGGACAGAGAAATAATTATTCCCTACACCTTGGAAAATTACAGTTTCATCAGAGGAATTAACATTAGAGCCTAGAACACTGGTGAGGATAAGGGACTGGCAAGCACCTGTATCACGATATATTTTAACTGATTTCCTGTCATTATTGTCCAGAGGACTGACAAAACCATCAGACAGGAAATTAGCACATGAACTCTTGAGAGTGTCAACCAGGTTACTGCTCAAAAGAGGAGCTTCATCATGAGAATTTAATTTACCCCTCAAAGCAGGTTCAGTTAACTCAGTTAAAAATTCTGGGAACTCTCAAGGGTGGACACTAGACCAATTGACTGAATATTTAAAGACTCCTTTTTGTTCACATCACGCTGTCTCCTGAAACATTTCTTCGTAGTATGACCAAGCTTACTACAATAAGTACATTTACTTTTCTGAAATCTAGAGGTGAGGCTGGTATTTACTTCCTGAGAAACATCATGTTTATTCTCTTTCCTGTTACCTGTACTCTGAGTAGAGGCAACGTACTTACTCTCAGCTTTCATTTTTTCTTTAGAATATCTCTTGTGAATGAGAACATATTCATCAGCTAAAACTGCAGCATCAGACAAATTATCTATTCTTTTCTCATCAAGATATAGGCTTACATCTTTATTAATACACCTTTTGAAGTCCTCCAGCAAAATCATCTGCTTAAACTTATCAAAATCAGAATTTACATTCTTAGAATTTAACCACTGCTCTAACAGATCTTCTTTGATTTTTGCATACTCAACATGGGATTGCTTATCTTGCTTATAAGTTGTCCTAAATTTTACTCTATAGGCTTCAGGAACAAGCTCATAGGCCTTAAGAATGAAGCTCTTAACTACATCATAATTATCAGATTGATCCTGAGGCAAAGATGCATAAGTTACTTGGGCTTTACCGGTGAGAACACTCTGAAGGAGTACTGGCCAATACTTTTTGGGCCAATTAAAACCTGTAGCTACCCTCTCAAACAACTGAAAATACTTTGTTAAATCAGATTCATTAAAAGGAGGGACAAGTTTAACATTTTTAGCCACATCAGAATCATCAGAGCTAGATGATCCAGTTCCACTTTGTTTCATGCGATGCTCATGGTCTGCCTGAATCCTAGCAATTTCGATTTGTGCCTGTGCCTCCTGAATACGAGCCTGAGACTCAGCCTCCTTAGCACGAGCCTCCTGCAGGGCTAGCTGTAACTTAACTATTTCAATCTGCGTTTGCTCATCTGGAGGAGTTACATTAAACAAGCTTTTATTAATCATGTCAACAATTTGATCTTTAGAATGATGAGAACGAACAGCAATTCCCAATTGTTGAGCAACAAGCTTAAGTTCATTCTTTGTTCTGTTTTCTACATCACACACTGTTTGCACATTTGACAAAAAATCTTTGGCTTCATCAAGAGTAGTAATAGTATACATCATGAATAAATCACAGTCACAAAATATCAAGCAATATCCTTATGATAATATCCTGAATATCCTGATAAGAGGTCGCCAAATTTATGTTACAGAACAGAGAGAGATAATGAACACTTCAAGTGAGAATACTAAAATCACTACTGTCCCGCAACATTTCAGGTTCAAAACAAAAGACTTAGGTAAAATTACATGTTAAAGTTTAATGCTCAAACTAACAACTAAACATTCAGGACTCATAAGGATAATGTAATGGCAAAAAACAGGTTAAATATATGGTTAACTGCAATAGCCTCTATTAACATGAATTTAGCAAGAGCAAATTTATCTAAGTCAGCCCTGATAAATGAGGAAACCGGATAATGCTCAGTTAAAGCAAGATCTATTATTACAGATACAAAATATTATTAATAATGGCTGACATTAAAAACTCTACATGAATCACAAAAAACCTTACCAGGCCTACGAATTAACGCCTTAGGCCATACAGTACAAGAAAAATGGTAACAACACTTATACCCAAATTATACAGCAGCTAGATGGCTGGAGACTTCCTGAGCACTCACAAAAATAATAATACTGTACACTATACAGGGGAGGACAGAGATGTGAACAAAATGAGGAGTAGATCTAAGTGGTAATTAATGCAGAGACTCAGCTCATTATATAGGGGCCGGCAGAGCTTGATACAACTTGTAAGAAGGATGCCAAATGAAGCCATAGGGGACAAAGAGTTGACAATCCCGCTCTGAACAACAGAAAGAACGACTTACTCTACTATAATGGGGAGAAGGGGGGAGTGAGGTAGAACACGCAAGCCTGGTCACTATGGAAGCCACGAGGTGAATCGTGATCAAATATGCAGCATACTGTACGTTAGAATTATACAAAGGATGATGAAATCATAGGCTATGTAACAGTATACAGTAGTGTATATACACATTATCATTATCTTCAAAGATAACAGTAGCTTTAAAAATCTGCATTTATTTGTATTCCCAGTCAGACTCGGTGAAATTATTTCTTACATGAATAAATTTGGTGCTTGATTTTCCCTAACATTTTCGTATCATAAGAGACAGACATACAGACGGACAGATGGACAACCTATCCCTGGTCACCATGCACCCTCTCCTCAAGCATGTTTCTCTGTCCCCTCGACAGAGAGCCGGGAAAGTAATTGATTACATCATTATAGAATGAACCGAATTTTTCTTAATGGTGGAAGAAAGGAAAGTAAGATAAAAGCAGACCCCATGAGAATATAATAGCTGAACTCTGCTGCTATAATAAAATTGCGTGCAATGTGAAAGAAACAATGAAATGAATTTTTGAAAATTAGTCGCTGACTGTTGTCCGTATGCATCCAGTCGCGACTTTACTTACCTTTTGTTATCATTGTCGTTCAGGTTTATCTCTAGTAATTTAAAAAGCACATATTTATCATTAAAGATATCATTGCTTTAATTTTAAAATGCCCACTGCCAGACCACCCACTCCGCCACCCCCTACCCCACCACCGGGCCGCTACCACACCACCACCCCAGGAGGGCACAACGGTGGGGCTAGTGACCCAGGTCAAGAGGGTTACCGGGACACTACTGTCCTGAGTCCCTTTTCCCCGCAACGACCCAAACACCAGGTAACCAGAAAAAGCCAACGACCTTGCAGGCGGGACAACCATCTCCAGAATTGGGGTGGGACTGAACAAGCTTCAGTCCCAGGTAACACCGTGTCGATGGCTAATGTTACCACCTCAAGGGCAGGAGGCCCAAGGGCAGGAGGCCCAAGGCTATAGCCAGAAGTGTGCACCAGGGTAGGGGGACCCTTAGCCACTTCAAGGGCAGGAAGCCCAAGGCTACGGCAAGAAGTGTGCACCAGGGTGAGAGGACCCTTAGCCACTCCAAGGGCAGGAAGCCCAAGGCAACGGCAAGAAGTGTGCACCAGGGTAAGGGGACCCTTAGCCACTTCAAGGGCAGGAGGCCCAAGGCTACGGCCAGAAGTGTGCACCAGGGTAAGGGTACCCTTAGCCACGGCCTTAGTATACACCGGAGAGAGAGTTGCCTCTGTGCATCCCTCTCCACGTACCGGAGAGGACACAATTGCTTTCCCTAGACGTCGTCGGCCCCCTCACACGCAAAACAGGGTACAAATACATTATCACATTCGTGGATGTGTATTCAAAGTTCATCATCGCATGCCCCGCCAAAGATCACAGCGCGGTATCTGTCGCTGACGCCCTAACTCGCCACGCCTTCCCGTATTTTGGCATTCCCCAAGCACTGATTCGGATAATGCTCCAGAATTCACTGACAAAGTCTGGGAAGACCTGGCGAATATATTCGGGTATCATATCTCCCACTCATCCCCCTACTGGCCCCAAGGTAACAGCATCTGCGAGAGGAGCCATCATTCCCTCATGAATCAGGTCCGCACACGTTTCATGTAAACAGGGCACGACGATTGGCCTGCCCATGTCAAGATCGTCCAATGGGGCCTGAATACATGCCCACGAGAGGACGATATAACACCCCATGAGCGAGTTTTCGGAGAAACCCCGCTCCTTCTACCCCTCTGCCACCACCTCCACCGACCCACCCCGCCCTCCACTACTTAGGACCTGGCGCCCAACACCAACCACTCCAACCCATACAAACCTGGCCAGTTCGTCATCGTAGCGCACCTTCCCGCCCCCACCAAGACCTCCCCCCGGATCAGTGGCCCCTTCAAAATAATCCGAGTCCCTAACCCCTACCAAGTAATCATTGACCAACAAGGACAGCAACGCACTTACCGAAATCACCATGTGCGACCCTTCCACCCACCCAACAATGACCACCCCAACACCCGCGTGCCCCACACCTCTTCCCGCACATCTGTCCACACCGAGCCTTCCGAGAATTACTCCCCAGACTCCTACTCTTACTCCTTCTCACCCCCACCCTCCACCTCACTCACGACCACGCCGCCTCCCAACACACCTGATCCCGACACACCGCCTACATCACCTCCACCGCCCAACGCCACCACCTCCTCACAGCTCACCACTCACCCCCCTATCACCTGTACACCCCCCACCCCCCACACCACACCACACTTCAGCCCACCACACACAAACACCACCCACCCAACCTCCCCCCCCCTCCCCCAAGACCATTCTCACTATACGCGAAACACCGCATCCCCACCCGCCTTCCCCCCTAACGGCCGCACGCCCTCACCACCACCACGTGCACAACCACCCTCACCACCCACACCCACACTCACTACCAGCACCACCAAGTCAGGACGCCTTTCACGCCCACCCTCCTGATACACTCCAACACCACCTCCCATCGCACACCCATCCCGCCATCCACCACCACAAACCCCCCCTACCCCAAACACCTCCCCCATAACCCTCCCTCTCCACCAAGCACGATGGAATCCTCCCAAATCCCAATTCCCCAAAGTACAACGCTCCTCCCACAGACCCATCCCCCATAAAAGCACCAATCTCCTGTCACTCTCCAGCATTCAGCTTCTATCTCCTCACCAGAGAGTTGCCTCTGTGCATCCCTCTCCACGTACCAGAGAGGACACGGACTCCGTGAATCCTTCTTCTTCCTCTTCCCCCTGTGGGAGCCCTTCATCACCATCCGGGAGTGTTGCCCCGGAGGTGTCGCCAGAGTGGTGGCAAGGCCCGAAACCGGACCTACTTCCCACACCTGGGAAATCTCTGTTCCTGCCAGACACCAAACGGAGATGGTGCCGCAGCCCAACCCTGTCGGCGCCTCTCCCAATAGGCAACCGCAGTCCCAGGACCCCCAGGCCCGACCAGCAGACTCCAGACGAGGGCAACCCAGGCTCCCTCACCCCACAGAGCCAGAGACGACAAGCCCGCCTCCTCCAGCTGTTTGGCCCCAGGCCCGAGGGCCACCTGTCAGGTCAAGGCCCCCAGACAGGAGGACCTCCCTGCACCTCACCGACGACCAGGACCCGGGCAGTGACTCCCCTGCGGGTAGTGTATTGCCCCTTGCAGGCAGGGTCTCCCTAGGGCCCTCTCCTCACGCCCATATGACAGAGTGAACTCCACCCAGGAAACACGGGTAACATAGTGACGCCCCTTGTACCGAGAACAAACCAGGGGAAAGTAACAGTGAACAGTGACCGAGTGAAGACCAGTGTAAAGCCAGTGACAGTTACTATTAGTCTATAAGAACTTGATACCCGGCAGAACAGAAAATAATTTAAACCCTCAGTAAGAGAACTTATAGTAATTGTATGAGTCCCCAAGTAACAGAACTTTCAGTAACTGTGAACGGAGACTAGGGTGCGCGGGCGAGTCAAAAGTCTGTGTGTAAGTGCCGCCGCGACTAAGTGACTACATCAAGTGTCGCGATCCGCACCCTGTCCTATTTATAGTAGCATTCCCCCCACGGACTCTTAATCTTGTTCATTCCCCTTGCTTCCAACTAAATATATATTCTGCCTAAAGATGAAATACGGGTATCAATACATATAGTTCATGACATTAGTGTACATGCATTATATCGTGTGTTATGTGTGACTGTGCATTGTGGTGTCAAAGGCTATCTCTGTGTCCCTGTCTCCTGTATATCAAATATTACTCTGTGTTGTATTGTAACGGTGCAGAATTAAGGCAATAGATGTGTTAAGGTATACTGCCTGGTTTTTATGTCCTGTTCCTTTGTGGGTGCTTTACTTCTTGTCCGGAAAGAGGACCCCGCTCAGTCGCTAGTGCTTTTAGGATGAGAAGTCGACCTAAAAACTCAGCGTAACACTGGTGGCAAGCGGTGGTTCTGGATCCGAATAAAGCACAGAGGAACGATAAAGGAAAACTTGCACAATGGCAGCCAAACCGCACATTCAGTTGCCAAAATTCAACCCGGACCAATGTGACATTGATGTGTATTTAGATATGGTTAAACCCCTGTTAGAGATAGGGTTCGACTCGGACAAAGAAAAGATTGCAGTCACATTACCTAACTTGGGTAAAATAATCGCCACTGTCACACTAAAAATCGTCCCAGAACTGACATGGGACCAATTCTCACAAATTGTGAGACAGGCTTTCATGCCTTCCGTGGGCAGAGTTGTCGCTCTCTCTCAACTCGATGCCCTCACCTACGACGGTAACCTAGACGACATTTTCGTCCAGGCTCGGCACCTTGTCAGCGCCGCTTATCCCGAGGCAGCCACAAATACTCGGGATATTCACACATTCAATTCCCTGCTGAAGATTCGCCCTAGCACAGTCATGGAGCATTTCTCCGTCTATCATCCCTCATGGAACATGGACCAGGACCTGCAACTCGTCCGACGTGTCCTCGCTGCCCGTCCCATGCCACAACCTCTTCACACGGTGACAAGATTCCCCACAAACCAGAACCCCCCACCAAAACCAAAGCCGCCGCTTCACTAGTCACCCACTGAACCACCTCCTACTGTGCCCAGGGCTTACCCGCAGAAGAAACGCCCCAACCCCAGGGATCAAGGCAACCTCATCACCATTAATCCTTGGGAGTTCACGGCCTGCAGTCGCACCAGCCCCCTGCACGACATAAGAGAGCAGCTCAAGGCAAGCAGGCGCAGGAACTTTCACCAAGGGCATAAGAAGGTCTCCTCCTTGGACGACGACTCCCCGGAAGACAACGCGCCGCCACTAGCCTACCCAGGACTGGACGACAAGGAACACGATGACCACGGCCAACCTCAGCAGATGGATTTTTAGACCCACCCACGCACCTCCCCACGGTCGTGGGGGCCACCTCACACAACTACAGACCTCCAGTCTATGACAAAATTTGGCTGAACGGGGTCAAGGCGAGACTACTTGTAGACACGGGAGCAGCCAGGTCATGCCTCTACTCCCACTTCTACTCCCGCCACACCTCTGCTTTCGGCCCTCTTCTCCCCACCTCAGCCAACCTCGTAGACGCGGGGAATGGCCCCCTACCCATCCGTTGGGAAACCCGGGCCCTTCAAACCAGCACTCACCAACGAGTGTCCACCAACCACCCCTTCATCATATTTGATTCCACATGCGATCAATATGATGGATACCTTGGGCTGGACCTCCTCCAAAATCTCCATGCGACCATCGATTGTCATCAGCGTCGCCTCCACATCAGTCCAGCCCGCCCCAACCAAGCATCAATCAACAAAGGAAATAAAAAATCTAGAAGATAAAAGAAAAATAACACCACCTCCCCCACACCACCCTCACACACACACTCCCCGGACACTCACCTGCCCCAACGCACCTGTACATGTAACCCCACCCCGACCTCACTCAATGCCTCACTTCATCCCCCTCCATCCCCAACCCCTATTCCACTTCTACTGGCCCCCTCTCCATCTTTTCCTGCCACTATCGCTTCCACAATCACCATTCCACCCCATCACGAAGCTTGGGTGAAACTGAACAGACCTTCAGGTACCTCCGTCCTTTTTTCACCATCCTTACCCACCAGACCCCTCTCGTCCTGTTTAGTGTCCCCCACCTTCCTTCCCCCCTATGCCCAAGAGATCAGTATCGCAAACATCGCCACAACACCACTAACTCTACCACGAGGACTCATCATTGGCGATACGGAAGAAGCCGAACCATGCCAAGCACCACCCCCTAATCACCCCACTCTCCCCGACCTACCATCACATCTGTCCCCTTCCCAAACCAACAGCCTCTGACAACTACTCCTGGACTTTCAGGACCTATTCTCCTCCGGCCCAACAGACCTTGGCCACACTACTCATCTCAGCCACGAGATACATACTACCGGACCTCCCATTCGCTAACCATCACGCCGAAAAAATCCTAAACAACGGGCAGAAGAAGACCGGCAGGTCCAGGATATGCTTGATGCCGGTGTCATCTCCAACTCCACTAGCCCGTGGTCCTCACCAGTTGTACTCGTGCGAAAGAAAGATGGAACCATGCGTTTCTGCGTCGATTACCACAGAGTGAACGACGTTACTATCAAAGACGCTAGGCCCCTACCCAGGATCGACGACTTTCTTGACTCCCTGCACGGATCAACATGGTTCTCTAACCTAGACCTGCAATCAGGCTATTGGCAGGTCCCTGTCCACCCAGACGACAAGCACAAGACCGCCTTCTCAACATCGAACGGGAAGCATTACGATTTTAACGTCCTTCCCTTCGGACTCTGTAATGCCTCCGCCACATTTTCCCGCCTCATGGTATCTGTTCTGTGCGGGCTGACCTGGAGGACCTATTTGGCCTACCTGGATAACATCATCGTCTTCAGTCATACCTGGGCCGACCACCTCCACCGCCTCAAACAGGTGTTCCAACACATACGCCAGGCTGGGCCCAAACTCAAACCCACAAAGTGTATTTTGGCCAAATGATCAGCTTCCTTCGTTGGACACCTGATCAATACCGAAGGCATCTCTCCTGACCCCGACAAGCTACGTGCGATCGCCGACGTCCCCCTACCTCGCGATGTACATGAAACCAGAGCCTTCCTAGGCCTAACCTCATATTACACGCGTTTCGTAAAAGGCTTTGCAGACATCGCCAAACCTTTACACGACCTGACAAAAAAAGGCGAACCATTCATATAGACAGAACCAAGAAAAAACGCATTCACCACCCTCAAGTCCAAGCTGACCTCCACCCCCATCGTCGCATTCCCAGATTACAATCTCCCCTTCCGTCTATATATACCGACGTCTCACTCATCGCCATAGGGGTTGTCATTGCCCAAGTGCAAGACGGCCGCGAGCATATCACCGCCTGTGCCATCCGCACACTAAATCCTACGGAAAGGAACTACGCGGCCACCAAACGCGAGTGCCTCGGAATCATCTGGTCCCTCGATTACTTCCGTTCATATATCTCAGGCACCCACGTGATTGTCATTACTGACCACCAATCCCTACAGTGGTTATGCCAGTCAAACACCACCAACGCACAACTCATATGATGGCGAGAAGCACTCGAGGAGTATGATTTTGAAATATACTGACAAGGCAAGCTCCACACGAACGCCGATGCCCTTTCCCGTATACCCATCAATGCCATTTCCACGGAACCAAACCTTATCCAAATGTGGTACAAAAAACAACGCCCTACCTGGATCCCGCCGAGCACATTCGCCAAACTCCACCTTCACGGCGATCACCTGTTCGATCCCAACGGCCACACCGTCCTAAGCCCTACCACCGCCCACGACACGATGCTGCACCTTCACGCCAACAATGGCATCCACCTGGGGACTAAGAAACTCTTACAAGTCTTCAGTGATATGTACTGGACACCTAACCCATCCACCATTGCCAAGAACATCATACAATCCTTCCGCGCCTGTGCTTTGGGGAAGAACATCACTCACACACCTGGCCCTTCAGGAAAACTAACAGCACAGAAACCTTAGCAATTGCTTTCCCTAGACGTCGTCGGCCCCCTCACACCCAAAACAGGGTACAAATACATTATCACATTCGTGGATGTGTATTCAAAGTTCATCATCGCATGCCCCGCCAAAGATCACAGAGCGGTATCTGTCGCTGACGCCATAACTCACCAAGTCTTCCCATATTTTGGCATTCCCCAAGGACTGCCTTGGATAATGCCCCAGAATTCACTGGCAAAGTCTGGGAAGTCCTGGGGAATATATTCGGGTATCATATCTCCCACTCATTCCCCTACTAGCCCCAAGGTAACAGCATCTGCGAGAGGAGCCATCGTTCCCTCATGAATCAGGTCTGCACACGCTTCATGCAAACAGGGCACGACGATTGGCCTGCCCATGTCAAGATCGTCCAATGGGGCCTGAATACATGTCCACGAGATGACGGTATAACACCCCATGAGTGTGTTTTCGGAGAAACCCCGCTCCTTCTACCCCTCTGCCACCACCTCCACCCACCCACCCCTCCCTCCACTACTGACCCTCTCCACCACCCCAAACGCCGCCTCCACCACCTACAAACCCAATAGGACCTGGCGCCCGACACCAACCACTCCAACCCATACAAACCTGGCCAGTTCGTCGTCGTAGCGCACCTTTCCGCCCCCACCAAGACCTTCCCCCGGTTCAATGGCCCCTTCAAAATAATCTGAGTCCCTAACCCCTACCAAGTAATCATTGACCAACAAGGACAGCAACGTACTTACCGAAATCACCACGTGCGACCCTTCCACCCACCCAAGAATGACCACCCCCACACCCGCGCGCCCCGCACCTCTTCCCGCACACCTGTCCACACCGAGCCTTCTGAGAATTACCCCCCAGACTCCTACTCTTACTCCTTCCCACCCCCACCCTCCACCTCACTGACGACCACGCCACCTCCCAACACACTTGATCCCGACACACCGCCTACATCACCGCCACCGCCCATCACCACCATCTCCTCACAGCTCACCACTCACCCCCCTACCACCTGTACACCCCCCACCCCCCACACCACACCACACTCCAGCCCATCACGCACAAACACCACCCACCCAACCTCACCCCCCCTCCCCCATGACCATTCTCATTATTCGCGCAACACCGCATCCCCACCCGCCTCCCCCCCTAACGGCCGCACGCCCTCACCACCACCACGTGCACAACCACACTCACCACCCACACCCACACTCACTACCACCACCACCAGGTCAGGACGCCTTTCACGCCAACCCTCCTGATACACTCCAGCACCACCTCCCATTGCACACCCATCCCGCCATCCACCACCACAAACCCCCCCTACCCCAAACACCTCCCCCATAACCCTCCCTCTCCACCAAGCACGATGGAATCCTCCCAAATCCCAATTCCCCAAAGTACAACGCTCCTCCCACAGACCCATCCCCCATAAAAGCACCAATCTCCTGTCACTCTCCAGCATTCAGCTTCTATCTCCTCACCAGAGAGTTGCATCTGTGCATCCCTCTCCACGTACCGGAGAGGACACGGACTCCGTGAATCCTTCTTCTGCCTCTTCCCCTTGTAGGAGCCCTTTGTCACCATCCAGGAGTGTTGCCCCGGAGGTGTCGCCAGAGTGGTGGCAAGGCCCGAAACCGGACCTACCTCCCACGCCTGGGAAATCTCTGTTCCTGCCAGACACCAGACGGAGATGGTGCCGCAGCCCAACCCTGTCGGCGCCTCTCCCAATAGGCAACCGCAATCCCAGGACCCCCAGGCCCGACCAGCAGACTCCAGATGAGGGCAACCCAGGCTCCCTCACCCCACAGAGCCAGAGACGACAAGCCCGCCTCCTCCAGCTGTTTGGCCCCAGGCCCGAGGGCCACCTCTCAGGTCGAGGTCCCCAGACAGGAGGACCTCCCTGCACCTCACCGACGACCAGGACCCGGGCAGTGACTCCCCTGCGGGTAGTGTATTGCCCCTTGCAGGCAGGGTCTCCCTAGGGCCCTCTCCTCACGCCCATACGACAGAGTGAACTCCATCCAGGAAACACGGGTAACATAGTGACGCCCCTTGTACCGAGAACAAACCAGGGGAAAGTAACAGTGAACAGTGACCGAGTGAAGACCAGTGTAAAGCCAGTGACAGTTACTATTAGTCTATAAGAACTTGATACCAGGCAGAACAGAAAATAATTTAAACCCTCAGTAAGAGAACTTATAGTAATTGTGTGAGTCCCCAAGTAACAGAACTTTCAATAACTGTGAACGGAGACTAGGGTGCATGGGCGAGTCAAAAGTCTGTGTGTAAGTGCTGCCGCGACGAAGTGACTACATCAAGTGTCGCGATCCGCACCCTGTCCTATTTATAGTAGCATTCCCCTAACGGACTCTTAATCTTGTTTATTCCCCTTCCTTCCAACTAAATATATATTCTGCCTAAAGATGAAATACGGGTATCAATACATATAGTTCATGACATTAGTGTACATGCATTATATCGTGTGTTAAGTGTGTCTGTGCATTGTGGTGTCAAAGGCTATCTCTGTGTCCCTGTCTCCTGTATATCAAATATTACTCTGTGTTGTATTGTAACGGTGTAGAATTAAGGCAATAGATGTGTTAAAGTATACTGCCTGGTTTTTATGTCCTGTTCCTTTGTGGGTGCTTTACTTCTTGTACGGAAAGAGGACCCCGCTCAGTTGCTAGTGCTTTAAGGAGGAGAAGTCGACCTAAAAACTCAGCGTAACACTGGTGGCAAGCGGTGGTTCTGGATCCGAATAAAGCACAGAGGAACGATAAAGGAAAACTTGCACAATGGCAGCCAAACCGCACATTCAGTTGCCAAATTCAACCCAGACCAATGTGACATTGATGTGTATTTAGATATGGTTAAACCCCTTAGACATAGGGTTCGACTCGGACAAAGAAAAGATTGCAGTCACATTACCTAACTTGGGTAAAATAATCGCCACTGTCGCACCAAAAATCGTCCCAGAACTGACATGGGACCAATTCTCACAAATTGTGAGACAGGCTTTCATGCCTTCCGTGGGTAGAGTTGTCACTTTCTCTCAACTCGACGAACTCACCTACGACAGTAACCTAGACGATACTTTCGTCCAGGCTCGGCACCTTGTCAGCGCCGCTTATCCCGAGGCAGCCAAAAATACTCAGGATATTCGCACATTCAATTCCCTGCTGAGGATTCTCCCTAGCACAGTCAGGGAGCATTTCTCCGTCTATCATCCCTCATGGAACATGGACCAGGGCCTGCAACTCGTCCGACGTCTCCTCGCCGCCCATCCCATGCCACAACCTCTTCACGCGGTGACAAGATTCCCCACAAACCAGAACCCTCCACCAAAACCAAAGCCGCCACCTCACCAGTCACCCACTGAGCCACCTCCTACTGTGCCCAGGGCTTACCTGCAGAAGAAACGCCCCAACCCCAGGGATCAAGGCAACCTCATCACCATTAATCCTTGGGAGTTCACGGCCTGCAGTCGCACCTGCCCTCTGCACGACATAAGAGAGCAGCTCAAGGCAAGCAGGCACAGGAACTATCACCAAGGGCGTAAGAAGGTCTCCTCCTTGGACGACGACGCCCCGGAAGACGACGCGCCGCCACTAGCCTACCCAGGACCGGACGACAAGGAACACGATGACCACGGCCAACCTCAGCAGATGGATTTTTAGACCTCATCCCGCACCTCCCCACGGTCGTGGGGGCCACCTCACACAACTACAGACCTCCAGTCTATGACAAAATTTGGCTGAACGGGGTCAAGGCGAGACTACTGGTAGACATGGGAGCAGCCAGGTCATGCCTCTACTCCCACTTCTACTCCCGCCACACCTCTGCTTTTGGCCCTCTTCTCCCCACCTCAGCCAACCTCGTAGATGCGGGGAATGGCCCCCTACCCATCCGTGGGGAAACCCGGGCCCTTCAAACCAGCACTCACCAACGAGTGTCCACCAACCACCCCTTCATCATATTTGATTCCACATGCGATCAATATGATGGATACCTTGGGCTGGACCTCCTCCAAAATCTCCATGCAACCATAGATTGTCATCAGCGTCACCTCCACATCAGTCCAGCCCGCCCCAACCAAGCATCAATCAACAAAGGAAATAAAAAATCTAGAAGATAAAAGAAAAATAACACCACCTCCCCCACACCACCTTCACACACACACTCCCCGGACACTCACCTGCCCCAACGCACCTGTACATGTAACCCCACCCCGACCTCACTCAATGCCTCACTTCATCCCCCTCCATCCCCATCCCCCATTCCACTTCTACTGGCCCCCTCTCCATCTTTTCCTGCCACTATCGCTTCCACAATCACCATTCCACCCCATCACGAAGCTTGGGTGAAACTGAACAGACCCTCAGGTACCTCCGTCCTTTTTTCACCATCCTTACCCACCAGACCCCTCTCGTCCTGTTTAGTGTCCCCCACCTTCCTTACCACCAATGCCCAACTGATACGTATCGCAAAACTCGCCACAACACCACTAACTCTACCGCGAGGACTCATCACTGGCGATACGGAAGAAGCCAAACCATGCCAAGCACCACCCCCTAATCACCCCACTCTCCCCGACCTACCATCACATCTATCCCCTTCCCAAACCAACAGCCTCCGACAACTACTCCTGGACATTCAGGACCTATTCTCCTCCGGCCCAACAGACCTTGGCCACACTACTTATCTCAGCCACGAGATACATACTACCGGACCTCCCATTCGCCAACAATCACGCCGAAAAAATCCTAAACAACGGGCAGAAGAAGACCGGCAGGTCCAGGATATGCTTGATGTCGGTGTCATCTCCAACTCCACTAGCCCGTGGTCCTCACCTGTTGTACTCATGCTAAAAAAAAAACGGAACCATGCGTTTCTGTGTCGATTACCGCAGAGTGAATGACGTTACTATCAAAGGCGCTATGCCCCTACCCAGGATCGACGACTTTCTTGACTCCCTGCACGGATCGACATGGTTCTCTACCCTAGACCTGCAATCAGGCTATTGGCAGGTCCCTGTCCACCCAGACGACAAGCACAAGACCGCCTTCTCAACATCGAACGGGAAGCATTACGAATTTAACGTCCTTCCCTTCGGACTCTGCAATGCCCCCACCACATTTTCCCTCCTCATGGAATCTGTTCTGAGCGGGCTGACCTGGAAGACCTATTTGGCCTACCTGGATGACATCATCATCTTCAGTCATACCTGGGCCGACCACCTCCACCGCCTCAAACAGGTGTTCCAACACATACACCAGGCCGGGCTCAAACTCAAACCCACAAAGTGTGTTTTGGCCGAACGATCAGTCTCCTTCCTTGGACACCTGATCAATACCGAAGGCATCTCTCCTGACCCCGACAAGCTACGTGCGATCGCTGACGTCCCCCTACCTCGCGATGTACACGAAACCAGAGCCTTCCTAGGCCTAACCTCATATTACAAGCGTTTCGTAAAAGGCTTTGCAGGCATCGCCAAACCTTTACACGACCTGACAAAAAAAGGCGAACCATTCATATAGACAGAACCAAGAAAAACCCCATTCACCACCCTCAAGTCCAAGCTGACCTCCACCCCCATCGTTGCATTCCCAGATTACAATCTCCCCTTCCGTCTATATACCGACGTCTCACTCATCGAAATAGGGGCTATGGTTGCCCAAGTGCAAGACGGCCGTGCTCATATCATCGCCTGTGCCAGCCGCACCCTAAATCCTGTGGAAAGGAACTACGCGGCCACCAAATGCGAGTGCCTCGGAATCATCTGGTCCCTCGATTACTTCCGTTCATATACTCGTATCTCAGGCACCCACGTGATTGTCATTACTGACCACCAATCCCTACAGTGGTTATGCCAGTCAAACACCACCAACGCACAACTCATACGATGGCGAGAAGCACTCGAGAAGTATGATTTTGAAATATCATACCGACAAGGCAAGCTCCACACGAACGCCGACGCCCTTTCCCGTCTACCGATCAATGCCATTTCCACGGAACCAGACCTTATCCAACTGTGGCACAATAAACAACGCCCTACCTGGATCCCGCCGAGCACATTCGCCAAACTCCACCTTCACGGCGATCACCTGTTTGATCCCAATGGCCACATCCTCCTAAGCCCTACCACCGCCCACGACACGATGCTGCACCTTCACGCCAACAATGGCATCCACCTGGGGACTAAGAAACTCTTACAAGTCTTCAGTGATATGTACTGGACACCTAACCCATCCACCATTGCCAAGAACATCATACAATCCTTCCGCGCCTGTGCTTTGGGGAAGAACATCACTCGCACACCTGGCCCTTCAGGAAAACTAACAGCACAGAAACCTTAGCAATTGCTTTCCCTAGACGTCGTCGGCCCCCTCACACCCAAAACAGGGTACAAATACATTATCACATTCGTGGATGTGTATTCAAAGTTCATCATCGCATGCCCCGCCAAAGATCACAGAGCGGTATCTGTCGCTGACACCATAACTCATCACGTCTTCCCGTATTTTGTCATTCCCCAAGCACTGCCTTGGATAATGCCCCAGAATTCACTGGCAAAGTCTGGGAAGTCCTGGCGAATATATTCGGGTATCATATCTCCCACTCATTCCCCTACTGGCCCCAAGGTAACAGCATCTGCGAGAGGAGCCATCGTTCCCTCATGAATCAGGTCTGCACACGCTTCATGCAAACAGGGCACGACGATTGGCCTCCCCAAGTCAAGATCGTCCAATGGGGCCTGAATACATTACCCACGAGATGACGGTATAACACCCCATGAGTGTGTTTTCGGAGAAACCCCGCTCCTTCTACCCCTCTGCCACCACCTCCACCCACCCACCCCTCCCTCCACTACTGACCCTCTCCACCACCCCAAATGCCGCCTCCACCACCTACAAACCCAACAGGACCTGGCGCCCGACACCAACCACTCCAACCCATACAAACCTGGCCAGTTCGTCGTCGTAGCGCACCTTTCCGCCCCCACCAAGACCTTCCCCCGGTTCAATGGCCCCTTCAAAATAATCTGAGTCCCTAACCCCTACCAAGTAATCATTGACCAACAAGGACAGCAACGTACTTACCGAAATCACCACGTGCGACCCTTCCACCCACCCAAGAATGACCACCCCCACACCCGCGCGCCCCGCACCTCTTCCCGCACACCTGTCCACACCGAGCCTTCTGAGAATTACCCCCCAGACTCCTACTCTTACTCCTTCCCACCCCCCCCCTCCACCTCACTGACGACCACGCCACCTCCCAACACACTTGATCCCGACACACCGCCTACATCACCGCCACCGCCCATCACCACCATCTCCTCACAGCTCACCACTCACCCCCCTACCACCTGTACACCCCCCACCCCCCACACCACACCACACTCCAGCCCATCACGCACAAACACCACCCACCCAACCTCACCCCCCCTCCCCCATGACCATTCTCATTATTCGCGCAACACCGCATCCCCACCCGCCTCCCCCCCTAACGGCCGCACGCCCTCACCACCACCACGTGCACAACCACACTCACCACCCACACCCACACTCACTACCACCACCACCAGGTCAGGACGCCTTTCACGCCAACCCTCCTGATACACTCCAGCACCACCTCCCATTGCACACCCATCCCGCCATCCACCACCACAAACCCCCCCTACCCCAAACACCTCCCCCATAACCCTCCCTCTCCACCAAGCACGATGGAATCCTCCCAAATCCCAATTCCCCAAAGTACAACGCTCCTCCCACAGACCCATCCCCCATAAAAGCACCAATCTCCTGTCACTCTCCAGCATTCAGCTTCTATCTCCTCACCAGAGAGTTGCATCTGTGCATCCCTCTCCACGTACCGGAGAGGACACGGACTCCGTGAATCCTTCTTCTGCCTCTTCCCCTTGTAGGAGCCCTTTGTCACCATCCGGGAGTGTTGCCCCGGAGGTGTCGCCAGAGTGGTGGCAAGGCCCGAAACCGGACCTACCTCCCACGCCTGGGAAATCTCTGTTCCTGCCAGACACCAGACGGAGATGGTGCCGCAGCCCAACCCTGTCGGCGCCTCTCCCAATAGGCAACCGCAATCCCAGGACCCCCAGGCCCGACCAGCAGACTCCAGATGAGGGCAACCCAGGCTCCCTCACCCCACAGAGCCAGAGACGACAAGCCCGCCTCCTCCAGCTGTTTGGCCCCAGGCCCGAGGGCCACCTCTCAGGTCGAGGTCCCCAGACAGGAGGACCTCCCTGCACCTCACCGACGACCAGGACCCGGGCAGTGACTCCCCTGCGGGTAGTGTATTGCCCCTTGCAGGCAGGGTCTCCCTAGGGCCCTCTCCTCACGCCCATACGACAGAGTGAACTCCATCCAGGAAACACGGGTAACATAGTGACGCCCCTTGTACCGAGAACAAACCAGGGGAAAGTAACAGTGAACAGTGACCGAGTGAAGACCAGTGTAAAGCCAGTGACAGTTACTATTAGTCTATAAGAACTTGATACCAGGCAGAACAGAAAATAATTTAAACCCTCAGTAAGAGAACTTATAGTAATTGTGTGAGTCCCCAAGTAACAGAACTTTCAGTAACTGTGAACGGAGACTAGGGTGCGCGGGCGAGTCAAAAGTCTGTGTGTAAGTGCCGCCGCGACTAAGTGACTACATCAAGTGTCGCGATCCGCACCCTGTCCTATTTATAGTAGCATTCCCCTCACGGACTCTTAATCTTGTTTATTCCCCTTGCTTCCAACTAAATATATATTCTGCCTAAAGATGAAATACGGGTATCAATACATATAGTTCATGACATTAGTGTACATGCATTATATCGTGTGTTAAGTGTGACTGTGCATTGTGGTGTCAAAGGCTAACTCTGTGTCCCTGTCTCCTGTATATCAAATATTACTCTGTGTTATACTGTAACGGTCTAGAATTAAGGCAATAGATGTGTTAAGGTATACTGCCTGGTTTTTATGTCCTGTTCCTTTGTGGGTGCTTTACTTCTTGTCCGGAAAGAGGACCCTGCTTAGTCGCTAGTGCTTTTAGGATGAGAAGTCGACCTAAAAACTCAGCGTAACACTGGTGACAAGCGGTGGTTCTGGATCCGAATAAAGCACAGAGGAACGATAAAGGAAAACTTGCACAATGGCAGCCAAACCGCACATTCAGTTGCCAAAATTCAACCCAGACCAATGTGACATTGATGTGTATTTAGATATGGTTAAACCCCGTGTTAGACATAGGGTTCGACTCGGACAAAGAAAAGATTGCAGTCACATTACCTAACTTGGGTAAAATAATCGCCACTGTCGCACCAAAAATCGTCCCAGAACTGACATGGGACCAATTCTCACAAATTGTGAGACAGGCTTTCATGCCTTCCGTGGGTAGAGTTGTCACTCTCTCTCAACTCGACGCCCTCACCTACGACAGTAACCTAGACGATACTTTCGTCCAGGCTCGGCACCTTGTCAGCGCCGCTTATCCCGAGGCAGCCAAAAATACTCAGGATATTCGCACATTCAATTCCCTGCTGAGGATTCTCCCTAGCACAGTCAGGGAGCATTTCTCCGTCTATGATCCCTCAGGGAACATGGACCAGGGCCTGCAACTCGTCCGACGTCTCCTCGCCGCCCATCCCATGCCACAACCTCTTCAAGCGGTGACAAGATTCCCCACAAACCAGAACCCTCCACCAAAACCAAAGCCGCCACCTCACCAGTCACCCACTGAGCCACCTCCTACTGTGCCCAGGGCTTACCTGCAGAAGAAACGCCCCAACCCCAGGGATCAAGGCAACCTCATCACCATTAATCCTTGGGAGTTCACGGCCTGCAGTCGCACCTGCCCTCTGCACGACATAAGAGAGCAGCTCAAGGCAAGCAGGCACAGGAACTTTCACCAAGGGCATAAGAAGGTCTCCTCCTTGGACGACGACGCCCCGGAAGACAACGCGCCGCCACTAGCCTACCCAGGACCGGACGACAAGGAACATGATGACCACGGCCAACCTCAGCAGATGGATTTTTAGACCTCATCCACGCACCTCCCCACGGTCGTGGGGGCCACCTCACACAACTACAGACCTCCAGTCTATGACAAAATTTGGCTGAACGGGGTCAAGGCGAGACTACTGGTAGACATGGGAGCAGC
The DNA here is from genome assembly GCF_032717465.1 of Coenobita brevimanus. Lineage (NCBI taxonomy): Eukaryota > Metazoa > Arthropoda > Malacostraca > Decapoda > Coenobitidae > Coenobita > Coenobita brevimanus. The sequence continues at coordinate 4,622,497 of NC_136962.1, read as the reverse complement.
CAGGTCATGCCTCTACTCCCACTTCTACTCCCGCCACACCTCTGCTTTTGGCCCTCTTCTCCCCACCTCAGCCAACCTCGTAGACGCGGGGAATGGCCCCCTACCAATCCGTGGGGAAACCCGGGCCCTTCAAACCAGCACTCACCAACGAGTGTCCACCAACCACCCCTTCATCATATTTGATTCCACATGCGATCAATATGATGGATACCTTGGGCTGGATCTCCTCCAAAATCTCCATGCAACCATAGATTGTCATCAGCGTCGCCTCCACATCAGTCCAGCCCGCCCCAACCAAGCATCAATCAACAAAGGAAATAAAAAATCTAGAAGATAAAAGAAAAATAACACCACCTCCCCCACACCACCCTCACACACACACTCCCCGGACACTCACCTGCCCCAACGCACCTGTACATGTAACCCCACCCCGCCCGCACTCAATGCCGCACTTGATCCCCGTCCATCCCCATCCTCCATTCCACTTCTACTGGCCCCCTCTCCATCTTTTCCTGCCACTATCGCTTCCACAATCACCATTCCACCCCATCACGAAGCTTGGGTGAAACTGAACAGACCCTCAGGTACCTCCGTCCTTTTTTCACCATCCTTACCCACCAGACCCCTCTCGTCCTGTTTAGTGTCCCCCACCTTCCTTCCCCCCTATGCCCAAGAGATCCGTATCGCAAACCTCGCCACAACACCACTAACTCTACCGCGAGGACTCATCACTGGTGATACGGAAGAAGCCGAACCATGCCAAGCACCACCCCCTAATCACCCCACTCTCCCCGACCTACCATCACATCTATCCCCTTCCCAAACCAACAGCCTCCGACAACTACTCCTGGACATTCAGGACCTATTCTCCTCCGGCCCAACACACCTTGGCCACACTACTTATCTCAGCCACGAGATACATACTACCGGACCTCCCATTCGCCAACCATCACGCCGAAAAAATCCTAAACAACGGGCAGAAGAAGACCGGCAGGTCCAGGATATGCTTGATGCCGGTGTCATCTCCAACTCCACTAGCCCGTGGTCCTCACCTGTTGTACTCGTGCGAAAAAAAGATGGAACCATGCGTTTCTGCGTCGATTACCACAGAGTGAACGACGTTACTATCAAAGACGTTATGCCCCTACCCAGGATCGACGACTTTCTTGACTCCCTGCACGGATCAACATGGTTCTCTACCCTAGACCTGCAATCAGGCTATTGGCAGGTCCCTGTCCACCCAGACGACAAGCACAAGACCGCCTTCTCAACATCGAACGGGAAGCATTACGATTTTAACGTCCTTCCCTTCGGACTCTGCAATGCCCCCACCACATTTTCCCTCCTCATGGAATCTGTTCTGAGCGGGCTGACCTGGAAGACCTATTTGGCCTACCTGGATGACATCATCATCTTCAGTCATACCTGGGCCGACCACCTCCACCGCCTCAAACAGGTGTTCCAACACATACACCAGGCTGGGCCCAAACTCAAACCCACAAAGTGTGTTTTGGCCAAACGATCAGTCTCCTTCCTTGGACACCTGATCAATACCGAAGGCATCTCTCCTGACCCCGACAAGCTACGTGCGATCGCCGACGTCCCCCTACCTCGCGATGTACACGAAACCAGAGCCTTCCTAGGCCTAGCCTCATATTACAAGCGTTTCGTAAAAGGCTTTGCAGGCATCGCCAAACCTTTACACGACCTGACAAAAAAAGGCGAACCATTCATATAGACAGAACCAAGAAAAACCCCATTCACCACCCTCAAGTCCAAGCTGACCTCCACCCCCATCGTCGCATTCCCAGATTACAATCTCCCCTTCCGTCTATATATACCGACGTCTCACTCATCGAAATAGGGGCTGTGGTTGCCCAAGTGCAAGACGGCCGTGCTCATATCATCGCCTGTGCCAGCCGCACCCTAAATCCTGTGGAAAGGAACTACGCGGCCACCAAACGCGAGTGCCTCGGAATCATCTGGTCCTTCGATTACTTCCGTTCATATATCTCAGGCACCCACGTGATTGTCATTACTGACCACCAATCCCTACAGTGGTTATGCCAGTCAAACACCACCAACGCACAACTCATACGATGGCGAGAAGCACTCGAGGGGTATGATTTTGAAATATCATACCGACAAGGCAAGCTCCACACGAACGCCGACGCCCTTTCCCGTATACCCATCAATGCCATTTCCACGGAACCAGACCTTATCCAACTGTGCCACAATAAACAACGCCCTACCTGGATCCCGCCGAGCACATTCGCCAAACTCCACCTTCACGGCGATCACCTGTTTGATCCCAATGGCCACATCCTCCTAAGCCCTACCACCGCCCACGACACGATGCTGCACCTTCACGCCAACAATGGCATCCACCTGGGGACTAAGAAACTCTTACAAGTCTTCAGTGATATGTACTGGACACCTAACCCATCCACCACTGCCAAGAACATCATACAATCCTTCCGCACCTGTGCTTTGGGGAAGGACATCACTCGCACACCTGGCCCTTCAGGAAAACTAACAGCACAGAAACCTTAGCAATTGCTTTCCCTAGACGTCGTCGGCCCCCTCACACGCAAAACAGGGTACAAATACATTATCACATTCGTGGATGTGTATTCAAAGTTCATCATCGCATGCCCCGCCAAAGATCACAGAGCGGTATCTGTCGCTGACACCCTAACTCGCCACGTCTTCCCGTATTTTGGCATTCCCCAAGCACTGACTCGGATAATGCCCCAGAATTCACTGGCAAAGTCTGGGAAGAACTGGCGAATATATTCGGGTATCATATCTCCCACTCATCCCCTTACTGGCCCGAAGGTAACAGCATCTGCGAGAGGAGCCATCGTTCCCTCATGAATCAGGTCCGCACACGCTTCATGCAAACAGGGCACGACGATTGGCCTGCCCATGTCAAGATCGTCCAATGGGGCCTGAATACTTGCCCACGAGAGGACGGTATAACACCCCATGTGCGTGTTTTCGGAGAAACCCCGCTCCTTCTACCCCTCTGCCACCACCACCACCCACCCACACCGCCCTCCACTACTGACCCTCTCCACCACCTACAAACCCAACAGGATCTGGCGCCCGACACCAACCACTCCAACCAATACAAACCTGGCCAGTTCGTCGTCGTAGCGCACCTTTCCGCCCCCACCAAGACCTTCCCCCGGTTCAATGGCCCCTTCAAAATAATCTGAGTCCCTAACCCCTACCAAGTAATCATTGACCAACAAGGACAGCAACGTACTTACCGAAATCACCACGTGCGACCCTTCCACCCACCCAAGAATGACCACCCCCACACCCGCGCGCCCCGCACCTCTTCCCGCACACCTCACCACACCGAGCCTTCTGAGAATTACCCCCCAGACTCCTACTCTTACTCCTTCCCACCCCCACCCTCCACCTCACTGACGACCACGCCACCTCCCAACACACTTGATCCCGACACACCGCCTACATCACCGCCACCGCCCATCACCACCATCTCCTCACAGCTCACCACTCACCCCCCTACCACCTGTACACCCCCCACCCCCCACACCACACCACACTCCAGCCCATCACGCACAAACACCACCCACCCAACCTCACCCCCCCTCCCCCATGACCATTCTCATTATTCGCGCAACACCGCATCCCCACCCGCCTCCCCCCCTAACGGCCGCACGCCCTCACCACCACCACGTGCACAACCACACTCACCACCCACACCCACACTCACTACCACCACCACCAGGTCAGGACGCCTTTCACGCCAACCCTCCTGATACACTCCAGCACCACCTCCCATTGCACACCCATCCCGCCATCCACCACCACAAACCCCCCCTACCCCAAACACCTCCCCCATAACCCTCCCTCTCCACCAAGCACGATGGAATCCTCCCAAATCCCAATTCCCCAAAGTACAACGCTCCTCCCACAGACCCATCCCCCATAAAAGCACCAATCTCCTGTCACTCTCCAGCATTCAGCTTCTATCTCCTCACCAGAGAGTTGCATCTGTGCATCCCTCTCCACGTACCGGAGAGGACACGGACTCCGTGAATCCTTCTTCTGCCTCTTCCCCTTGTAGGAGCCCTTTGTCACCATCCGGGAGTGTTGCCCCGGAGGTGTCGCCAGAGTGGTGGCAAGGCCCGAAACCGGACCTACCTCCCACGCCTGGGAAATCTCTGTTCCTGCCAGACACCAGACGGAGATGGTGCCGCAGCCCAACCCTGTCGGCGCCTCTCCCAATAGGCAACCGCAATCCCAGGACCCCCAGGCCCGACCAGCAGACTCCAGATGAGGGCAACCCAGGCTCCCTCACCCCACAGAGCCAGAGACGACAAGCCCGCCTCCTCCAGCTGTTTGGCCCCAGGCCCGAGGGCCACCTCTCAGGTCGAGGTCCCCAGACAGGAGTACCTCCCTGCACCTCACCGACGACCAGGACCCGGGCAGTGACTCCCCTGCGGGTAGTGTATTGCCCCTTGCAGGCAGGGTCTCCCTAGGGCCCTCTCCTCACGCCCATACGACAGAGTGAACTCCATCCAGGAAACACGGGTAACATAGTGACGCCCCTTGTACCGAGAACAAACCAGGGGAAAGTAACAGTGAACAGTGACCGAGTGAAGACCAGTGTAAAGCCAGTGACAGTTACTATTAGTCTATAAGAACTTGATACCAGGCAGAACAGAAAATAATTTAAACCCTCAGTAAGAGAACTTATAGTAATTGTGTGAGTCCCCAAGTAACAGAACTTTCAATAACTGTGAACGGAGACTAGGGTGCATGGGCGAGTCAAAAGTCTGTGTGTAAGTGCTGCCACGACTAAGTGACTACATCAAGTGTCGCGATCCGCACCCTGTCCTATTTATAGTAGCATTCCCCTCACGGACTCTTAATCTTGTTTATTCCCCTTGCTTCCAACTAAATATATATTCTGCCTAAAGATGAAATACGGGTATCAATACATATAGTTCATGACATTAGTGTACATGCATTATATCGTGTGTTAATTGTGTCTGTGCATTGTGGTGTCAAAGGCTATCTCTGTGTCCCTGTCTCCTGTATATCAAATATTACTCTGTGTTGTATTGTAACGGTGTAGAATTAAGGCAATAGATGTGTTAAGGTATACTGCCTGGTTTTTATGTACTGTTCCTTTGTGGGTGCTTTACTTCTTGTACGGAAAGAGGACCCTGCTTAGTTGCTAGTGCTTTAAGGAGGAGAAGTCGACCTAAAAACTCAGCGTAACACTGGTGACAAGCGGTGGTTCTGGATCCGAATAAAGCACAGAGGAACGATAAAGGAAAACTTGCACAATGGCAGCCAAACCGCACATTCAGTTGCCAAATTCAACCCAGACCAATGTGACATTGATGTGTATTTAGATATGGTTAAACCCCTTAGACATAGGGTTCGACTCGGACAAAGAAAAGATTGCAGTCACATTACCTAACTTGGGTAAAATAATCGCCACTGTCGCACCAAAAATCGTCCCAGAACTGACATGGGACCAATTCTCACAAATTGTGAGACAGGCTTTCATGCCTTCCGTGGGTAGAGTTGTCACTCTCTCTCAACTCGACGCCCTCACCTACGACAGTAACCTAGACGATACTTTCGTCCAGGCTCGGCACCTTGTCAGCGCCGCTTATCCCGAGGCAGCCAAAAATACTCAGGATATTCGCACATTCAATTCCCTGCTGAGGATTCTCCCTAGCACAGTCAGGGAGCATTTCTCCGTCTATGATCCCTCAGGGAACATGGACCAGGGCCTGCAACTCGTCCGACGTCTCCTCGCCGCCCATCCCATGCCACAACCTCTTCAAGCGGTGACAAGATTCCCCACAAACCAGAACCCTCCACCAAAACCAAAGCCGCCACCTCACCAGTCACCCACTGAGCCACCTCCTACTGTGCCCAGGGCTTACCTGCAGAAGAAACGCCCCAACCCCAGGGATCAAGGCAACCTCATCACCATTAATCCTTGGGAGTTCACGGCCTGCAGTCGCACCTGCCCTCTGCACGACATAAGAGAGCAGCTCAAGGCAAGCAGGCGCAGGAACTTTCACCAAGGGCGTAAGAAGGTCTCCTCCTTGGACGACGACGCCCCGGAAGACGACGCGCCGCCACTAGCCTACCCAGGACCGGACGACGAGGAACATGATGACCACGGCCAACCTCAGCAGATGGATTTTTAGACCTCATCCCGCACCTCCCCACGGTTGTCTATGACAAAATTTGGCTGAACGGGGTCAAGGCGAGACTACTGGTAGACATGGGAGCAGCCAGGTCATGCCTCTACTCCCACTTCTACTCCCGCCACACCTCTGCTTTTGGCCCTCTTCTCCCCACCTCAGCCAACCTCGTAGACGCGGGGAATGGCCCCCTACCAATCCGTGGGGAAACCCGGGCCCTTCAAACCAGCACTCACCAACGAGTGTCCACCAACCACCCCTTCATCATATTTGATTCCACATGCGATCAATATGATGGATACCTTGGGCTGGATCTCCTCCAAAATCTCCATGCAACCATAGATTGTCATCAGCGTCGCCTCCACATCAGTCCAGCCCGCCCCAACCAAGCATCAATCAACAAAGGAAATAAAAAATCTAGAAGATAAAAGAAAAATAACACCACCTCCCCCACACCACCCTCACACACACACTCCCCGGACACTCACCTGCCCCAACGCACCTGTACATGTAACCCCACCCCGACCTCACTCAATGCCTCACTTCATCCCCCTCCATCCCCATCCTCCATTCCACTTCTACTGGCCCCCTCTCCATCTTTTCCTGCCACTATCGCTTCCACAATCACCATTCCACCCCATCACGAAGCTTGGGTGAAACTGAACAGACCCTCAGGTACCTCCGTCCTTTTTTCACCATCCTTACCCACCAGACCCCTCTCGTCCTGTTTAGTGTCCCCCACCTTCCTTCCCCCCTATGCCCAAGAGATCCGTATCGCAAACCTCGCCACAACACCACTAACTCTACCGCGAGGACTCATCACTGGTGATACGGAAGAAGCCGAACCATGCCAAGCACCACCCCCTAATCACCCCACTCTCCCCGACCTACCATCACATCTATCCCCTTCCCAAACCAACAGCCTCCGACAACTACTCCTGGACATTCAGGACCTATTCTCCTCCGGCCCAACACACCTTGGCCACACTACTTATCTCAGCCACGAGATACATACTACCGGACCTCCCATTCGCCAACCATCACGCCGAAAAAATCCTAAACAACGGGCAGAAGAAGACCGGCAGGTCCAGGATATGCTTGATGCCGGTGTCATCTCCAACTCCACTAGCCCGTGGTCCTCACCTGTTGTACTCATGCGAAAAAAAAACGGAACCATGCGTTTCTGTGTCGATTACCGCAGAGTGAACGACGTTACTATCAAAGGCGTTATGCCCCTACCCAGGATCGACGACTTTCTTGACTCCCTGCACGGATCAACATGGTTCTCTACCCTAGACCTGCAATCAGGCTATTGGCAGGTCCCTGTCCACCCAGACGACAAGCACAAGACCGCCTTCTCAACATCGAACGGGAAGCATTACGAATTTAACGTCCTTCCCTTCGGACTCTGCAATGCCCCCACCACATTTTCCCTCCTCATGGAATCTGTTCTGAGCAGGCTGACCTGGAAGACCTATTTGGCCTACCTGGATGACATCATCATCTTCAGTCATACCTGGGCCGACCACCTCCACCGCCTCAAACAGGTGTTCCAACACATACACCAGGCCGGGCTCAAACTCAAACCCACAAAGTGTGTTTTGGCCGAACGATCAGTCTCCTTCCTTGGACACCTGATCAATACCGAAGGCATCTCTCCTGACCCCGACAAGCTACGTGCGATCGCCGACGTCCCCCTACCTCGCGATGTACACGAAACCAGAGCCTTCCTAGGCCTAGCCTCATATTACAAGCGTTTCGTAAAAGGCTTTGCAGGCATCGCCAAACCTTTACACGACCTGACAAAAAAAGGCGAACCATTCATATAGACAGAACCAAGAAAAACCCCATTCACCACCCTCAAGTCCAAGCTGACCTCCACCCCCATCGTCGCATTCCCAGATTACAATCTCCCCTTCCGTCTATATACCGACGTCTCACTCATCGAAATAGGGGCTGTGGTTGCCCAAGTGCAAGACGGCCGTGCTCATATCATCGCCTGTGCCAGCCGCACCCTAAATCCTGTGGAAAGGAACTACGCGGCCACCAAACGCGAGTGCCTCGGAATCATCTGGTCCTTCGATTACTTCCGTTCATATATCTCAGGCACCCACGTGATTGTCATTACTGACCACCAATCCCTACAGTGGTTATGCCAGTCAAACACCACCAACGCACAATACATACGATGGCAAGAAGCACTCGAGGGGTATGATTTTGAAATATCATACCGACAAGGCAAGCTCCACACGAACGCCGACGCCCTTTCCCGTATACCCATCAATGCCATTTCCACGGAACCAGACCTTATCCAACTGTGCCACAATAAACAACGCCCTACCTGGATCCCGCCGAGCACATTCGCCAAACTCCACCTTCACGGCGATCACCTGTTTGATCCCAATGGCCACATCCTCCTAAGCCCTACCACCGCCCACGACACGATGCTGCACCTTCACGCCAACAATGGCATCCACCTGGGGACTAAGAAACTCTTACAAGTCTTCAGTGATATGTACTGGACACCTAACCCATCCACCACTGCCAAGAACATCATACAATCCTTCCGCACCTGTGCTTTGGGGAAGGACATCACTCGCACACCTGGCCCTTCAGGAAAACTAACAGCACAGAAACCTTAGCAATTGCTTTCCCTAGACGTCGTCGGCCCCCTCACACGCAAAACAGGGTACAAATACATTATCACATTCGTGGATGTGTATTCAAAGTTCATCATCGCATGCCCCGCCAAAGATCACAGAGCGGTATCTGTCGCTGACACCCTAACTCGCCACGTCTTCCCGTATTTTGGCATTCCCCAAGCACTGACTCGGATAATGCCCCAGAATTCACTGGCAAAGTCTGGGAAGAACTGGCGAATATATTCGGGTATCATATCTCCCACTCATCCCCTTACTGGCCCGAAGGTAACAGCATCTGCGAGAGGAGCCATCGTTCCCTCATGAATCAGGTCCGCACACGCTTCATGCAAACAGGGCACGACGATTGGCCTGCCCATGTCAAGATCGTCCAATGGGGCCTGAATACTTGCCCACGAGAGGACGGTATAACACCCCATGTGCGTGTTTTCGGAGAAACCCCGCTCCTTCTACCCCTCTGCCACCACCACCACCCACCCACACCGCCCTCCACTACTGACCCTCTCCACCACCTACAAACCCAACAGGATCTGGCGCCCGACACCAACCACTCCAACCCATACAAACCTGGCCAGTTCGTCGTCGTAGCGCACCTTTCCGCCCCCACCAAGACCTTCCCCCGGTTCAATGGCCCCTTCAAAATAATCTGAGTCCCTAACCCCTACCAAGTAATCATTGACCAACAAGGACAGCAACGTACTTACCGAAATCACCACGTGCGACCCTTCCACCCACCCAAGAATGACCACCCCCACACCCGCGCGCCCCGCACCTCTTCCCGCACACCTCACCACACCGAGCCTTCTGAGAATTACCCCCCAGACTCCTACTCTTACTCCTTCCCACCCCCACCCTCCACCTCACTGACGACCACGCCACCTCCCAACACACTTGATCCCGACACACCGCCTACATCACCGCCACCGCCCATCACCACCATCTCCTCACAGCTCACCACTCACCCCCTACCACCTGTACACCCCCCACCCCCACACCACACCACACTCCAGCCCATCACGCACAAACACCACCCACCCAACCTCACCCCCCCTCCCCCATGACCATTCTCATTATTCGCGCAACACCGCATCCCCACCCGCCTCCCCCCCTAACGGCCGCACGCCCTCACCACCACCACGTGCACAACCACACTCACCACCCACACCCACACTCACTACCACCACCACCAGGTCAGGACGCCTTTCACGCCAACCCTCCTGATACACTCCAGCACCACCTCCCATTGCACACCCATCCCGCCATCCACCACCACAAACCCCCCCTACCCCAAACACCTCCCCCATAACCCTCCCTCTCCACCAAGCACGATGGAATCCTCCCAAATCCCAATTCCCCAAAGTACAACGCTCCTCCCACAGACCCATCCCCCATAAAAGCACCAATCTCCTGTCACTCTCCAGCATTCAGCTTCTATCTCCTCACCAGAGAGTTGCATCTGTGCATCCCTCTCCACGTACCGGAGAGGACACGGACTCCGTGAATCCTTCTTCTGCCTCTTCCCCTTGTAGGAGCCCTTTGTCACCATCCGGGAGTGTTGCCCCGGAGGTGTCGCCAGAGTGGTGGCAAGGCCCGAAACCGGACCTACCTCCCACGCCTGGGAAATCTCTGTTCCTGCCAGACACCAGACGGAGATGGTGCCGCAGCCCAACCCTGTCGGCGCCTCTCCCAATAGGCAACCGCAATCCCAGGACCCCCAGGCCCGACCAGCAGACTCCAGATGAGGGCAACCCAGGCTCCCTCACCCCACAGAGCCAGAGACGACAAGCCCGCCTCCTCCAGCTGTTTGGCCCCAGGCCCGAGGGCCACCTCTCAGGTCGAGGTCCCCAGACAGGAGGACCTCCCTGCACGTCACCGACGACCAGGACCCGGGCAGTGACTCCCCAGCGGGTAGTGTATTGCCCCTTGCAGGCAGGGTCTCCCTAGGGCCCTCTCCTCACGCCCATACGACAGAGTGAACTCCACCCAGGAAACACGGGTAACATAGTGACGCCCCTTGTACCGAGAACAAACCAGGGGAAAGTAACAGTGAACAGTGACCGAGTGAAGACCAGTGTAAAGCCAGTGACAGTTACTATTAGTCTATAAGAACTTGATACCAGGCAGAACAGAAAATAATTTAAACCCTCAGTAAGAGAACTTATAGTAATTGTGTGAGTCCCCAAGTAACAGAACTTTCAATAACTGTGAACGGAGACTAGGGTGCATGGGCGAGTCAAAAGTCTGTGTGTAAGTGCTGCCACGACTAAGTGACTACATCAAGTGTCGCGATCCGCACCCTGTCCTATTTATAGTAGCATTCCCCTCACGGACTCTTAATCTTGTTTATTCCCCTTGCTTCCAACTAAATATATATTCTGCCTAAAGATGAAATACGGGTATCAATACATATAGTTCATGACATTAGTGTACATGCATTATATCGTGTGTTAATTGTGTCTGTGCATTGTGGTGTCAAAGGCTATCTCTGTGTCCCTGTCTCCTGTATATCAAATATTACTCTGTGTTGTATTGTAACGGTGTAGAATTAAGGCAATAGATGTGTTAAGGTATACTGCCTGGTTTTTATGTACTGTTCCTTTGTGGGTGCTTTACTTCTTGTACGGAAAGAGGACCCTGCTTAGTTGCTAGTGCTTTAAGGAGGAGAAGTCGACCTAAAAACTCAGCGTAACACTGGTGACAAGCGGTGGTTCTGGATCCGAATAAAGCACAGAGGAACGATAAAGGAAAACTTGCACAATGGCAGCCAAACCGCACATTCAGTTGCCAAATTCAACCCAGACCAATGTGACATTGATGTGTATTTAGATATGGTTAAACCCCTTAGACATAGGGTTCGACTCGGACAAAGAAAAGATTGCAGTCACATTACCTAACTTGGGTAAAATAATCGCCACTGTCGCACCAAAAATCGTCCCAGAACTGACATGGGACCAATTCTCACAAATTGTGAGACAGGCTTTCATGCCTTCCGTGGGTAGAGTTGTCACTCTCTCTCAACTCGACGCCCTCACCTACGACAGTAACCTAGACGATACTTTCGTCCAGGCTCGGCACCTTGTCAGCGCCGCTTATCCCGAGGCAGCCAAAAATACTCAGGATATTCGCACATTCAATTCCCTGCTGAGGATTCTCCCTAGCACAGTCAGGGAGCATTTCTCCGTCTATGATCCCTCAGGGAACATGGACCAGGGCCTGCAACTCGTCCGACGTCTCCTCGCCGCCCATCCCATGCCACAACCTCTTCAAGCGGTGACAAGATTCCCCACAAACCAGAACCCTCCACCAAAACCAAAGCCGCCACCTCACCAGTCACCCACTGAGCCACCTCCTACTGTGCCCAGGGCTTACCTGCAGAAGAAACGCCCCAACCCCAGGGATCAAGGCAACCTCATCACCATTAATCCTTGGGAGTTCACGGCCTGCAGTCGCACCTGCCCTCTGCACGACATAAGAGAGCAGCTCAAGGCAAGCAGGCGCAGGAACTTTCACCAAGGGCGTAAGAAGGTCTCCTCCTTGGACGACGACGCCCCGGAAGACGACGCGCCGCCACTAGCCTACCCAGGACCGGACGACGAGGAACACGATGACCACGGCCAACCTCAGCAGATGGATTTTTAGACCTCATCCCGCACCTCCCCACGGTTGTCTATGACAAAATTTGGCTGAACGGGGTCAAGGCGAGACTACTGGTAGACATGGGAGCAGCCAGGTCATGCCTCTACTCCCACTTCTACTCCCGCCACACCTCTGCTTTTGGCCCTCTTCTCCCCACCTCAGCCAACCTCGTAGACGCGGGGAATGGCCCCCAACCAATCCGTGGGGAAACCCGGGCCCTTCAAACCAGCACTCACCAACGAGTGTCCACCAACCACCCCTTCATCATATTTGATTCCACATGCGATCAATATGATGGATACCTTGGGCTGGATCTCCTCCAAAATCTCCATGCAACCATAGATTGTCATCAGCGTCGCCTCCACATCAGTCCAGCCCGCCCCAACCAAGCATCAATCAACAAAGGAAATAAAAAATCTAGAAGATAAAAGAAAAATAACACCACCTCCCCCACACCACCCTCACACACACACTCCCCGGACACTCACCTGCCCCAACGCACCTGTACATGTAACCCCACCCCGACCTCACTCAATGCCTCACTTCATCCCCCTCCATCCCCATCCCCCATTCCACTTCTACTGGCCCCCTCTCCATCTTTTCCTGCCACTATCGCTTCCACAATCACCATTCCACCCCATCACGAAGCTTGGGTGAAACTGAACAGACCCTCAGGTACCTCCGTCCTTTTTTCACCATCCTTACCCACCAGACCCCTCTCGTCCTGTTTAGTGTCCCCCACCTTCCTTCCCCCCTATGCCCAAGAGATCCGTATCGCAAACCTCGCCACAACACCACTAACTCTACCGCGAGGACTCATCACTGGCGATACGGAAGAAGCCGAACCATGCCAAGCACCACCCCCTAATCACCCCACTCTCCCCGACCTACCATCACATCTATCCCCTTCCCAAACCAACAGCCTCCGACAACTACTCCTGGACATTCAGGACCTATTCTCCTCCGGCCCAACACACCTTGGCCACACTACTTATCTCAGCCACGAGATACATACTACCGGACCTCCCATTCGCCAACCATCACGCCGAAAAAATCCTAAACAACGGGCAGAAGAAGACCGGCAGGTCCAGGATATGCTTGATGCCGGTGTCATCTCCAACTCCACTAGCCCGTGGTCCTCACCTGTTGTACTCATGCGAAAAAAAAACGGAACCATGCGTTTCTGTGTCGATTACCGCAGAGTGAACGACGTTACTATCAAAGGCGCTATGCCCCTACCCAGGATCGACGACTTTCTTGACTCCCTGCACGGATCAACATGGTTCTCTACCCTAGACCTGCAATCAGGCTATTGGCAGGTCCCTGTCCACCCAGACGACAAGCACAAGACCGCCTTCTCAACATCGAACGGGAAGCATTACGAATTTAACGTCCTTCCCTTCGGACTCTGCAATGCCCCCACCACATTTTCCCTCCTCATGGAATCTGTTCTGAGCGGGCTGACCTGGAAGACCTATTTGGCCTACCTGGATGACATCATCATCTTCAGTCATACCTGGGCCGACCACCTCCACCGCCTCAAACAGGTGTTCCAACACATACACCAGGCCGGGCTCAAACTCAAACCCACAAAGTGTGTTTTGGCCGAACGATCAGTCTCCTTCCTTGGACACCTGATCAATACCGAAGGCATCTCTCCTGACCCCGACAAGCTACGTGCGATCGCCGACGTCCCCCTACCTCGCGATGTACACGAAACCAGAGCCTTCCTAGGCCTAGCCTCATATTACAAGCGTTTCGTAAAAGGCTTTGCAGGCATCGCCAAACCTTTACACGACCTGACAAAAAAAGGCGAACCATTCATATAGACAGAACCAAGAAAAACCCCATTCACCACCCTCAAGTCCAAGCTGACCTCCACCCCCATCGTCGCATTCCCAGATTACAATCTCCCCTTCCGTCTATATACCGACGTCTCACTCATCGAAATAGGGGCTGTGGTTGCCCAAGTGCAAGACGGCCGTGCTCATATCATCGCCTGTGCCAGCCGCACCCTAAATCCTGTGGAAAGGAACTACGCGGCCACCAAACGCGAGTGCCTCGGAATCATCTGGTCCTTCGATTACTTCCGTTCATATATCTCAGGCACCCACGTGATTGTCATTACTGACCACCAATCCCTACAGTGGTTATGCCAGTCAAACACCACCAACGCACAACTCATACGATGGCGAGAAGCACTCGAGGGGTATGATTTTGAAATATCATACCGACAAGGCAAGCTCCACACGAACGCCGACGCCCTTTCCCGTATACCCATCAATGCCATTTCCATGGAACCAGACCTTATCCAACTGTGCCACAATAAACAACGCCCTACCTGGATCCCGCCGAGCACATTCGCCAAACTCCACCTTCACGGCGATCACCTGTTTGATCCCAATGGCCACATCCTCCTAAGCCCTACCACCGCCCACGACACGATGCTGCACCTTCACGCCAACAATGGCATCCACCTGGGGACTAAGAAACTCTTACAAGTCTTCAGTGATATGTACTGGACACCTAACCCATCCACCACTGCCAAGAACATCATACAATCCTTCCGCACCTGTGCTTTGGGGAAGGACATCACTCGCACACCTGGCCCTTCAGGAAAACTAACAGCACAGAAACCTTAGCAATTGCTTTCCCTAGACGTCGTCGGCCCCCTCACACGCAAAACAGGGTACAAATACATTATCACATTCGTGGATGTGTATTCAAAGTTCATCATCGCATGCCCCGCCAAAGATCACAGAGCGGTATCTGTCGCTGACACCCTAACTCGCCACGTCTTCCCGTATTTTGGCATTCCCCAAGCACTGACTCGGATAATGCCCCAGAATTCACTGGCAAAGTCTGGGAAGAACTGGCGAATATATTCGGGTATCATATCTCCCACTCATCCCCTTACTGGCCCGAAGGTAACAGCATCTGCGAGAGGAGCCATCGTTCCCTCATGAATCAGGTCCGCACACACTTCATGCAAACAGGGCACGACGATTGGCCTGCCCATGTCAAGATCGTCCAATGGGGCCTGAATACATGCCCACGAGAGGACGGTATAACACCCCATGAGCGTGTTTTCGGAGAAACCCCGATCCTTCTACCCCTCTGCCACCACCACCACCCACCCACACCGCCCTCCACTACTGACCCCCTCCACCACCTACAAACCCAACAGGATCTGGCGCCCGACACCAACCACTCCAACCCATACAAACCTGGCCAGTTCGTCGTCGTAGCACACCTTTCCGCTCCCACCAACACCTCCCCCCGGTTCAATGGCCCCTTCAAAATAATCCGAGTCCCTAACCCCTACCAAGTAATCATTGACCAACAAGGACAGCAACGCACTTACCGAAATCACCACGTGCGACCCTTCCACGCACCCAACAATGAACACCCCCACACTCTCACGTCCCGCACCTCTTCCCGCACACCTATCCACACCGAGCCTTCCGAGAATTACCCCCCAGACTCCTACTCTTACTCCTTCTCACCCCCACCCTCCACCTCACTGACGACCATGCCACCTCCCAACACACCGCCTACATCACCGCCAGCGCCCAACGCCACCACCTCCTCACAGCTCAGCACTCACCCCCTTACCACCTGTACACCCCCCACCCCCCACACCACACCACACTTCAGCCCACCACACACAAACACCACCCACCCAACCTCATCCCCCCTCCCCCATGACCATTCTCATTATACGCGCCACACCGCATCCCCACCTGCCTCCCCCCCTAACATCCGCATGCCCTCACCACCACCACGTGCACAACCACCCTCACCACCCACACCCACACTCACTACCACCACCACCAGGTCAGGACGCCTTTCATGCCCACCCTCCTTATACACTCCAACACCACCTCCTATCGCACACCCATCCCGCCATCCACCACCACAAACCCCCCCTACCCCAAACACCTCCCCCATAACCCTCCCTCTCCACCAAGCACGATGGAATCCTCCCAAATCCCAATTCCCCAAAGTACAATGCTCCTCCCACAGACCCATCCCCCATAAAAGCACCAATCTCCTGTCACTCTCCAGCATTCAGCTTCTATCTCCTCACCAGAGAGTTACCTCTGTGCATCTCTCTGCACGTACCGGAGAGGACACGGACTCCGTGAATCTTTCTTCTGCCTCTTCCCCCTGTGGGAGCCCTTCGTCACCATCCGGGAGTGTTGCCCCGGAGGTGTCGCCAGAGTGGTGGCAAGGCCCGAAACCGGACCTACCTCCCACGCCTGGGATATCTCTGTTCCTGCCAGACACCAGACGGAGATGGTGCCGCAGCCCAACCCTGTCGGCACCTCTCCCAATAGGCAACCGCAGTCCCAGGACCCCCAGGCCCGACCAGCAGACTCCAGACGAGGGCAACCCAGGCTCCCTCACCCCACAGAGCCAGAGACGACAAGCCCGCCTCCTCCAGCTGTTTGGCCCCAGGCCCGAGGGCCACCTCTCAGGTCGAGGTCCCCAGACAGGAGGGCCTCCCTGAACCTCACCGACGACCAGAACCCGGGCAGTGACTCCCCCTCGGGTAGTGTATTGCCCCTTGCAGGCAGGGTCCCCCTAGGGCCCTCTCCTCACGCCCATACGACAGAGTGAACTCCACCCAGGAAACACGGGTAACATAGTGACGCCCCTTGTACCGAGAACAAACCAGGGGAAAGTAACAGTGAACAGTGACCGAGTGAAGACCAGTGTAAAGCCAGTGACAGTTACTATTAGTCTATAAGAACTTGATACCCGGCAGAACAGAAAATAATTCAAACCCTCAGTAAGAGAACTTATAGTAATTGTGTGAGTCCCCAAGTAACAGAACTTTCAGTAACTGTGAACGGAGACTAGGGTGCGAGGGCGAGTCAAAAGTCTGTGTGTAAGTGCCGCCGCGACTAAGTGACTACATCAAGTGTCGCGATCCGCACCCTGTCCTATTTATAGTAGCATTCCCCCCACGGACTCTTAATCTTGTTTATTCCCCTTGCTTCCAACTAAATATATATTCTGCCTAAAGATGAAATACGGGTATCAATACATATAGTTCATGACATTAGTGTACATGCATTATATCGTGTGTTAAGTGTGACTGTGCATTGTGGTGTCAAAGGCTAACTCTGTGTCCCTGTCTCCTGTATATCAAATATTACTCTGTGTTGTATTGTAATGGTGTAGAATTAAGGCAATAGATGTGTTAAAGTATACTGCCTGGTTTTTATGTCCTGTTCCTTTGTGAGTGCTTTACTTCCGGTCCGGAAAGAGGACCCCGCTCAGTCGCTAGTGCTTTTAGGACGAGAAGTCGACCTAAAAACATTCAGCATAACAAATTTGTATCTGTATAATCCTTTCTCTTACAAATACATGAGGGCCTTGGTTGGAATACAAAGCCAATTTGGTGCACGTTCAAACAACGGAAACTGACCAATTACAGCCCGAGTGCATCGGCAGTGTTACCAAATCCACCTGTCCTCGGCTGGCAAAATCAATGCATCAGACTCCGTGGAACCGAATATAGTATTCCATATCTGCAGCCCAAGAATTATAATTGTCCAGCTTGTTTGTATTTGTGACATCTGCTCTTTCCTGTGTAAGATTTAGTAATACACATGAACAGTGTTGCCTTGAGCTTTTGTGTCCTGCCTCTCTCTTATTTGTCTAAGCTCCAGTCTAGAAAGCGAACCTAGCTACTCACTAGGTGCTCTAGGGGCGGGAGGCCGACCCTAAACACCTAGCAATACATTGGTGGACAGCAGTGGTTCTTGACCCGGGCATACAAGAGAGGTGATCAGGAAATATTATCAAAATGGCAACTAACCGCATGTGCAATTACCAAAATTCAACCCCAAACAGTATGATGTTCACACATACCTGGCAATTACTAAACCTTTGGTGGATATCGGATTCGAGGATGATAAGCAAAATATCGCAGTCACACTCCCATTACTAAGTAAAGCGGCAGCTAATATGGCACCGAAAATCATTCCAGGGCTCACTTGGCAAAATTTCACGAAACTCGTGATTCAGGCTATCACTCCCTCACGAGGGAAAATAGTAACGCTGCTCCAATTGGATAGCCTAACCTTTGATGGAAATTTGGATGATACCCTAATCCAGGCTAGACGCCTGGTCACTGCTGCCTACCCGGGGGCAGATGATGACATCCGTGAACAACACACCTTCAATACTCTCCTGAGAGTGCTCCCTAGTATGGTGAAGGAGCATTTCACAATCCATGACCCTACAGGAGACATGGATAAGGATATCCAACTGATACTCCTGACCGTCCGCCCTTCACCCCAGCAAATAACGTGGTGAAGAAGTTTACCACAAATGCTCCGGCTCCACCAGTCAAACCATGCCCATCCATGCCCCACACCAGCCCCACCCCGGCACCCAGCCTACCTAGAGCACACCCCGCCCACCGACGCCCCAGTCACAAAGAGAACCCCAACCTCATCCTAGTCAACCCATAGGAGTTCTCCACCTGCAGCTCCCAATGCCCCCTGCATGATATCAGGGACAAGCTAAAGGCTGCCAGACGAAAAACCACCACCCCGAGCAGGCGTAAAGTCTCCTCCCTAGATAACGAGGAGCCGGACGACGAACCTGGCCCCACAGAGGAAGCCGAATCCAGGGAACAGGAGCCAGAGGAAGAAGAAGGAGGCCCTCTACAGTTGGATTTTTAGGAATGCCCCCGCACCTTCCCACGGTGGTGGGGGCCACTTCCCCCAAATACTGCCCACCAGTTTACCACAAGATGAAGCTGAACGGGGTAAAAGCCAGATTGCTGGTCAAACACAGGAGCAGCCAGATCTTGCCTATATAGCCACTACTTCTCTCTTCACAAGTCGACCTTTGGCCCACTACTCCAGACGACTACTCACCTGGTGAACACAAGGGATGGCCCCCTGCTGATCCGAGGCAAAACACGGGCTCTGCACATCGACACCCATCAGCAGGCATCAGCGATGCACAAATTTATTGTATTCGACTTTTGTGGCCGAAACTACGACGGCTATCTGGGACTGGACCTGCTGCAGAAGCTGGGCACCACCATCGACTGCCAGAATAGACAGCTCCATGTCACGAGTCGGCTAGTGACATTGGCTTTTGTGGGAAACTGCGAACTCAAGTGGAATCCCAGTTTATCGTTCAGTTAACCGCTCATTCGGACGGAAGCTTTGTCAAATCAATTTTTCAGTGTCATAAGTGATCGTCTTTGTGTGAGACATTAGCGCTTCTGCTGAGCGATTTGTTTTGGGCGCATTTCGCTCACTCTAGCCATTAAAAAATGCGGCGATAGCTTTCTTTCTTTCCCACGAGTTTACTCAGTCCAGTGTTTGCCGTGACGGAGTAAGGTTCTGTGCTCCAGCAGTGAGAAGTCAGCCCAGGCTCTACTAGACTACAGTTTCCCAGGCTCCCACCCTTCGTTGGTGATACACCGCATTCATTGACCAGTATTTTCTTTTTGTTTTTCCTAGACTAAGAGATTAGTTAAGGTGTTTCCTAGGCGTAAGAATTTAGCTCGTAAGTAAGTGAGTGAGTGCGATCTCATTAATTTGATTTTGAAATGTAACGTAAATTTATTTTGTAATCAATAAATTTAACAGTTCTTTTTCTTGGGCTTAATGTAATGTAAACTCGTGTTTCATTTCTCCATAATTAAGCTTATTTCTCTTATAGCTCCTACCTTGCATAAACGTTTGCCATTCATAACTGGTACTTAGGCCAGTCTTGTTGTATTAAGCTTAAAATCCGTTGTGCCTCCTAGGAGTTAAGCATCAGCAAGAACCTGATATTATTAATAGTATTAGTTATTTATTGTCAGGGGTGAAGTAATTTTCTCCAGAGGCTAACAGTACTAATAAACAGTAATTGAGTAATTAGTCTCTGCTGTGTACTGTTCAGAAAGTTTATAAATTCTCGTTCTGAGAGTCCGGCGAAGCAAGCCGGTATAAAGCAATCATTGCTTGATTTAGCAAGACAATCATTGTCCCTGCTCTTCAATATCATTATCATTATCCTTTAATAATAGCATTTATTTTAAAAACCTCGTGACAATTGGCGACCTCATTCCAGGATATTAACTCCTAGCTCTAAAGCTATTCACGAGATAATACTCACTCGTTCATATTTAGGTATTTATCATTAAAGTTTATAGGCACAAGTTTACTGGTGTTTACCGTTAATTTAGCAAGTGAATTTTTGCTTTATTAATCTATAGAGTACTTAACTCTATTTAGTACTTTATTTTTGGTAACGCCAGACGATTTTATTCGCTCCTGGGTAGCCGCCATACCCATTGTGTTAATTATTGAGTCATCTCAGTTATTTGCATTTTGCTTATTCTTTTCCAGTTAACTAGATAAGACTGGTCACCACTAGCTTGTGTCTGTATTCTTTACTTGTGTTTATTAGCATTCGTTTGCGAAGCAGCAATCAGTACTGAGTCGCTAGTTATTTAGATTGAGCTAGCATCATGGCAGCCAGTGTCTATGTTCAGGAAGCTAAAGAAATGGGCCTCACTGACCCAGAAAAAATACAAACCTACGTCCTCTCACGGTTTAATTATGAGCAGGAACGTGAGAAAGATGCTCGTGAAGAGCGTAGAATCCAACGCGAACACGAGCGAGAACAGCGCGAACACGAGCAAAAACAACGCGAACTCGAGCTAGTACAAGAGCGAGAACAACGCGAATACGATCGTGAACAACGAGACAGAGAACGAGAACACGAACGTGCTGAGCGGGAAGCACGAGAAAAACATGAACTTGAAGTACTGAAGCTCAAGCGAGATTCCTTGGCTTCGACACATCTGGTGCAGTTGGTTCAAGCTCCACGAGCGTTCTCCCTGCACATGTTATGGCGACTTCACACATCAAGCTTCCCCCATACAAAGATGACGAGTGAATTGAGCCATACATAGCTCGATTTGAAGACATGGCTCAACTTCACCAGCTCGATGATGCAGCCAAGCGGCTTCAGTTTCTTAGCCTGTTTGAGGGCCCTGCCCTCGATATTTTCCATAGAATTCGTGGAGACAATCTCACATATGAAGTGATGAAAGCTGCACTCATTAAGGCGTATGGTCTCACAGTAGACGACGCCAAAGTTCAGTTCATGCGAGCTCGTCTCCAAGACAAGGAGACAGCTGTTCAGTTCCTCGACCGTCTCACTGCTTACGAGTACTTAGGTGAGTGGATGGAGAAAGATGAAACTCCTTCCACGCGTGAGGGGATAATTGACCTTATGTTGCGTACACAGCTAGAGAGGTCGTGGCCTGCTGAGCTCATAGCACAGCTTAAGATCTGCCAGGTGAAAGATGCCAGCCAAATGGTAGAAAAGGCTGACGCATTCTTTACTGCATACGGGTATCAAACTCGTAAGCAAAACACCTGGAACAGAAAGCCTGATAAATCTGGGAAGCCGTCTCAGTTTGAACCCCACCAACAAGGCCATTCTCAGAGTAATGGCCAAGGTCCAAGCAAACAGCAGAAGGACCAGGGGCAAAATACAAAGCAGCCTGCTTGGAAGCAGTACAACAAGCACCCCAACCAGCAGCAGTTCCCCAAGCAGCAGCAGCAATACAGGGACAAGCCACGTAACCCTCAGTCAGGTCAATTAGTGTATCGGAGGCAGGAGGCAAATGCAGCCTTCATTCCTCAGCAGCAGCACGGTGGTCACGTCCCTACCAGTATGGGTACTCCCCCACGGTTCACGAGTCCCCCTCCGACAGTGAACCCCCCTCCACAGATGGCCAATGTTCCATCTTCCCAGGCAGTGGGTACGACTCCTCAAGTTTCTAAGTCTCAAGGCACCATGTTTGCCGCATCAATTCAGCAGCCTCATGAGTGGCTAGCTGCTTCCTCCACAGGCCCTCCCACAGGTGACAGTACCTTCCTTGTTCAGCCAGGGTTTGTGGGAGACATCCCTGTGAAGGTCCTAAGAGACAATGGTTCCTCAGGTTGCTCTGTCAAGCAGAGTTTAGTTCGGCCTGAGCAGTATACAGGTCGACAGATCCATGCAAACCTTATTGATGGATCAGTGAGATTGTTCCCTGAGGCATGTATCCAGGTGGCATCTCCATTTTATACTGGTACGACACTTGCAGTTGTCATGCCAGAACCTTTATTTGACCTTATCATAGGTAACATTTACGGTGTCAAGGATAGTTGCACTGAACATGACGCTACTCAGACTTCGGCTGCTGCGGTAACACGAGCCATGGCTGAGGCTCCAGACTGTGTCACCCCAGTGACCATTGAATCGCCGCAAGATCTGATGTGTAGCCAACTTGTTGTTCAAGAACAACATTCTGACCCAACACTTGCTGTCGTGCGAAAGAAACAAAAGGGTCGAGTGATTAAGTATTCACGGGGAGGACAAGCCAAGTTCCTTCGTAAACAAGGACGGCTCTACCGTGAGTCACGAACACCCGAGGGCGAGGTTCGACTGCAGTTTGTCGTTCCCGCCAAGTACCGCCTAGCAGTGTTACAATGGGGTCATTGTTCAGCCTCAGGAGGTCACATGGGCAAAAGGAAGACCCAGGGCTGTATCCGAGCTGACTTCTGGCCAGGGATGGGACGAGACATAGATAGTTTTGTGCGTTCCTGCAGTGTGTGCCAGAGTAACACCACTAATCAGGGACATGTCCTTCCTGTGCCGTTTCTAACCACACCTGTAATCTCTGAGTCAGTTGAGAGACAGGGTAGTGGTAATGTGGGTGTAGACCTGATGTCTCACCTACTAGCTGCTTACTAACTAGCAACTGTTGTATGCTGGGTTCTGTAAGATAGGTGGCCTCAGAGATTTGAGTAATCCAAGGACCAGCCTAGTTCCCAGTTAAAAGTGTAGACCAGACGTCTCACTCGTTGGCCCCACAGGACACAGTATATCCAGGGCCTATACATACATTTATACCATAAGTTAAGGGGGAAGTTTGAGAACCCTGCAGAGACAGTCCGAGGCTGTGTACGAATTACCTTGTGGAACGTCTCGAGCTGTGGGTCTTTCTGAGGATTCCCGGAGAATGCACATTACCCACATGAGTGTTCACACCCACAGTGGGTGTTAAAACGTGACCTGCCTGAGATTGCGTAGCGATTCTCAGCTTCCTGTATTAGTCGTAAGTGTAGAGTTAGGTTAACCAGTAAACTGCCCGTTCTAAGCAATTTGCGAATTCAAGAACTGGCACGTTTCCTGGTTAATAATGTTAGGTTAACTAGTAAACTGCCTGTTCTAAGAGATTTGAGTAATTCAAGAACTGGCACATTTCCTAGTTAATAAGCGTTAACTAGTAAACTATAAGGGTTCTAAGTAATTTGTGAATTCAAGAATTACGTTTCCTGGTTAATAATAACATAAGTATTGATTGCTAGGCAGAGAGAGAGAAGGAGAGAAATAACAGTTTTGATGCTCCACCTTAAATTCCTTTCGCAGGTGTAGCTGGTGGGTGCAGCATTGCCGTGCAGATCAGCTGGTCGTTTCTTTTGCATGCTGCCGCCCCTTCTCTTCTGCCTCGTCGCCATTATTCACTATAAATTTGTATTATGTGATTTTACACGTAGGCACAGTTACACCACAACTGTCACACCTACATCGTGTATTACATACACTACACTACATAACAATTAGTTGTTAATGTAAATGTAGTGAACTTTCGCTCAGTTTGACCTGAGTACAGGATTTTCACCGTCGTCACGGAGTTTTTTCCCTCAAGCTTGCTTCTATTAACGTAAATACGAGGTTTTTTCGCTCACTGGCGACTGCGACTTTCTCCTGTAGCAGGATAGCACACACACCACAGTGTGAATCTTGTGTGACTGAGTTAGGAATTATATGTATGTATATTGAAATCTTTCTTCTGAAGGAAGAAAGATTTAATTTTCATGGGGCGTAATGTCACGAGTGGGCTAGTGACACTGGCTTTTGTGGGAAACCGCGAACTCAAGTGGAATCCCAGTTTATCGTTCAGTTAACCGCTCATTCGGACGGAAGCTTTGTCAAATCATTTTTTCAGTGTCATAAGTGATCGTCTTTGTGTGAGACATTAGCGCTTCCGCTGAGCGATTTGTTTTGGGCGCGTTTCGCTCACTCTAGCCGTTCAAAAATGCGGCGATAGCCTTTTTTCTTTCCCACAAGTATACTCAGTCCAGTGTTTGCCGTGACGGAGTAAGGTTCTGTGCTCCAGCAGTGAGAAGTCAGCCCAGGCTCTACTAGACTACAGTTTCCCAGGCTCCCACCCTTCGTTGGTGATACACCGCATTCATTGACCAGTATTTTCTTTTTGTTTTTCCTAGACTAAGAGATTAGTTAAGGTGTTTCCTAGGCGTAAGAATTTAGCTCGTGAGTAAGTGAGTGAGTGCGATCTCATTAATTTGATTTTGAAATGTAACGTAAATTTATTTTGTAATCAATAAATTTAACAGTTCTTTTTCTTGAGCTTAATGTAATGTAAACTCGTGTTTCATTTCTCCATAATTAAGCTTATTTCTCTTATAGCTCCTAGCTTGCATAAACGTTTGCCATTCATAACTGGTACTTAGGCCAGTCTTGTTGTATTAAGCTTAAAATCCGTTGTGCCTCCTAGGAGTTAAGCATCAGCAAGAACCTGATATTATTAATAGTATTAGTTATTTATTGTCAGGGGTGAAGTAACTTTCTCCAGAGGCTAACAGTACTAATAAACAGTAATTGAGTAATTAGTCTCTGCTGTGTACTGTTGAGAAAGTTTATAAATTCTCATTCTGAGAGTCCGGCGAAGCAAGCCGGTATAAAGCAATCATTGCTTGATTTAGCAAGACAATCATTGTCCCTGCTCTTCAATATCATTATCATTATCCTTTAATAATAGCATTTATTTTAAAAACCCCGTGACACTCCAGTTCCAGAAACCCTCTGGCCCCCCCCCTCCCACAAGGGCCGTCTGCACTTGCACGTCACGGCCCTGGCAGGAAAACTCCCCTCCCCTCTTCCTTGTCCCTCCTCCCCCCTTCTCTCTACCCCCCTCCCCTCCTTCCCCACCACCACCTCCTCGGCTGTCACTATCCCCCCTCATCACGAGGCTTGGGTGCCCCTTAACCGGCTCTCAGGTACCTCCGTTCTATTCTCCCCCCTCCTTCCGCCCAGAACCCTCTCAGCTTGCCTCCTGCCCCCAACCTTCCTTCCCCCAACCTTCCTTCCCCCTCATCAATTGGCAGTCCGGATTGCAAATCTTGCTCCCTCGCCCCTCACCCTCCTGAAAGGGCTCGTAATCGGAGAGATGGAAGAAGCTGACCCCTGTTTCCCTTCCCCATGCCACTCCCCAGCCCCTCTGCCCCCTATCCCCGACCATCTCTCCCCCCACCAATCCGACACCCTCCACCACCTTCTCCTGGACTTCCAGGACCTATTTGTGGCAGGACCCGCCGTCATTGGACATACCACCTACCTAGCTCACGAGATCCATACGACGGGCCCACCAATCCAACAGTCATCCCGGTGGAAAAACCCCAAGCAACGGGAAGAGGAAGACTGCTAGGTGCAGGAGATGATTGAAGCCGGAGTCGCCTCCTCCTCTACCAGCCCTTGGTCCTCCCCCATCGTCCTCGTGAAGAAAAAGGATGGCACGATGAGGTTCTGCGTCAATTACCGCTTGCTCAATGACGTCACTACCAAGGAAGCCACTCCACTCCCGCGAATAGACAATTCCCTAGACCCCCTATACGGTGCATCCTAGTTCTCCACCCCCGATCTCCAGTGAGGGTACTGGCAGGTTTCTGTGTGACCAGAGGACAGAGGCAAGACTGCATTATCCACCAGCAACAGGAAACATTATGAATTTAATGTTTTACCTTTCAGCCTCTGTAGTGCTCCTGCCACCTTTTCAAGACTCATGGAATCCGTCCTCAGCGGCCTTATGTGGGAGGTCTGTCTGGCATACTTGGACAACGTCATCGTGTTCAGCCAGACCTGGGCCGACCACCTGCAGCGCCTCTGCTGTTTTTTTTTCCAGAATCTGACAGGCAGGCCTCAAACTCCGGCCCTCAAAGTGCGTCCTGGCGGCCAGAACCGTCTCATTCTTGAGGCAAGTCATCTCCCAGGCTGGCATATCTCCTGAACCCGATAAACTCCGAGCCATCACAGACATTCTCCCACCCAGTGATGTCCATGGAATCCGAGCATTCCTCAGCCTGACTTCCTACTGCTGCCGTTTCATGAAGGGATTCGCGCACATCACCAAGCCCCTCCATGACCTGACCGAAAGGGAGAGCCGTTCATCTGAAGAGACGAGAGACGAGCTGCCTTCCAACAACTTAAAGATAAGTTCGTATCCGCCCCTGTCGTCGCTTTCCCTGACTACACCCTTCCATTTCAGCTCTACACACATGTCTCCCTCATTGCAATCAGGGCCATGCTGGTGCAAGTCCAAGAGGGCTGTGAACACATCATCGCTTGCTCCAGTCGTACCTTAAATCTGGCGGAGAAGAATTACGCCACCACCAAGAGGGAGTGCCTGGGTATTGTCTGGGCAATCGAGCACTTCCGGGCATACCTAGCCAGGACTTGGGTCACCATCATCACTGATCACCAGTCCCTCCAGTGGTTGCGACAGTATGACGCCCACAACGCCCAGCTCATCAGGTGGCACAAAACTCTGGTAGAACGCCGCCCAGCCGGAGGCTGACCTCCTCCAACAATGGCATCGGAAGGAAAGGCCACCCTGGATCCCTCAGCCCCTCTTCAAAAAAATGTACCGCCAAGGCGACTATCTGCTAACTCCAACAGGGCATATCATTCTGGCCCCTGATGCCGCCCTAGATGCTCTACGACACCTGCAAGCCCACAGTGGCATTCACCTGGGCAGGAAGAAACTCCTACAGGTTTTCAACAATGCTTACTGGACGCCAAATCCCTCCACCCCCCCCAAGGACATTATCCAATCCTGCCGAGCATACGCCCTTGGTAAGAACATCACCTGTACCGCCGTCCCAGCTGGGCATATTATCGCCCACAAACCTTGGCAACTCTTGGCACTCGACGTAGTGGGACCTTTGCCCCCGAAATCAGGCTATAGGTACGTGATTACATTCAACGACATGTACTCTAAGTTCGTCATAGTCAGCCCACCGAAAGAACACCATGCTGTCGTAGTGGCTAATGCCCTGGTCCGACATGTTTTTCCTTACTTTGATATCCCCCAGGCCATCCATTCAGACAACGCGCCAGAATTCACCAGCAAAATCTGGGAGGAACTCGCCCATCTTTTCGGCTATAGCATCTCCCACTCATCCCCTTACTGACCCCAAGGAAATGATGTGTGCGAATGCAGCCATCATACCCTAATGAATCAACTCCGCACCCAGATAGAAGCCACCAAAAAACAGAGAACTGGCCCACCCACGTAAAAATTGTGCAATGCGGCATTAATTCCTGCCCCCAAGAGGACAGCATCTCGCCCTACAAGCGAGTTTTTGGAGAAACACCCTTCCCCCTGCCCCTTGGGCAGCACTTGCCTCCCCCTACTTCCACCCCCACCTCCAACCCATTACACCACCTCAAACGAGAACTGACGCACCTCTAAAACAACCTGGACCTCCGCTCCGATACCGCCTCCAACCCCTAAAAGCCAGGCTATACCATGATGATCATGCAGCTCCCCACCCCCCACAGGCTTGCCCCGTGCTTTATGGGACCACACACCATCACTCTCGTCCCTAACCCCTACCAGGTGACCATAGAATACCACGGGACATCCTGCACCCTCAGAAACTGCCATGTCCGCCCCTTCCACACCCTCATCTCCCCAGCTCCAGCCAAGTGCACCCCCACCATAAGCCCTCTCACATACATGATACACCAACTTCAGATCCCGACCACCTATATTCCCCAGAGACTCAACACCGCATTACCCCGGCATAAAACTCCACACTTGCCCTCCATCTCCAGCATTCAGCACAGCCCAACACCCGAGACGACACCTACCATGAAGATCCACCGAGCCGTATGGGCACCGCCCTTCAGGCACAAACAGCGTGTCTGAGGACCTCACCACCTCCTACACCTCCTCTGCTCCTCCACTGACCAATCAACCCTGTTCATCACTTGCGATGAACAGCACAAAGACAATCCTGCTACCACAGCCTGGCACGCCTTCCTCCAACACCTCCAGCCAGTCTATGCATTAAAGATGGAGAGATGGCAATTTTAGGCCAAGTTAGAGTAAAATGAGTATACCCGGTGGTGGTTTGTGGTGGCAGTTGGAGCCGGCACTGTGGTATACTTTTGCGTCTGGGCTGGAGTCCCGGGGATTTTAACTGTCATAATTAAACAGACATTAGGTTAAGGCGTCATAAAGAGAATTTAAAAAAATTAAATCTACACTGCAGCACCCTATGACGTTGTTTTATTTATACCCTTGGCTAAATGTATTATATAATTCATAGAGCTAGACAGAAAAAATAATCGTAATCTATATATACTTTGTACATATATTTTGTATTATGGTACGGATAGGTATATGTGAAGATACAGTACGTGGTGAAAGTTTTTTGGCCTCTCTGATGGGGCCAGGATTCCATGAGCTTGAATGATGACTGAGTGGAAGCGTGGCCCTTAGGCTGTCTGGACATTGCTACCCCTCACCCTGCCTTAGGGTGGGAAAGGAGGTCCAGACAATGATGGTGATGTATACATAGAAGTAACAGGGAAGCAGACAGCAAGCCAAGATTACCCACTGAGCTCTATAGTATGGAGAGGCTATCTCCGCTGCGGGCGTGTGATTTTGGCCACCATATTGAAACACCGACACTCAAATTCAGATACTGTACTTTATATCCACTAAGCAGTGGTTATTAATAAAGGTACTAAAATGTAGCAGGACATCAAAACAGACTGCAACGAGCCACCAGAAGGAGCCAACAGAGGAGTGTACACGGCATGAATGAGCTCCAGGCAGAAATGGCTTAAGTCCACCCGGGCCGTGCGCCCCTATGACACAGAACTCACTTGCAGCCACCATAGCAGGAATACAAGACGACCTGCCGGGTGAGCTGCCCACATATCAGACCGGGGTGGAACTGTTTCTGCAGTTCCTAACAGCACCCCTGAGATGGCCGATAACCGCTCACCTTCCTACAGGAGACAGCCTGAAGCCGCTCTAGAGGAAACTAGGAGATGGCCTGAAGCCGCTCTGGAGGAAACTAGGAGATGGCCTGAAGCCGCTCCCGCCTTTGTCAGTAGATGGCCTGCAGCCGCTCGGAAGGTGCCCCTCATAGAGACGGCCTGCAGCTGCTCGCCCTCCTACAGGGGGCAGCCTGAAGCCGTTCCGGAGGTCAATCAGGAGCCGGCCGGTAGCTGCTCCCACCTTCGTCAGGAGACAGCCGGAAGCCGCTCTGAAGGTGACCCTCGAGAGACTGTTGGTAGCCACTCACTCTCCTACAGGAGATGGCCTGAAACCGTTCCGGAGGTCAATCAGGAGAAGGCTGGAAGCTGCTCCGAAGGTGCCCCCGGAGAGACGGCCTGTAGCCGCTCTACCCTCCTGCTGGAGGTGGCTGGTAGCTGCTCTGAAGGTGTCCCGAGACAGCAACGGCCAGTAGCCAGGCCCTACTGCCAGAGACGGCCTGAAGCCGCTCCTTCATCGGGTGCTGAGCCCGGTCCACCTTCCCACGACTTGGAGGGATCCCTCAGCCTGGAGGAGTATAGGAGAGGCCCTGTGACCACCACCGGGCTCTTCCCCCTACAGCCGCCCCTGACGGACCCCGATGCCGGCCGACGCCGCAGCCCACTCCTGATGGCATCCCCGACCTGCGGCGACCGCAGCCTCCCGACCGCCCCTCAGACTCCCGGGCAGGATCTCCCTGCACCCAGACGCCAGAGATCCTCATCCTTCTTCAGGCGCCTGGCTCAGAAGTTCAGGGGACTGTTCGGCCCCAGCCTAGAGGGCCGGACTCCCACCCCAAGCCCAGAAGCCTCGGGCCCCTACGCCCCCAGCAGCCCCAGACGAGAGAGGACGCCCCTACGTGCTGTCCCTTGCCCCCGGGATCTAGCAGCCCTTGGCGGATCCCAGCCCCGTCAGTAGGGAGGCTGAGGCTCTGCCGCCGCCCCTGCGCCTGACTGTGACATGTCCGACCTGACAGCGAGTGAACGTGAACACACGCAGCATACAGACAGTGTAGGAGTGACAGAGTAAAGTGGGCCGGTGGTTAGAGCATAAAAGAAAGTGGTGGAAAAGATAGTGCAATAGTAAGACAGTGAAGGACAGGCCTACCATAGTGTACAGTGCCGCCGTAAGACAGTGAAGATCATACATAGGCCCCTGAGTTGAAGTTCCTGTACCGCCAACTCCACTCGTGTACATAGTAGAGTAATGTAAAAGTGATCTATGGGCCAAGGTACAGTGAACACTCTATGCAACACTGATGGCACGTCTCGATAAGCCCACGCTTGGGCCCAGAGTAAAATATTAACGTTACCTTGGGAAATCGAGACAACCACCACCACCGGCCTAGGGAATCTAAACTCCCCCACCAACATAAGTGTCTAGCTCAAGTGTTGTTCCCCTAACCAATCTGGTCCTGTACAGTATCCTGCATGATACTAGTATTCCATATCTGCAGCCCAAGAATTATAATTGTCCAACTTGTTTGTATTTGTGACATCTGCTTGTTCCTGTGTAAGATTTAGTAATACACATGTAAGGTGTTGCCTTGAGTTTTTGTGTCCTGCCTCTCTTTTATTTGTCTAAGTTCCGGTATAGAAAGCAAACCCAACTACTCACTAGGTGCTCTAGGGACGGGAGGCCGACCCTAAATACCTACATTACAGGTAAACTCGTCGCTTATAATACAAAAACATATATGGATTATGATTATTTTTTCTGCCTAGTTCAACGAATTATATCGGGTACATTTAGCTAATGAGTATAAAGCAAAGCCATAGGTTGCTGCAGTGCAAAAGTTAGCCTTTATGGCACTAAGGCAAAGGTGATGGCAGAAAGGGAAAAGATAGTGTGGTATTAACTGTGAAATGACAGTGATGTTGAAGCTGTTTTATATCGAAGTAATGGTATCGAAATGATGTGGGAAGTCCTTAGACTATCCATGTCATGAAACCGAATGCCCAGAATGATAAACGCCGGAAGAAACATGGAAATATTTACAAGAGAGTATGGACAGAAGAGAAGAGCCCATGGAGAGAAAGACTGGAGATAAATAGGCCCTTTTTAGTGGCCTCATTCATGCAGGGATACTGGGGAAGGATCTTCCCGCCCCACCCCAGGGGGCAGTAATGTTACAGAATTAGCAACAAGGTATATTTCTCACTTGTGAAATGTAACGCCATCTCTCTTAGATGAATTCCTGTGCCCATTTTTGTGTCCGTAAGTTGCACAGTGGACCATGGCATTATACTTTCCGGAATCATCAGCTGCCTTGGTGGTAGGTGGTGACGACCATCATTCACTCACTTGATGTTGTGCTGCCTACTTCTTCCTTAGCCTTTATTATTCTTTTTCTGTGCCTGCCCTCCTCTGTATCTCCCATCTTTCCTGTCACTTCTTATTGCTCTTTTTCCTTTACAGGTGGCTTTACATTGAGTGACACGCCAAATTATTTCCTGTAAGCCAAGAAACCATTTACAACGCTGGGTGGTAACCATATAACCAACACATACGTGCTCCCTACGTGTCAACAAGTAGGTTGGTGGAGGGTTAGTGCTCCTCCCCATGAAACCAAAAACTCAAAGTCAAATGGCCACCCCTTACGGGATTATGGCGTCCGGCAATAGATAGATAAATAGGTAGATCAGTTGCTTTAAAAAACCCAGAGCAGTTCAGTACAAAAAAGCGAGCATCAGGCGTGGTGTAACATGGCTGCCGCTACACAATCGCCACCCTGCCAGAGGCATAACTGCCGCTACACCAGCGCCGTCCTGGCAGAGGCTACAAAAGTTACGCAGTGATACCCATAAGAAAGCCTCTTCATACTATAGAGCTCAGTGAGATTACCATGATGGAGGCGACGAATGAGTGTTTCAATATGGCGGCCGTACACCACACGCTCGCTGGGGAGATAGCCCTCCATGTTATAGAGCTGAGTGATGAGTACACAGACACATCATTGATACGTCCTAACTAAAGTGCATCATTGAAACTGTGAAGCAGTATGGCCGCCGTCTTTCTGAGCAATTACTATTATTCACAGGTCACGTACTTAAGAGCACTTGAAATCTAAATATTTTAAAGTATACGATAGAAAATATTAACAGGCATTTAGGAATATATAGAAGTTTGCCAAGTTCCGATAGTAAATCGATACAACACAAGCAATATTAGGGGTGGAAAGATGGCGGAGTCAGCATCAGTGGTGTGTGATTGTTGTCGGTATTGTGGCGTCAGCTGTCTGTAGTCCTTGGTGAGCCGAGGCCCGAGGTGTGGTTGATCATTTCCCCGTCAGGACGATTGTGTGGAGGGTGTTCACTGCGTCATTCAAGGATAGACACCACCAGTAAGTTACTGTGCTATCCATGTCAGATATGCTAAACTAGAAATGTATAAAAAACTGATTTATTCTTAATCAAACAGACGCGGCCATTCCATATTTTATATCGAATGTTTCACAGGTTACTTATTAATCCTGGATTACCACAGCTACTGAGGATTTTTATAAACTTACCCCTGAAAGCTATAAATGAGGATTCAGAAAGTCTAAATATTTCGCCGTCTGCCAGTAGCCGTCCACATTCAACATTCATGATGCACACTTTTGAATGTGAAAGCTGGCTGTCAAATGCAAGTGAGGTTAGGTTTGGTTAAATCATGCCATCGCATTGACACGGGATACGCTGATGCAGCCATCAGAGAGAAGGTTGGTAAACAACGCCGGCAGTCGGAGAGACCATCGGTAAACATTGCCGCAGGTGGCCGGGTTGCTTCCTTAATACCCAAAAATAGGTTTATTTTGTTATTTTCCAATCACTTCATGCAGTTGCAATTCATTAGTTAACAATATATGTTGCATATGCACCAAAATTACTTACCTTGAGATTGTGAGTTTGTTATAATATACAGTAGGTTAGCACAGTGCGCGATTCGCATTGTGCGCGAGTGACCAAAAATCATACCGTAACCAAAAACCCTTGAATGCTTGAGTTTACCGCACAGAACGCGGGGCAGAGGCAAGGAGTGGCTCAAAAGTGCCATTTTCTCTTAGTGCGCGACCACCCCTCGCACAGCGCGTCACGTGTCGTCATGTTGATGCACAGAAATTCCCGGGCATTCTATTGCGTAGCTTGGGGTACAAGGGAGCGGGCGCGCCATAACAGTCCTGGCTCGTGCACTGTGAGGATCCGCTCTCTACAGCTAACCTGTCGTGTACAACGTGTGGTGTTTTTTGTGCTGCTCCATCCTTGCCTGTACTTCGCTGCACCATGGCTCCAACCCCAAGAGTTAAGAAACTTCTGATGCATGCCACCAGATTAAAGATCATTAAGATGAAGGAGGAGGGTCAAGGAAACACTACCATCGGGAGAGCCCTGGGACTGGCTGAATCTACAGTGAGAACTGTGTGGAAGAACTATGAAGCCATAAAGGCTGTAGTGAAGACGTATGGTGCCTCTGACCTAGACAGCCGTTTGCGGGTGGGAAATCGTGCTACGATACTAATGGAACGCTATCTTGCCACCTTCATAATGAGGAAGGAAAAGGAAGGTGTTCCACTGAATGGAAAATTTATTCAGAACCAAGCCCAGCTCTTTTACAAGGCAGCATCTCGCAGGTTAAAAGTGGAAAAACCATTCAGGGCTTCGGTTGGATGGCTGGACCTTTTTCTCAAGCTCAAGGAACTCCGTTACGTGAAAGCGTCTGGTGAACGTGCCTCTGCCGACGAGCTAGCCGCGAGAGACTATCCTGCGATACTTAGAGCGATTATTGAAGAGGGATAGTACACCAAGGACCAGATCTATAACATCGATGATACATCATTATATTACAAGGCCATTCCCAAATCAACTTACATTGCTAAAAGACAGAAACAAGCCCCAGGTCGCAAGCTCCAGAAGTGTAAGACGACGGTAATGTTCGCTGTAAACCTGTCTGGGAGCCACAAGATGAGGCCAGTTGTTGTACACACAGCTTCACACCCGAGGTGCTACAAAAACCTCACGAACATGGATGCAAGTGGCGTGTATTGGTACAAGTCCGCAAATGGTTGGATGACCGGGAACATTATGGCAGACTGGTTAACGAGGCGGTGTGTCCATGATGCGAGGGCCAAGTGTCGGGAACTGGGCATTCCATTTAAGATGCTCCTTGTGCTTGATAATGCACTAAGTCACCCTCCATACCTTGAAGATCTGCATAAGGATTGTCGTGTTGTGTTTCTGCCACCCTGCGCGACGTCACTAGTGCAGCCACTGGATCAAGAACTAATCGCCACTGTGAAGCACTTCTACCATGAGCAAGTGTACGACTACCTACACAGGAAGACCGACACACAAGAGGAGCTTCATGCCCTACAAGAAGATCACGACGAAGACCTTGATGAGGCATCTGCTCCCGTTCCATCTCCACCAGCACCTGTATCCCGACCTGCTATAGATGCCATGACTGTTGAGGCAATTTGGCGTAATTTTACGGTGAAGGACGCAGTTGAATTTCTCCTACAAGCCTGGCACCAGATTACACCTGCAACGGTGAACCATGCGTGGCGAATGCTCGTGCCTCATTTATGCACGACCCAGGTGATGGCCATTCAACCACTGGCTGAGGCTGAGGCAGCAAACTGACAGCAACACAAGCTGTACCAGGTTTCGAGGACGTTACATTGGCGGACATACAAGAAGTGCACACTGCTACTGAGGAACAGCCTCCTGAGGAAGTGTTGCAACGGATAGATGAGGCTGATGCAGAGCCCGACGCCAGGCAGAGTGAAGTTGAGCAGCCTAGCGTGATGGAAGGCAGGACTGAGCTGTGTATGTCAAACATTAGCAAGATCCTTGCTGCCATGGATAAGCTCAAGGAAGAGGTGAAGGAACAGGAAGTGAGCAACCTAAGAACAGAGGAACTTCTGGTTGGTATCGACATACTCTTCCATTTCTACACAGACAGGCACAGGGAAGAAATAAACAGGTGAAGACAGACGCTCATAACAAGCAACACACAGTGGGCTCAAGTTGGTGAAATTGTGGAACCAGTGACATCGTCTGCTCCTGTTCCTGTTGAGGATGAAGAGGATGCAATGTCAGAAGTGTCAGCATTGGACTTTGAAGGGTTTATGGCCGAAGTGAGTGACTTTGATGCTGCTGGGGAAGGTGCTCATGAGGAGTCTGTGGAGGGAAGTGTTAGTGCGGTGGGGAGTGCGGCGCTGTAAGTGTTGCCGCGCTTCGGAACCCGTTATTTAAGGTCATCAGGCCTGTTGTCTACTGTTGTTAAGGTGACTACCCATATTTTTGTTATTGTAGCTATAGCTTTAGTACAATGTCTGAAAAATATGACCTTTATTATGTCTCTAAGGGCCAAAAAATGTCCAGGTATGAGGGGGTACCGCCCATATGTAATTATTCCCATAAGATCATGTATTCCCAGTACGCGAATTCCCAGTGCGTGAGGTCGTGGACGGCCCAATCTCTTGTGCATTGTGCGAGCCTACTGTAGATGGAATTGCTGTGCCCATATGGTAAAGAATTACCCTGTATGCTTGTTTGCATCTGGTTTGTTTTAATGTTTCATTCTCTTTCAAAGAATTTTTAAGCTGTTGTCAATTTTTTTGTGGTCTAGTAATTATCCAGTTAAACGTACATTTTACTTGAACCAGCAGAAGGACCTTACCAATTCATATTCTTAAAGTTTGTTTTCTGTATTGTTATGACTGTTTCCAGGGTGGTAAATTACCTTTTCCTGCTGAAAAATTTCCCACTGTTTTTATCATCACATTTCTAAAGCCATACCTACGATTGTTTGTCCTACTCTGCGTACTCAAAGGTGGTTTTTGTTTCCTAACTTTCCAACTGGAGGCTAGGTTAGATTAAATTAAATTATTAGGTACAGTTAAGGTAGGTTAGGTTAGGTTAAATTAAATCAAATTAAATTAACAGTTAAGCTAGGTTAGGTTAGGTTAGATTAAATTATTAGGTACAGTTAAGCCAGGTTAGGTTAGGTTAGATTAAATTATTAGGTACAGTTAAGCCAGGTTAGGTTAGGTTTAGTTAAACACTTAGGTTGGAGAGTCCCTTCTGCCGTTACAGCAGACAAATTAAATGAGTTAACACAGTGGAATACAGCTAAAAACAAAGGGGAAATAGACTTTGCATGAAACGTTTATGGATCATCCCAGAAAAATATATAGAACAGGCTAGGCTAACAGGAAGAAGAACTGGTTTGGTAAGGTACTTTTACTGCTTCAGATAAAGCATACATTTACCATCATCCAAAGCTGACTTTCGTTTTCATGACCAATTTGGGGAATTATTTTACACTGTGGATTCTGAAAAGCTCTTGATGGTTGACTTCTTTTTCCAGTACACAATCATCATGAGTACTCTCCCATTACACAGGCTTCATGAGTACTACCCCACTGCACAGGCTTCATTCAGTATTATCCCACTACACAGGCTTCATTCAGTATTATCCCACTACACAGGCTTCATTCAGTATTATCCCACTACACAGGCTTCATTCAGTATTATCCCACTACACAGGCTTCATTCAGTATTATCCCACTACACAGGCTTTGTCAGTACTATCCCACTACACAGGCTTCGTCAGTACAATCCCACCACACAGGCTTCATCAGTACTATCCCACCACACAGGCTTCATCAGTACTATCCCACTACACAGGCTTCGTCAGTACAATCCCACTACACAGGCTTCATCAGTACCTGTACATCACTGTGCAAACTTCATCAGTACATTAATGATATTTACAAATTCGTTATAAGTGATAAAGGAAGCCACAGATTTTCAAAATCTTGCAAGTCAGGCTGGCTTATCAGGAACTGAAATGAAAGAAAATTGTATGTTTTATCATTTTAAATGTTATTTAAGGCACTGTGCGGTGTATGATACACAAACACCATTCTTAAAAAAAAAAAAAAAAAAAAAAAAAAAAAAAAAAAAAAAGTTTCTAACGTTTGACAAGTGACAACGCCAAAACTATTATAGCTAGGATGATGCTCTTTGCAGCATTGTAAAAGATAATGTCTCTATATTATCCAACATGTTTTTAGTAAATAAACTATTATTATTTATATTTTTTCTATTAATTTGAAAAAAATCAGACATCGTGGTTATGTTTCATGCAGTTGTGTGATCTTTGTACACTCAGCCCCCTGCTATCGCGCCTAATTGGTCACAGCAAACGCGCGTGATAGCTGAATACGGTACGCGATAGCTGAACTGAACAATCAATGGGAAAATTTCTAATTGGTTTTTCGGTGGCCCATTATTCTAACTTTTAACCACTTTATGCCTGCGATATCCTTCCAATCTCTCCTCCAGCATGAAATAAGCATTATTATATTAATAATAACAGTATATTGAATAAATAAACAACATAAAAGGCCATCAAACTTTTATAAGGATTAAGGCTTGGGTGGTTTGATGGGTTCCGAGGCTTGGGAGTGGCTTAATTGCCGCCAGATCTCTTTAGCTGTGTCCATGATTTCTTAGTGTCCACAGCTAAAGGGGGTATCACACGGTACCTCATATCAGGAAAGGCCGAGGAAGATTTAAGTGGAACAAAACTTGCACGCTATCACACACGTTCCTCATACTGTTGCCAGAGCCCCGTCTCAGTTGTAAACATGTGATTACTTTATCGACATCACAGTTTTCTCAGCATAGGAAATATTAACTCTTTATAAGGGTTTCAAAATGATTGATATTTATTCTAAAATACAGTATTAATAAGTATACAATGTTAGGCTGAATTTCAATGCCGTAGTACGATATATTGTTTCGAGTCGAATGGGTTTTGTTCACACTGTTTTGTTTTGCCCGTCATATCCTCGGCAGGAATCTGTTCAGATGCATTCCAAATGCCCGTGATATCGTCGGCAATTTTACCACGTTACCATTCCGATTAACCATCGTATCCTCGGCAAACCTCAAATGAAGTGCCGTGTGAATAAGTTTCGCTTAGCCTGTCTTCAAACTCTATGCGTGATAATGGTCTTGGGGTGTGTGATAGCATGTATGGTTGTGCATTTGATGTGTGCGTGATAGCTGATAAACGTGATAGCTGAACGCGCAATAGCAGGGGTTGATTGTACAGC
This sequence comes from Coenobita brevimanus, assembly GCF_032717465.1. Classification (NCBI taxonomy): domain Eukaryota; kingdom Metazoa; phylum Arthropoda; class Malacostraca; order Decapoda; family Coenobitidae; genus Coenobita; species Coenobita brevimanus. The sequence continues at coordinate 4,583,728 of NC_136962.1, read as the reverse complement.
AATAATGCATAAACAAATACCATACCGTAGGCCTGTAGCTAGAGGATTCCTTTATGTATTAAAATTAAATTGAATTTCACCAGACTGTTTGCAAAATTTTATGCACGAAGTTATCATCAATGACTTTCTTAAAATTTTGGAAAGGTTATTCATAGTCTCCCTTTTATATGTGTATCAAGTACAGCACATGTTGTAATGTGTGATTTGTGAACAACAGACATTCTCATGTCTATGAAAACAGTTGACAGCCACAACACCATGATGTTACATACTTTGGTGGTGTGTTGCAGTGTTTTAGAAGTTGTAGGTGCAAGCAAACCTGGTAATATTACCCTGGACGGACACGGTGCAATATTGATGCAATAAAAACAAAAGAACATAATAATAATAAGAAGAATAGTGTATATACAACTCAAGAACATTGTTGCAATGAAAAGCAGTGTTGCAGTAAAAATAATAACGTAATTGACAGTTGCTACTCCTCACCCTGCCCTGGGGTGGGAAAGAAGGCCTGAATGATGATGATGATGATAATGATTTACTGAATTAGTAATTAATAAAGAAAAAAAAAACATAGACAGTGACATATGAAATAACAGTAATAATGGTTAGTATTGTAGTGGTATACTTTTTATTGGCAAAACAAGGTCAACACTCACACTGTCTCCTGCAGTGGTGTTGTGTGAGAGATTGGTCTATTATCCATTCCATTATCAGTCCATATCTAGTCCAAAGTTGTCAACGAAAGGGTCAATCAGATGAGGGATATGGCACTTACCTGGTGTCTGTTTCATCAAAGACATAGTCCACGGTGTTACAGTCTGGGTCGTCCTGGTCCTCGTCATGTGCATATACACGACTACTAAGCTGTTGTTGCTGTGCCACAAGCTCTTCCAGCCATGCCCTTTTTAGTGGAGGGACAAAGAATGGCAGGAGTAAGTTCAGGTCCCTTGTTTTTGTCTTCTTCAGCAAACGTTCCTTCTCGTATTTTGGATTCACTGTCAAAGTGTCCAGGTGGAAGTTCCCGTGCACAAAGGTTTGCTGGTGAGGCTGCATGCGTACTTTAGTGGCCACTGCATCACTAGTACTGTAGTGGTCCTTGAGGAGGTATCCTTCCATCTACATGTCTGTTATCATATTTGGAATGCCTTAGAAAATTTACCCTCAGAGGCCCGCTGGATTGTTACAGCCTTAGTGAGGGCTTCGAGTTCTAAAAAGTCTTCTCACTACAAGTGCAAGACCCCTTGCAAAATGGATGATATCAATGTAGTCATATGGGGTCAAATTTATATCTTGCAACCATACTACATTTCTCAGTTACCCTAAATGACCTATCACAGGGCTTGTAAGAGTACTGTAGAAACAAACAAAAAATAATAAACAATGTATTTCAATCACACGCACACCAGCCAAGTCCCGGGCACTTGGTAACCGAACCCCGTGCATGTTTCAGCCCAGTGCACATTGGCATATGAGTATCATACTCTTCCAATATTTTTTCCAAATGCAGCTTGAGCATGCTTTGGTCGAAAATGATGTTTGTTTTCATAGCTTTCCAAGCTTTTGGTCAATTGTTTTTCATAACATCCATCACCTCCACATGAAAGTACAGTAATCCCTCATTTATCCAGACATAATAGAGCCAAAGGCATGTCCGGGTAGTGGCAGCATCTGGATAATTAACATTATTCTCCTACTATACCCAGACCCTACCTATACCCAACTTCCAGCCTATACCTAATCTATCGGGTTATAGATAGATAGATAGATTCTTACCTGAGCCTCGTCCAATTTTAAAAACTACGGTTTTACTTTTCCCACCTCTTAGTGTGGAGCTTACTTTTTCGCATGACTTTATATGGCTGATGGTATTTTTATGGTTAGTAAGCTAAAACCTTTCCATTTTTAATTTAATTACATGTTTACACTTTTCATTCTCAGTTTTATATTCATTATCTTTTCATTAGGCTACAAGAATGAAGTTAGTTTAAGCTTTCACCAATAAAAATATTTTAAGTGCTAAGTTGTCTGTTTTCCAAGGTCATTAGCATATAATGCAATTACATGTATTTTAACATGAACTTTAAATTACATATTCAACTTCACACAGAAATACTGCCAATGATAGAATATCCATTATTATGTGTGTCATGAAGTAATTGGTTCAACAGATAATTATATAGAGTATTTATACTTGTTTGCTGCTTTAATTCCCTAAACATAGCTATGCATGCTCGCTCGCCACCCCACCCATGTGGGGAAGTGGGAGTAGGGGGACCTCCTAAATAGCCTATGTCCCCCCCAAGGATAATTGAAATGACACCCCTGCACACACATAAAAGTCCTGGTTTAGGACAGGCCTACAGGTTGAGGTGGCTGGCATGAAGGCCACCTACAATCAGAAGCAAATCACTCAATGGCCTTCCTAGTTATTAATAACAATTCAATAATGGAAACTTAGATGGGCATGTATTATGATAAATACACAGTAAGGTAAGCATTCTATGGGTTAGATAAGCACATACATCATGGATCAAGGTACTGCACCATGCCAGGCCCAGTGATAATTTGTAAACAAAAAACAGCTGATTCCATTGAATGTAAGGTGATGTGAAAGACTTGTAGTTCTTGTATTTCCACTTTGAATAAATGATTTCATGCCAAATTATTATCCTAACCTAATTTATGATATTTCAATGCTTTTGGATAAGTTACCATAGGTTAGTTTGGCTTAGATTAGGCTAGGTTATAATTAAATAAAGTTAGTTTAGACTGTGTTAGGCTAGGTTAGGGTTGGCTTGGTTAAGCAAGGTTATTATTGAATAGGTTAGGGTATATTGTTAGGTTAGATAATTTAAGTTAGGTAAGACGTGTGTTTGAATAGGCACTGTAAGGTTTGGCTTGTAATAATAAGTACTGAACTAGGCTCATGTTGTCTCATCTTCAGTTATTGTGGACACATAAGGACGGATTTATTCAGCCTATGGAAAAATATACAGAACTGGTGGGGTTATATAAGAGGTGCTATCCATTACTTTCCGGACTAATGCTACATAAATTTGAAAACTCACCATAGGTCTTATTGGCCACCATCATCCTTAACCCCTAAACCGCGGGGTTGTTTTTGCCTGACTTGCGTGTCTCGTGGGCATATTCGTGCTCCGACAGACTCTATAAAAATATTTGCCAAAAATCAGTTAGTCTTAGAATATTATAATTACATATGCATATGGCACATACCTTCAGCTTTCTTCTGGGATGTTTGTTGAGCCTTCGTCGAGTACTGTAAGACTTGTGGAGACCTCTGAAGTTGGGTATTGAAGTCTCCACTTTACACTTCCCGACAACCCGTAATATGATTACCACAGCCAGATATTATCACTAGAAACACTATTCTATGATTTTCAAATAGTTTGGAATCCATACTCCAAAAAAAAAAAAAAAAAAAACTGTGAAAGCAATGAAAATTACAAGCGCGTATGACCTTCCCACTTGCGATCGTTTGCTGCTGGTGTTCTGTCATTTATTATTCATAAAACTCCTCACACTTTATATTTCTATTACTATATAACACATATACATCTGCAGTCTTTATCCATAAGTTTCCTTCAGTAATAGTAGTTTATTGTCACTGTAGGCATTCAATTTCTCTTTCAGTAAAATACGTACCACTCACTTTCTCGTCCTGTATACTAGCGTTGAGAGTGAATCTGTCACTTTCATTTTCACTTTCATAACTCATAGTATTCATACATGCTAGAGTGAAACTTTCACTTTTATTACTCCTCGTATATATACTCGTATTCTTATACTCTCATTTATATTTCTATTTACATTATTTACATTTCTATTTTATTTACACTGTGTTATGCACTGTCACTTCCAGTAACTTATAAAACTATTTTCCATTGTACACTTATATTTACATTCATTGCTTTTACTTGCTGTTTACACACTATTTACACATTATTTACATTTCCACTTGCACTGTTTTACTCACCAGATAGATCGTAGTCGCTGTCTATCATTTTCATTGACAGATTAGCCAGTTCACGTTCCACAGTCACTTACCCCTTTACCTCTATCTACACGAGGTTTAGTAGGGGGTAGAGGTCACAGGGCCCTTTGCATGGGGCTAAAAAGCGCCGTAATTGGGCAGGCGCGAATCTGACGTGCTTTCACCTTGAAAGACGACAGTAAACTGAGTACAGTGTGGTGGCCTATCCACCTAGGGGGAGTGCAATGCTGCCAATGTCAGCGTGGTGACAGCTGCTAATATATAAGCTATGAAATGATTGGCAGGAAATCTAGACAATACATAATAAATTAGGTAGTTCCAGGTGAATGTAAATATCACTTAGGCTTCTCCCTTCCTTTCTTATATATACAGTATTTTTATTACGAGAATAGATTATATGGCATATTTCAAGGGGAAATAAACAACGAAAATTAGCGAACGAGTGCACGTGAGGTGTTGTCAGGTGATAATTAACCAATTCCAGGTGTATGGCACTATCACTTACCTTATTTCTTTTTTGTATATATTATTTGGTATAAGAATAGGGCGTAGGGCTTATTTCAATGGATGAAATCAGTGGAAAATTCCAGGGAAGATTTACTTAGCATAGCACGGCTGGGCAGGCAAGAGGAGAGGGTAATGGAAGGGAGGTAGGGAAGGGAGTCAAGAATGGGGAGAAATGGCTAAATTGTCAACAATGGATGAGAGTACAGATGAGATTAGGAGTGCTGACTAGTGTTGGACATTGGCAGTACTGATAGATGATACAAGCCACCACTTGAAAGCCCGGGCGAATTCAAAATAACACAGAATCACAAAAGTGACGCCCCGCAGTATGATCCCTTGCGCATTGATACACCAGTCCCAGTGCTTCCTCCATTGCTGGAACGCTCCCTGGAAGTCCTTTTTGACGAGAGTGTCAAGCACCGCTTGCTGTTCCTTCTGGATGTCCTCAGTGGTATCAACACAATGTCCTCTTAGCTTAATCTTCATTTTTGGGAACAGAAAATAGTCACAGAGGGCTTGGACAAGGTTTCATTTTCCGAGGTGAATCCAAGAAGCTCAGCGCAGACATCGATGCGTTGCTGCATGTGGTCAGCCGTCAGGAGCCTGGGGACAAATTTGGCTGTAGTACAGTGTTTGCCCAATTCATCAGTGAGAATCCTTTGACATGTCACTAAACCAATTACCACCTCCTCACCAATATTGTCAGTGCTTCGATGTTGATCCTCATGGATGAGCTGCTAATTTTTTGTGACATTCTGAGTTGTGCTGGTTGCGGGCCTTCCTGTGTGGTTGTCGTTGCCAACAGATGTTCGACTGGTCTTGAACCATGCCTGCCACTGAAACACCTGTGTTCGACCAAGATATTGCTCACCAGATACTTGTTGAATCATTGTCAGGATCTCTTGTATTTTTCCTGAGATTTGCAGGAGATCACCTGACGACACATGCACAAGAGCAAGCAAATGAAAGTCACAAATCCCTATGTCCATCTAGCTCCTCGCTGCATGGCACACTGATTCACAATGCATGTTAGTACTGCCACCTCGAGGTGCATCGTGCTAATACAATCCGTTTAGGTGTTGTGATCCCTGTCTTGAAATTTTTGGATAGCATGTCGCATGACCTTGAATCCAGTGCAGTTTCCATATTTAACATCCTATGTTCTAAAGGGATTTGGTGGTGACAGAATATAGAATGTCAGTCCTATGATTCTAGATGGTTTTGGTGTCAACAGAATGTAAAACAAGTCAGTGTAACAGCGCTAGGCTGGTATTGGAAGCAGCCAGTCTACATTTGTTTCCTAATGTGAGAGCAGTCAGTACCTACCTATTGTTTAGTGGTGCAGAGGTGGCACTAGGTGGAGTAACTTGGCACCCATATTCACCACACAGGACTTGCCAGATGTGTGATACAGTCAGTGGTTGTTTTTTGTTGCTGATCAACCCCAGACTGTCTGGCCAAGCAGACCCATCGGCTACAGGCAAGCAACACTGCAGGGTTGTCCCATGCAATGACCTGATGTTCTTTTGTGGATGACAGTGCCTAACCCAAGCAAGGTGTGGGGAATAGTGTGGAGGTTTGGTTCCTGGATGAATGCCACATTTGCATCTCTCCACCCAGTTAATAGGGGCACCATAACAGGCTCTACTTCACCCTGTAAGTTGGTTATATTGTTACCAACCAGAGTTGTAATGGTTTCCTGGGTTATAAGGAACTATTAGTCTTGTCACTGAGCACAGAGCCACCTGATATGGAAAGAAGAGTAGTAAAAAGTAACAAAAAGGTAAGGGAGAGGTAAGATGAGAGGAAGGCAGACACAGAAATAAAATGAGAAGGGGGAAGTTCAGCACTACTATACATCAAGTGAGTGGATGATGGTTGCCACCACCTACTACCTTCAGTCACTGTTTAAATTATGTAATTACAGTTGCTGTATATATCTTTGTTTTAGAAATACTTTACATTTAAGCTTTATTGATTTCTGTATTTCCTCAGGAAGTACACATTAATCTGTTGATTCCAGGCCAATGCCTTCTAAAAGTATTACATAATTGCAATGCTGTACCATAAAGTACTTGTTCACTAGATAGTCTACTCTTGTGTATGTAATGAAGTGATCTGTGATTCAGGTGTGTGGTGAGAGCAACTGGACATGCCCAAGGTAGCTTGCTGTCAGTTCATCAGAGGAGCTGATGTGGACCCTTCAGACCCCAGCTGAAAGGTAATGATTGTGCCAAGACTCAAATCTTCATGTTGATGTTTCTGGCTCTGGCTTTATGAAGTGGTTTACTGTAAACCATTGTTTTGTGTGGCTAATGTATTGCCAAGTTATACTGTGCATTGTGCAAATGGAATCTGCACAAAAAGAAGCTTAACCCTTTAGTTCCCAGAGTTTCTGTGCAAGGGATTCTGGTGGAAGGGTACTGAGCACACCACCCTCCGCCTATCGGCTCTAGTCACAAAACTCATTGGTCCCTACCCAGGGGTTCCCTTCTTTATTAAATTTCGAAATTGCCCAGCTCTGTCCTTTATACACGACACTGGGTGCAAGTGGGTTAAAGAATCTGATAAATTTGTCAGTGTTTAACCCATTAGTGCCCAGAGTTCCTGTGCAAGGGATTCCAATGGAAGGGTACTGAACGTACCACCCTCCGCCTGTCGGCTCATGGTCGTGAAGCTCATAGGTCCCTACCCCTGGGTTCCCCTCTTTAATAAATTTTTAAATTGCCCAGTTCTGTCCTTTATACAGGACACTGGATGCCAATGGGTTAAGATTACCCCTATTTTTTTTATTTATTTATTTTTTTTTGGGTATTGGGGAAAAGTGCATCAGAAATTTTCCCAAAGGCCCCTCTTTTGGCTCTTTAAAAAGTTTTTTATCTTCATTAGAGAAATGATTCTGGTATACTATGGCCTACTGTCAAACTGTGCCACCATTGATGTTATCCATGTCTCTGATGCACAATAATGAGTGGCAGGAAATTCTGAATACATTCCAAAAGTAATGTAGCAGTTACATTATGATTACTCATGGAAGGAACGTTACATTTTAAGTGTTAAAGATGTGTTAATCATGAATGACACAGTAAAGTGATATTAAATGTTAAATAAAATGTATAATTTCTTTTTAACAGTTCATGTTGTACACAGAGATTTGTAAACCAGCCGTTAATAAGAGAGAGGCACAGAATTTTTTCTTTAGCATTCTTTTTTATGTATATTTTCATATGTGTTTTATTGCAGTGCAAACTGAATAACCATAAAAATGAATCTGAACTTTTTTTTTCCCCCACAGCATAAATGAGCTCCATGCAAACAGAGTTCACTGGGCAGTGCTATTTAGTTGATAGAGATGCTGGTCTAATGGCAGCTGTTGTTCCAGGTTCACAGCTGGAGTCAGAGCAGTAAATCAGTCGTAAACACTGTCGTCATCAGGATGCTGCCTGAGTAATGGATAATAAGCATAAAACAGGACTGAAGGCACATATTATGTTGTGCTAGCACATCCAGCAAGAGGTACCTTAGCCAACAACTTATGGGCTATTATCCATGCAGTGTCTTGTCGAAGATTTTTTTTTCTCCCACATAGGAGTCGATTTTGGATGATATACCTGGTGTGGTATCCTTTGCAGTATCTGCTGCTGCAGGGACAATAGGTAACAGCTCTTGAAATAAGGAAGATAGTGGTAATATCAGTCTGAATTGACAGCTTGACTCAGCAATGATGGCCTGTATCTTTTAAGTTATGGTTCAGAAGCATTAGCGATTGTTAGCAATATTTAATCCTTTGGCCATGTTAGGTGACTGTGGTCACCCTAATAATTATTCTTTGTGATGCCTTAGGCGGCCACAGTCCACAGCCAATAACACACACACACACACACACACACACACACACACACACACACATTTCCATCTACACATCTGTTTTTGTATAAATACAGCAAGTTTTGATTACTTTTTTGTGCCAACAAACAGTGTACATGTGTCTAGTGTGCAGGATATATACAAGTGAAAAACCTTGCTTGACGTAAATATCTTGTCTTTATAGCAAAATTAGAGAATAGCACAAATTAATTATTTTTTCATTTTTTCTCAGAAAATTATAATGTTCTCGAACAAACACGGTTAGTTTTGATTTCTCTTTATGTGCCAGCAAACAGTGTACATGTTTCTAGGGCAGATATACTATTGAAAAACCATGCTTGACATAAAAAATTTCATCATTATTGCAAAATTATACGTTAGCAAAAATTAATTATTTTTGCATTCTTTTAATTTAGAGAATTATTATTATTATATATATTTTTTTTTGTAGAGAAAGGTGCATTTTTTGACCATTATCACACTAAAAAAATGAGAACTTCACAATCAGTGGAAAAGTAACAAGAAAGTTTTAATTAGCACATTAATTTTTTAAGGACTTAGGCCACAACCAGGGGAAAGACCGAGAAATGATCGGTCGCAGCAAAAGTGTTGAAGGAATTATAGTCTGAGTTAAAATTTCTATCTATCTATCAATTGCCAGACGCCTCAATCCCGTTCAGGGTGGCCACAAACAAATCGCCTCCACGTCGCCCTGTCTCCCGCCATTTCACTGCCCCGCTCCCAACTCACACATCCCTCTCTCATCTCTCCATCTCATCCTTGGCCTCCCCCTCCCTCTTCCCCCCTCCACCTCACTCATATACACTCTCTTCGTCAGTCTTTCACCCTCCATCCTCTCCACATGGCCAAACCACCTCAGTGTATTCCTCCTGACGCTTCCTATCACATCCACATCCACACCACAACGCTCCTTTGTATCCTTATTTGTCAGCCTGTCTTGTAATTACAATTGTTATCCAGTAATAGTGATGAATTTTTGACTTATTGTTCTTTGTAATGGGAGCATCTTATGACTGAGCATTGGTACAGTGGAGGTATATCATCCTATTGGTGGTAGACAGTAAGATTAACACCATGGTAGAGTAACTGAAGTATAGTGTAAGTTGAGAGAGGTGGAAGGAATGATATAATGGAGGTGGTAAAGGAAGAACCAAATGTGAAATTAGAGCGTGAGGTGAGTGACAAAATGTTGGAGGTGGTAAAGGAAGAACCAGATGTATGGTTGGAGTGTGAGGTGAGTGACAAAATAATGGAGGTGGTAAAGGAAGAACCAAATGTAGAGTGTGAGGTGAGTGACAAAATAATGGAGGTGGTAAAGGAAGAACCAAATGTAGAGTGTGAGGTGAGTGACAAAATAATGGAGGTGGTAAAGGAAGAACCAAATGTAGAGTGTGAGGTGAGTGACAGTATAATGGAGGTGGTAAAGGAAGAACCAGATGTACAATCAGAGTCTGAGGTGGGTGACAAAATGTTTCTCATTGATAGTGAGACTGTACTGGACACAATGTCCTTAGCTGAAGTTAAGCAGTTCAGTTGTTTAGAGTGTGGTAAAGCATTTCCTTTTAAGAGCCGTCTTATCCAACATGCATTTGTTCATTCAGGAGTGAAGAATTTCAAGTGTGATAAATGTGGTAAACGATTTGCACAGAATGGTAAGCTCACCAGACACCTATTAAATCATTCAGGAGTGAAGAATTTCAAGTGTGATGAATGTGGTAAACGATTTGCACAGAAGGTTACGCTTACCAGACACCTATTAATTCATTCAGGAGTGAAGAATTTCAAGTGTGATGAATGTGGTAAACGATTTGCACTGAAGCATTGGCTCACCAGACACCTATTAATTCATTCAGGAGTGAAGAATTTCAAGTGTGATGAATGTGGTAAACAATTTGCACAGAAACGTGGTCTCACTCAACACCTATTAATTCATTCAGGAGTGAAGAATTTCAAGTGTGATGAATGTGGTAAACGATTTGCAAGGAAGACTCATCTCACTCTACACCTATTAATTCATTCAGGAGTGAAGAATTTCAAGTGTGATAAATGTGGTAAACGATTTGCACAGAATAGCGATCTCGCCAAACACGTATTAATTCATTCAGGAGTGAAGAATTTCAAGTGTGATGAATGTGGTAAAGAATTTGCACAAAAGCGTGGTCTCACTCAACACCTACCAACTCATTCAGGAGTGATGAATTTCAAGTGTGGTGACTGTGGTAAACAATTTGGTTGGAAAAGCAGTCTTACCAGACACCTATTAAATCATTGTGGAGGGAAGAGTTTCTAGTGTGCTGAATGTGGTAAATGGTTGTCTCAGTTGATGTCATTTGACGCTGTTTAATTCATTAAGAAATGAAGAAATTCATGTGTGATGGACTGGGTAAATTTTTTTATTATAGGTTATCTCCAGTATCAGTTCAGGAGTGAATAAATTTGAAATGTGGTGACTGGAAAACTGCTCAGAAAAAATTCTTATTCATTTGGCACATGACAGTTCATTCAGGTGTGAAAACAATTATATATATCCATCTATCTATAGCCTGACACCCTAATCCCGCAAAGGGTGGCCGCAGACAAAATGCCTCCAAGTCGCTCTGTCACCCACCATTTGACTACCCTCCCCCCAGCTCACCCCCCCCCTCCCTCATATACCTCTCAACTCCATCCATCCACCTCATCCTCGGTCTACCTCTCCCTCCCTCCACCTCACCTTCATACACCCTCTTAGTCTTTCATTCTCCATTCTCTCCACATGTTCAAACCACTTCGGTGTATTTCTCCTAATCTTCTCAGCCACATCCACCCCACAACGTTCCTTCACTTCTTCATTCGTCAACCTGTCCCTCCATGCCACTCCACATGCTCCTCTCAAGTAACTCATTATAATTATGATAAATGAGGCAAAGCTTGTAGGAGAAATCAGGCTTTAACCTGGCATGGTGCCATTCACTAACAAGTGAGGGAGAAGACATGTTTTATCTGTTATGCTGGATTGCCAGTGGGGAAAAAAAAAGAAAAAAAAAGAGTCCTTTGGTCTGTAGTGCCCCTTTACTTCCTATTGGTACTTGTTCCAGACCACCCCTCATGCTGTTGATACAATCTACTGAGCCATCATTAACCATGAGTGATAAAATAATATGAAACCCTAGATACAGTAAACGCTCGAAATAATGAACCTTCTTTCAGTGAATTTCAGTTTTAACAACCACCTTGAACTGGCTGAACATTATGGTCATTTAATAAATTTTGTTCGGTAAAAGAATGAACACGCAGGAAACACCGACCAGCGTGGCGTCCCTACACACACACACACACACACACACACACACACACACACACACACACACACACAGTGCTGACCAAGGAAGGCAAGTTACAGAATTAACATTGAGTAATGAATCTGCCCCTAATGAAATAAAACAGCTCAAGAAGGAAAATAAGGCTGGAAGAAGAAAGGGACAGGATAAAAAGTAAACTAGATGAGCCTGAATCAAAGTCAAGGATGCATGATGAACATATAAAGGAAATCAAGGAGCAGCACAAGGGGTGGAAGAAAATCCAGGAGGTAGGAAATATAAATTTGAAGGAGATTATAGAACAACAAAGCAGGGAAAAGGTGGAAAAGGAAGTGGTTAGGGTATTAAGAAGTAGAGAATCTTTAGTCAGGGATGTAGCAGACAAGAAAAAATGCGTGATAATTTCAGGACCCAACGAAAAACGGATGACAGTAAGGTCAGAAAGGGAAAGAGAACTGAATAAGGCAAAAGAGATAGTATCAGTAGTTATGGAGGGTAACAATGAAGCTCAAGAAGAGATTGAAGAAGTGTTTAGGCAAGGAAAGTACAAGGAGGGAGGGGCAAGGCCACTTAAAGTAAAGTTTAAGTCTCAGGCAATAGTAAATGAAATTATAAATAGAACATGGAAATTATCAGAAAAGGAAAAGCTGAAGAATATTTGGATAAGGAGAGACGCAAATGAGGAAGAAAGAGCTAAGATAGAGGAGCTGTTAAAGGAAGTGAAGGCAAAAAACGAACAGAGAACAGAGGAAGAGAAGACAGTTTTATTGCATTGCAGGGTTATAGATCAGAAATTGAGGAAGTGGTACCGACGGAGAGAGGGAGAGAAGAGGAAATAAAGAACATTGAAAAAAGTTGGAAAGTGGCATATACTAAAGTTGACGTTTAATATCGGCAAGGTTAGAAATCAACGATTACTTAAGGATTCACGAACCATATATCATGTGCTTTGTAGAGACCAAGTTAAGAGAGGATATGGACATCCATATGGGAGATGGCAAATACAAATTGTGGAGAAGAGACAGAAAAGAAAAAACGGGAGGAGGAGTGATGATAGCAGTGAAGAACAACATCAGGGTGGAAAGTGTGGAACTGGGAAAGGGTAAGACCGAAACAATAAATATGAAACTAGAAGCTGGAGAGAATGGCAAGAGAGAGATCGCAGTGGTATACGTTCCCCCTAAGACAAGGGCATGGAAGGACGATGAATGTCAGATGTTGTCAGATATGGTTATCTAAATAAAGTGATTGTGAAAAGCAATAACATAATTATGATGGGGGATTTCAACTATAAAGAGGTGAACTGGGAGGAATGGGACTCGGGAAGCAATGAAGATTCATGGGGCACTATATTGTTAAATATTGCAATGAGTAATGTAATGACCCAATGGGTCAAAGCGGAGACTAGATTCAGAGGAGACATTACGCCAGCAAGATTAGATTCACTACTAACTAAAGAACCTGATGTAGTTGAAAATTTAAAGTATCAGTGTCCTATAGGAAAGAGGGATCATGTGGTCATCGAGTTTCAAATGATAAAAGGGAACGTGGTGCCAAGAGATGAGTTTTATAGACAGGGAAGATACAACTATGGGAAAGCAAACTTTACAGGACCGAGGAAATTTTTCGAAAAGGTGGATTGGAGAAAATTGAGAGAAACAAGAGATGCAGAGGAAGTGGGATATCTTTCTAGATATGTATAATTCGGGAGTGGAGAAACATGTTCCAAGAGTAAGTGGGAAAGAAAACAGGAAAAAGGATTGGTTTAACAGAAGGTGCATGATAGCAAAAAAAGAAAGGGACATGGCATGGAACAAATGGAGAAAGAGAAGTAATAATAAATCAAATGAAGAATATAAAAGAACTAGAAATGAATATACAAGAATACGCAGAGAGGAAGAGAGAAACTTTGAAAAAGGTATAATTGACAAATGTAGGGAAGAACCCAAATTGTTTTACAGATTTGTTAATGGCAAATTGAAACAAATGGAAGGAATCACCCAACTGAAAGTAGAAGGAGAGGTCTATAAAGACGCGGCAATGCAAGCTGAAATAATGAACAAATGTTTCCAATCGGTTTTCACTAATGAAAGGGACTTTGTGGAGGGGGAGGGTGTGACTAGAAATGTAGTCATGAAAGACATAAAAGTGGAAGTGCAGGAAGTGTATAAATTACTGGAAACTCAAGATGTAAGGAAAGCCTCAGGACCGGATGGAATCTCTACCTGGGTACTGAAAAAGTGCAGAGAACAACTGGCAGATAAGATTCACGATTTAATTGTGTGTTCTCTGGAAGAAGGGAAAGTGCCTCGGGAATGGAAGAGGGCCAATGTGGTACCAGTTTATAAGGGATGAAACAAGGAAGAACCCCTGAATTATAAACCAGTGTCCCTGACCAGCATAGTTGCAAAATGATGTGAGAGAATCCTGAAAGACAGATGGATAAAATATCTGGAGGAGACGAACATACTGGCTAAGAGCCAGTTTGGATTCAGAAGTGGAAGGTCATGTGTTTCCAACTTGTTGAGCTTTTACTCAAGAGCGATTGATGTGTTACAGGAGAGAGAGAGCTGGGTGGATTGTGTGTATCTAGATCTGGAGAAAGCCTTTGACAAGGTACCCCACAAGCAACTAATGTGGAAATTGGAACACATAGGAGGACTGAAGGGAAATGTCCTGGAGTGGATGTGTGACTTCTTGAGAGGCAGACAAATGAGGACAGTAATAAAGGACAAGATGTCCGGATGGAGGGAAGTAACAAGTGGAGCCCCGCAGGGCTCGGTGTTAGCGCCAGTAATGTTCCTGATGTATGTAAATGATATTGTAGATGGAGTGAACAGTTACACAAGTTTGTTTGCGATGATGCAAAGATCTTGAGGAGAGTAGAAGTCGAGGAAGACTGTAAAGTGCTGCAGGAAGACCTGAATAGGATCCAAGGTTGGAGCCAGATTTGGGAAATGAAATTTAATGCAAAAAAAAAAGTGAGATATTGGAAATGGGTAAGAGTATCAAGAGGCCATCACTGAATTATATGATGGGTAATGAACCAATCAAAAAAGTGAGAGAAGAGAAAGAGTTGGGAGTGCTGATCCAGGATAGTTTGTCACCGGAAAAACACATTAACAAGATAGAGAGACATACATCCTATTGACTAACATACGAGTGGCATTCCATTACATGGATGAGGAAATGATGAAAAAATTGATAGTGGCCATGATCCGCCCCAGATTGGAATATGCGGCAGTAGTGTGGTCCCCACACAAGAAGAAAGACATAAATAAGATCGAGAGAATACAAAAAATAGCATCCAAGATGGTCCCTAGCCTGGCAGATCTGTCCTACGGAGAGAGGCTGGAAAAACTGGACCTGCCTACACTAAAAGAAAGGAGAGGAAGGGGAGATATGATTGCAGTGTTCAGGGCCACGATGGAAATAGATAAAATTGATAAAAATGATATGTTTGTATGGGATGGGAGAGTAACAAGAGGACATGGAATGAAACCCAAAAAGCCAAGTTGTTTGAAGGATATCAAGAAATATAGCTTTCCATATAGATGCATAGACCTGTGGAACAGCCTGGACAAAGAGATTGTCAAGTCTAAAAACTTAAACAAGTTCAAAACAAAATTTGACTTAATGAGAAAAAGAGACGGGACTCCACGAGCATAGCTCATTTCCTGTATATCACAACTAGGTAAATACAACTAGGTAAATACAGTGTGTGTTTAACGCTAGATTAGCAAGGTGGCGCCAAAGTCGGTACCATAGGCCTATTCAACTTTAGCATGCCGCTGCCTATGGGCATCTGTGGCCGCCTTCCCCAGTATTCTCAGTTCAAGGTCTGCTGTGGTCATGCATGGTGGGTAGGTTTCGCTCCTATGTAAAATTTCGGTTTTATGCTTCTTGGTCCATTTTTCATACCACCTTGCCACTAATTTGAAGTCGAGGCTGCATACCGTTACTAGTTAATATAATTATGTATTTATGTGTGTTATTTTGCAGCTAAAAGAGTGTTATACAAAAGAAGGTAAATGACAGAAACATTCAATATGGAGGGGGGAAGTGGAGGAGGCGGAGGTGGATGTGTAACGGTGCCCTGGGATGAGTCCAACGCTCCCACTGCTGCTACATAATTGCCCATTATTTAGTTCATAAAAATTATATTTTTCTTTGTTTTTTAGTACTTTTAGGTTAGAACTTTTGCAAATACATTGCATTACCTTGAAGAAAATTTGTAATTAAAATCTAACATTTTTTTTTTTTTTTTTCCATTTTCCAAAGTTGGTACTGAATCAGGTACCACCTTGCCACTCATGTACAAATCCTGACCTTGCTAATCTAGGGTTAATGTACATTCTTCTGTTCTGTACTGTTTGCATTGCTATTCTTTAATATGTAGTACAGTATTTACTATAATATAACAGTTAATGTACACTTAGTTTACCTACACTTTCCCTGTAAATACTGAACAACAAATGTACAGTAGTTTATAGGCAGTGTACAGTATAGTGCAGGATTGTGGTGGTTATCAGTGACTATCTGTGCCAGTGGTGGAATGCAGTTTTTGTATGTTTAATATACATGCAGGTGTTCTGTACTGTTTGCTTTGCTATTCACTAATATGTAATATTTACTGTAATGTAACAGGTAATGTACAGTGTGAGTTTTCTTTACCTACACTTTCCTTGTAAATACTGATTGACGAATGAACATGGATTTATCCAAGGCATTGCAATCTGACGAATGAGGATATAAAGGAACGTTGTGGTGTTGATGTGGATGTGATAGGGAGCGTTATGAGGAACACACTGAGGTGGTTTGGCCATGTGGAGAGGATGGAGGGTGAAAGACTGATGAAGAGAGTGTATGTGATTGAGGTGGAGGGGGGAAGAGGGAGGGGAAGGCCGAGGATGAGATGGAGGGATGGGGTGGAGAGGTATATGAGAGAGGGGGGTGTGAGTTGGGAGCAGGGCAGTGAAATGGCGGGGGACAGGGCGACTTGGAGGCGATTTGTTTGTGGCCACCCCAAACGGGATTGAGGCATCTGGCAATAGATAGATAGATAGATTGCAATCTTTATTTGCAGTGCAATTACTTCCTGAAAGGTAAGAATAAATACATCAGTAAATAGAGCATTTATTGAGAAAAAGAGCCACTTAGACCTACCTGTATGTTATTGTGTATGATTATACAGCCGAACAATGCTGTATATTTAACAATCTTTGTTTGGTAAAAGCCACAACACTTGGGAAATTACTGAACAGCATGGTGTTCAGTTTTAACGTCAAGGGTCTGGTACCAATTAGTTGGTTATATTGAGGGTGCTTTGTATTCGGCAAGGGCTGTTCACTGTGATAGTTGTGTAACAGTACAGGGCATTCATTTAGTACAAAATAAATTGGGCAGCAAGGTGCAGTGTATCCTGCACAACATTCATACACAAAAATGACATGTACAGTACGATCACACCAATAATCTTCAACTGGTGCCAGAAAACTGCCATTATTAACGAAAACATTATTTACATGGCATTAAAATACATGTATACAGGATTTATTGGTGCCACCAACCCAGGACTTTTACCTGTTTCTCACATTTGAATCACTCCTAGCACTGCTGTGTTTTTTTAGCTTTAATAAGATTAGTTGTTAAATCGTCATGAGTAATAAAAAACTCAGGAGTTAATGAGGTGCTTGGTGTGATGTTTGCTCCAAGGCTCCAAGTAGCATGGAAGCTACTGCAGAGTACCCCCTGACCCCTCACTGGCCTTGTTCCCACTCCTGCCTCTCATGTCAGGGTCACCCAATTCTGTTAATATCATGAAATCCCACAAAGTCAATTTCTTCAGGCAAGTCCCCGGTGTCATCAAAGTCTTCGTCTACTTCAACCCCTCTGTGTTGTTCTTCCTTGCCTGGCCGGTGTTGTGAAAGAAAGCGAGTGATAAATGACTGATGGCGGGCATTCACTCGGTCATGATAGTGTTTCTGGTATTTTCTTAAAATCTGATTTACAAGTCGTACAGAAATGACAATGATTAGGTGGATGTGCAGTGTGTCCCTGCGTCCAAGGCCTGGAGGGGCTGGGTTTACAATGGAAGAGTTGAGAGGTAGGATGGGACTGGAGTGTATTGGTGTTGTGATGAGGAGAGGTAGATTGAGGTGGTTTGGACATGTGGAGAGGATGGGGGATGATAATTGGGTGAGGAAGGTGAGAAGTGTTAATATTGGGGGTGGGGTTATGAGGGGTAGACCAAGAAAGACATGGGACGAGGTCATTAAGTGTGACCTTAGGGCTAAGGGACTGAACAGGGAGGCTGCAATGGATCGTGCAGCGTGGAGAGCCGCCATTAGGTGACCAAGGCCGACGCATGCAAGCATGTTGGAGCCTTTAAAAACGAACGAACGAACGAAGTCCAATCAGTCATTAATTCTGGCAGCTGCTCTTTCTCCATGTCAGCAGACTTGAGTTGTGGCAGGAATGCTGACCAGGCAAGATCAACAGTTGCCAGTGTTGTATTATTACAGGCTTTGACGAAAGTTATGGCCTTGGGAATGTTATATTTCTTCCAGAATGCAGCAAGTCATTATGGTGAGGGTTGCAGGAATGCCAGGTGGAGCAGGTGAGTCATGTGGGGCTTTGGAGGTGGACAGGGAGGCAGCTGGTGAGTCAGGTGGGGCAGTGGAGGTGGAGGGAATGGCAGCGGACGAGTCAGGGGAGGCAGCGAGGGGAAGATCCTCCATTTCTTCCTTGTTACTGCTCAGATTTTCAGCAGTTTCCTTCATCTCTTTTTGTTTGTTTCATTCCTCATCATGTTATGGACATATTTTAATTTTAACAACTTGGCATTCACGAAATAACCGTTACCTGAGCGAATCCAAACGTTATTATAGAAACAGGGTACCTGTTCTAACTTACCATGATTGCCAAAAACGTCATTCCCAAGTCGTTATTGACGAGATCCTACAGTATGCATTGTTGCTTTTTATGGTCAGTAACGTACCTTTTTTTATGATATTTTATTATGGGATAGGTGGTGGGTGGGGGCGCTCACTATCCACTCACTCAACGTAGTGCTGCTTTGGGTGTCTGCCCTTTCCTCTCTTTCCTTCCTTCCTCTTCTGTCTTTCATTCTTTCTCTTCCTTCTTCCAAGAGGTGACTTTACAGTACCTTTTCTGTCTATTTCCTTCATTCTGTCCTCTTCCTTCTGTCTGAGGGTGTCTCTATACTGAGTGACACTCCAAATGGTTTCCTATGCATCAGGAAGCCATTTACCATCCTGGGTGGTAACCATATAATCAAATTATGGTGCCTGGCGGTTTAGTGGGTAATTAAGGTGCTGCAGTTGGATTGAGCCTGTGTAGGTTTATATCCAAGGGATGGTTGGAGTTTATTGCTCACGTAATGCCACTCTAGGATAAGTGAGGCTGTTCACTCGTATCTTAAATGTCAGGACCAACTTGCCTAGCCCTGGGTTCCTACGGTCCTCATGGGACAACATAAGATTGGATGATGGTTGGATGCATGATGCCACCAATAAGTTTTCAGAGTGTGATCTACTATGACACAAGATGTGCTGTGCCCATATTATAATGGGACAGTCATTCACAATGGGATGGCATCACAAACAAGGATTCGATTGTGATTTTAAAGACAGAGCCCATGTTAACTCATAAGCTTCAAAACACCCATATC
Source organism: Coenobita brevimanus (assembly GCF_032717465.1). Classification (NCBI taxonomy): domain Eukaryota; kingdom Metazoa; phylum Arthropoda; class Malacostraca; order Decapoda; family Coenobitidae; genus Coenobita; species Coenobita brevimanus. The sequence goes on along the minus strand of NC_136962.1, from coordinate 4,564,323 downwards.
TGGACATTCCTGAGTGCATGCGATACACCCACATCTAGCCCGGACCTACTTCCCAAAGTGGGACAATTGTAGGCCACAGCGACACCTGTTAACCCCTTCTCACTGTCTCCCAGGGGGCGGATGCACTAACGCGTCCACGTAAGGTCCCCGTAAGGGCGCCGCCGCTACGGTCCCCGTACAATGGTCGGTGTTTTGCTATGTACTAACATTTCTCCCTCCATCGTACGGTGACTGTAAGGCTAAGGGAGGGGAAAAACTCGCTGTGTTTGAGGGAATTTTTCCCCGCTCAGCTGATGGTCGCTTTGGCCAATCACAGCTCAGGATGCTTCTCTGCCTAGACGCTTCAGCCAATCATCGTGTTTGGTGACACTGACTCTCAGCTGAGAAGAACTCAAAAACAAAACAGAGGACAGGCTTGGATGAAATATATGAAGTGTTTGTCAGTTTGGGAAGTGCAGTGAGCAGAAAGCATTACTCACATTATTACCAGCATAACTACTGCTGCATGTTGTGCAGCAGTAATGTACATTACCATTATACAATAATGTACGAGTACATTGCAATGCCATCAGTATACTGTACAGACTGAACTGCTCTCATATTTAACATTTTAGCTGCACAACACTTATTACGACATTAATGTGCATTGTGCAAAACTAAACTGACACTGTTGTACGCTGTACAGTACTGGTACTGTACCTGACATTTTATGTCGAACAAAAGCACCCTAGAAAAAGCACCCTGGGATAAAAGCTCCAGCAAAGAAAATAAATTTGTGTAGTTTATTTTATTTTATTTTTTTGCATAACAGTAACTTATCCTGACCTAGGAACCTAAAGTAACCTGACCTAAGGTAACTGAACAGCCTAAGCCAACAAGCCTAACCTAACCAAACCTTAACCAAACAGCTTCACCTTACCTAACAACCTAACCATACCTAACTAAATAACCTAACCTAACAGAACTTTGCTGAACATAAGAGCCACATAGAACAAGCTAACCTAAGCCAGCCCCCCAAAAATAATAATAATAATCTTAACCTGACCTAACAAGCTAAATTTATCAAACCCTAACCTTGGTCTGAGATTCACATATATACTGTTCTCATTCATTCCTCACTTCTGCCAGAAAATACTGAATAATTCCTTTCTAAGTCCCAAGAGGGGATTCCATCCCTCCTTGGAAGTTTTGAATAAATGCTCGAGTTAACCTTAAATATTTATGGCATGGAATTTAGTGGTTTTAGGGAAATTTTTGGTATATTCTGTTTATATTAAGATTTTGTACTTTTATGTGGGTATAACAATTATGTGAGGATCCAAATTTTGTCCTTACTCTTTGAAGGCACAAATCAAAAACCAAAAACCATCAAATCTAACCAACATAACAGGCTTTTATGACCGTTTTGGCTTTTTTTTTTTTTTTTTTTTTTAACTGCCCCCATGAAATGTCAAAATTCCCCTTGCCCTCTTCACCCAACTATCATATGCTAACTCAACATAACCCTACACTTAAATTAGCCTAGCTTAATAAATTAAGCTAATTTTAACCCACCCCATTCCAGTAATAAACTACCCTAACTTCAATAATCTATATTTAAAATAATCAAGTTTAAGCTAAAAGTAACCAAATAACCCAATTCTTAAACTAATCTAATCTCACCTAACCTTAAATTAGCCTAAGTTTAACATAGCTAACCTTATCATTACTCAGTCCAAAAATAAACAAATCTATCTATCTATCTATTGCCTGATGCCATAATCCTGTTAGGGGTGGCCATTTGACTCTGAGTTATTTATTTTACAGGAAGGGGCACTAACCCTCCACCAACCCACTTGATGACACGTAGGGAGCATGTATGGTTTGGTTATATGGTTACCACCCAGCGTTGTAAATGGTTTCTTGGCTTACAAGAAACCATTTGGCTTGTCACTCAATGTAAAGCCACCTGTAAAGGAAAGAAAAGCAATAAGAAGTGACAGGAAAGATGGGAGAAATAGGAAGAGAGGAGGGCAGGCACAGAAAAAGAATGATAAAGGCTAAGGAAGAAGTAGGCAGCACTACATCAAGTGAATGGATGATGGTCGCCACCAACCACCACTAAAACAAATCTTACCTAACAAAAATAAACCTAATCTAACCAACAATTAACCTAACCTAACCTAATTCTTAACCCGCCCCATCCCGTCAACGTATGGGTATGTTGCAACGATTTGCATTTGCCAGTCCTGGCGACGTACCGGTACGTCGTGCAATTGCAAGGTCCCTAATTTGCACAATTTTCAATTTTCGCGCGTGATTTTTCGTATGTATACACGGGACACCTTCCTCTATTCCTCAACAAGATGCCAAGCAGGGACAATGCCTTACACTGCATAACCTCCCCCCTCCCCCCCTCATGCCATTGTCTCTGCAATTCACCTGTTACCAGTGACCTTGCCAATAAAGACATACAGGGCCAGAGTGATTCCCCAATCGATGACAATGTGGAGGACAAGGTTTACATAGCATTACAGGAAGAAACAGTCAGAAATGATGATCATGTAATGTGGGAAAAAAAAGGTCATGAATGGTGATTAGTTAGTGAGTGAAACAATGCTTATAATGCCTATATTACTGCTTGAAAACCAATATACTCTCATACTACATATAAATTCGTACCAAGTAAATAAATAAATACCGTTTATGAGTGGATAAAATAGTTACCCTCCCATAGAACTCGTCTTCTTTGGTGCCAGCATGTTAGAAAACCCAGTCAGGTAAGGAGGAACTCCTACCTGGATTGGGTATTTTAAACCTCAGGTGAGTGATTTCTCTATGAATTTTCGATGTTTCTCACCAAAAGCGAAGGTTTTAGCAAAAAAAAATTTTTTCGAAAATACCTCGGGACTGGGGGATGTCGGAGGTGCGGAAAACCTCAGGACGTGATGGGTTAAACTAACCTAACCAAACCCAGTACTAACCTAACATTACATGGGCCCAAATTAAATTAAGCTACCCTTACAATAATCCAATCCACAAATAAACAAACCTAACCTAACAAAAATTAACCTATTCAAAAATAACCTAACCTTGATTTTAAATTAACCTAACCTATCTTGAAACTATATTAGAAAGGGAATTTTGTTCTAGGGGCTTTACCTATTAGGCTATTCTAGAGAATCTTGTCCTGCCAGTGTACACTACTGCACAACAGAACATATTATACTACTCTACAGCACTACACCTTATACTATTTCACACTAACATTGCTGTACACTACTATAGACTACATTAAAGCACACTATAATTTTCTACCAACCTAAAGCATACGTTAATACTGTAAAACACTAATTTATAGTACTACATAACACTGATGAGCATATAATACAGTAACCACTAATACTGAAACCACTAATTTACACTACTGTACAATTCAGCGCACTGTATATTGTTGTACAGCACCTCTATTAACCCTTTAACCGCGGGTGTCATTCCAGAATGACAGTGACAAAACTGGACCAAACCGCGGGTGTCATTCTGGAATGATCGTGAATATTTTGAACACCGCGCGTTTTCCCGGCGCGCAAATAGTCTCACACAAGAGTAGCTGTCGAGTTCTTTCATGCCAGCCATCCCACACCTCCCTCCTCCAACCCCGAGGGGGCCCCCCCCACCCCTGCCCTGACCCACGTCAGTCAGTATCTGTCCAGCTCTGTGCGTGATAATGGCGCTCCGTCCCGACTCATCGTCGCTCGCTTCCTCCTCTACAATGATTAGTGCTAGTGTTCCCTCTACCTCTACACTGGTAAAGGAACTGCCGACGGCGAGGCAGAAGGGGTTGAGCACTCCTGAAATTAGAACTGAGCTGGACAAAACTGTAAGTACTACTCTTGATTGTGGCAGTGAAAGTGACACACTCACAGCAAGCAGTGATGATTTGGCAGTGATTGGTGGTGAACCAATTTCCATTGATAGTGACAGTGATGAAAGTGATCGTGTTGATTCCCCCCCACCACCCCCAACTTACTCTGGGAAAGGAAAGGCTCCTATGGGCAAATCTGGTATTGCACGTGGGAAGGGAGTGAAGCGCAGGCTCACGTCTCCCACACCAGGCCCTAGTACGCATTTCCCATCAATTTCCTGTTCCCCTAGCCCTATTGCCCTCACATCATCATCATCATCATCATCTGTCGTGCCCTCTCCTCAGTCTACATCATATGAGGAGTACGAATTACCAAAGCCTGCAAAGCGAGGGAAGGCAGGTCGTGCAGGCCGTGCAGGCAGGCCTAGAACAAAGGGGATGCGTGGCAGTTGGAGGGCAAAGCTGGGCGATAAGCGAGGCGATAAGCGAGGTGATAAGCGGGGTAGAAAGGGTCAAGTTTCACCACGCACCAGGTCAGAAACCCCCCCGCCTGCCCCCCGCTCAGTTCCCTCACCCGCGCCACCCCCCCACTCACCGCCCCCGCACTCACCCCCCTCCCCGTTGCCTCCTGCCTCACCCATCTCCCGCTTCCCTCCTGCCTCACCTCCTGCCTCACCCATTGCCTCCACCTCAGCTCCTTCTCACGGGGAAACGAGTGGAATGCAACCTGCCCCTGCCACTGAACCACACACAGGGCAAGTGGATGCATTTGTTTGGTCTGACGGTGGAGATTTTCAGCCACACAATCCACCGTTTGATATGACAAATGCTGGAATACAGCCTGCCTTCCCATGCAATGCAGGTGATGACTTTGTTGATTACTTCCTGGCCTTCATGGATGATGAAATTGTGCAGCATGTCAGCGATGAGACCAATAGGTATGCAGCTCAGTGTGCAGCAGAAGGGCTGGGACCTATTGGCTCACCAAAGCAAGTGTCGTGGTTGCCTGTCGGGATCAGAGAGCTGTATGTGTTCTTTGCACTAATGTTTTTGATGCCCCATATAAAGAGACATGAGTTGGAGGAGTACTGGCTCGTGGATGACATAACTACTATCCCAATATTCGGGAAGTATATGTCACGGGATCGGTTCCGACAGCTGCTTGGATACCTGCACTTCGCTGACAATGACAACCCGTCCCAAACTGACCCTTTGTGGAAAGTGAGGGATTTTCTCAACAGGATTAGGGATCGATTTATGCGATTTTTCAGGCCTATGCAGAAAGTCATCATAGACGAATCCCTGGTATTGTTCAGAGGATGTCTCAAATTCATGCAGTACATCCCCAGCAAACGCCACCGCTTTGGGATAAAGTTCTTTGTGCTGTGTGACTGTGAGACGGGGTATATCCTGGATTTTGTCATTTACTCGGCTAGCACAATGGATGTGAACAGGAAAGACCCCCTTGGCTTCTCTGGCTCCGTTGTAAAAGTGCTGATGGAGAGGTATTTTGGTGGTAATCATGTGCTGTACACAGACAATTATTACACAGCACCGAAACTCTCCAAATACCTTGCTGAACACGGCATTGGCACTATTGGCACTGTACGGAGCTATAGGAAAGAGTGGCCTAGTTTCCCCGAAGCATCATCATCATCCAGGGGAGATGTTCACCTGAAGAAGTCAGACAAGCTTCTTGCGATCAGGTGGCATGACAAGAAGGTCGTGAATATGATCAGCACCATCCACAAGGGGGAATTGAAGAGAACTGGGAAGGTCAGCTACAGGACGGGAGAGCCAATCATGAAGCCTGATGCCGTCATTGATTATAATGTAAATATGAGACTTGTTGATAAGTCTGATATGATGATTGGCAAAATCGACTGTCTCAGGAGAAACACCCGATGGTACAGGAAGGCTTGCCTGCACATGCTCGATATGTGCATGCTCAACGCCTTCATTCTCTACAAGACACAAGTCGGGGGCATAAGGCAACCATCACTGAGACATTTTTCCAAGACTGTCGTGCAGCAGCTACTTGCACGATTTGGTCAGGTGACGGCATTGATCCCGAGGCGACACTCTGACACACAACCTGACCGTCTTGAGTGCCGCAATTACATGAGCCGGCACCAGCTTGTGAAATTGCCTCTTACAGCAGGCGGCAGGTTGTCACAGGGCCGCTGCAGAGTATGTTCTACCACCACACGGAGGCCTAGGACGAGAAAAATGAGCACACACCAGTGCCTTGAATGCCAAGTCGCTCTATGTGTAACTCCGTGCTTTGCCGAGTACCACTCTCTGAGTAAATACTGAAAGTGACAGTGATATATAGTGATGCGACAGTGACGTGCTTTTGCCAATAATTGTATAATGGATAATGTAGTAATAAGGGATATTTTGCCTAGAAAAAAAAGGAAATATTGGCCAGTATAATAAGTGATATTGTAATAAGAGAATCTGCGGCACTTGTGGAATTCTGCGGCACTTATGTAATTCTGTGATGCGCCAGTGACGCAATATAGTAATAAGTGCATTGTAAATATAATGTATATTGCCCATATTATATGCAAAATAATATTAGAAGTTAGAAAGAATGAGAAGATCGCATGAAACGTCAGTGAGCGGGTGCCGCTGCAGTGAAGTGAGGCACAGCCGCAGTGCAGAGCGGGCGCAACTGCAGGGAAGTGCCTTTTACCTACCTCAGTGAACACAGAGTGGGTGTTTATCGTATGTACAGTGTTCATATATGTTTATATTACTATTATGAGAGAGTGGTTGGCATTTGGTACTGGTGTGTGGGGCGTAAAATAGTTATTTCACACCCCTCACTTCTAACGGCTCTCCCCGTCCTGTGAAAGTCAACAAAGTCATGAAACCTACATCAATGGAAAGCTGAAGGTTAGTACTTTCTAATGGTACCTTATTTTTTTCTCTTGCTTTATTCTGTGCAGAGTTATTAAGGTTTAAAGGTTTGTTTACATTTGGCTGAAACCCCCCCGGGAGAGGACAGTCAGACCAAAACAATACCCGCGGTTAAAGGGTTAACTACCCAGTATAGTTAAATAATTCGTTTACACGAGAGAATGCTTAATTCAGTTTATTTTCTGGCGCCTGAAAGATATGGGAGACGTTAAGGGTGGTCGGGCCCACCCTTAGCGGCGATCGTAGCTCCAGCTCCCGTAAGGTCTCTGAAAGTGTTTAGTGCATGCCAAGCCAACATCCGATGCCGCTGCCTTTTCCCCCGCCCGTAGCGAGTTACAGCCGCAACTGCGTTAGTGCATCCGGTACCAGGGCTGCGTTTCAACAGCTGGAGCGCCACGGAACGTGACGGCGCTTTCGAGAGCGAAAGTGTGGGGGGTGAACGGGTGGTTGTCGTTGCCCCCGTCACGGTTGGAACTATTTGGAGAGGTGGGGGTCTCTGGCGACATCTGACAGCTGTAAATGGTTTAGATCACTGTCGTGTAAAGGATAACAGAACTTTCAATGCCAGGGTATTATTCTGTGTAATTTGGGAGAGTGAACGGACTTTGAATACTAACATGTCATAAATGAAAAGATTGTTACAATACCCTCTTCATTTCAATTAAGTATTGATTTTCGGCTTAATGAAAGTAAAGGCTATGCGGATCTAAAGAGTACGGACTGAGGGTTTGTTTTCATTCATTCCAGCGAAAATCATACTTCCAAGAAGTACCTCCTCACCTTTGTACAATGATCATACCTTCCAAAGTCATCTTGTTCCACTATAGTCTTGCTGTTATGCTGGGTGTTTTTAGTCCGACTTCTCGTTCTAAGAACACCAGCGACTGAGCGGGGTCCTCTTTCCAGACCGGAAGTAAAGCACCCACAAAGGAACAGGACATAAAAACCAGGCAGTATACCTTAACACATCTATTGTCTTAATCCCTACACCGTTACAATATAAAACAGAGAGGTATTGGATATACAGTAGACAGGGACACACAGCCTTTAACACCACGGTTTACAGTTACACTTGAGACACAGTATTCTGCATGTACACTTAGGTAATTAATTATAAGATCGTGATACCCTTATTTCGTCTTTAGGCAGAATTGGCATTGTATGAATTGAGTCTGATGCACTAGGGATGAACAGGGCCAAGAGTTAATGGGGTGAATGTTGCTATAACTAGATAGGGTGCGGGTCGCGACACTTGATGGAGTCACTTAGTCGCGACGGCACTTATTCACAGACTTGATTCTTCCGTGCACCCTAGTCTTGGTTCACGATTTCTATAAGTTCTCTTATCTGGGACTCAGGCTATTTTCCATTCTGCCGGGTATCGGGCTTTGGTGGGTTATTGGTAACTTTGTCACTGGTATTATTCTGGCCCTCACTTTGTCACTGTTCACTGTTATCTTCCCGTCTCGACTTCGTGACACAAGGGGCGTTAACGTCACTGTTTACCCGTGTTTCCTGGGTATCATTCACTACGGTGTCCGGGCGTGAGGGGGAGGCCCTAGGAGGAGCCTTCCTGCAGAGGGGAGTCACTGCCCAGGTCCTGGTCGTCGGTGGAGTACAGGGAGGCCCACCTGTCTAGGGGCCTCGACCTGGGAGGAGGCCCTCGTACTGGAGCCTCATTGGTGGGGTGCAGGGAGGCCCTCCGGTCTGGGGGCCTCGACCTGAGAGGTGGCCCTCGGGACTGGGGCCAAACAGCTGTAGGAGGCGGGCCTGTTGCCTCTGGCTCAGTGGGGAGAGAGAGCCTGGATTGCCTTCACCTGGGGGCTGCTGGTTGGGCCTGGGGGTCCTAGGACTGCGGTCACCTGTAGGGGGAGGCGCCAACAGGGGTGAGCTGCGGCACCGACTCCGTCGGGTGTCCGACAGGGACAGGGATCTCCCAGGGGTAGGCGGTAGGACCAGTATCGGGCCACGCCACCACTCTTTTAGCACCTCCAGGGCAACACTCCCGGAAGGTGACAAAGGGCATCCCACGTAGCTGAGAGGGAAAGGGTCGGCCACGCGAGGGACTTCCTGCATCGGGAGGGCCTTCAGAACCACGAATGAAGGGCATACAGTGGCCGCTCCTTCCCCGTCACGTACAGTGGCCGTGAGCGCGGTTTCGTGACTCCTAGGGCTCGCAGCTGAAGGGCGTACAGTGGCCGCTCCTTCCCCCGCACGTACAGTGGCCGCTCCTTCCCCTGCACGTACAGTGGCCATGCTGGCGGTGCTGCTCCCGAAGGAGGAAAAGGCAGGAGAAGGGTACACAGAGTCTGCGCCCTCTCCAGTACATACTGAGGCCATAGCCTTGGGTCTGCTTACCCTGGTACGTACCGCAGCCGTAGCCGTGGACCTATCCACCCTATGAGAAGCAACCGAAGGGCGTACAGTGGCCGCTCCTTCCCCGTCACGTTCAGTGGCCCGTGAACGCGGTGTTGCTCCCATAGGAGGGAAAAGCAGGAGAGGGGTGCACAGAGGTCGCGACCTCTCCAGTACGTACTGAGGCCGTAGCCGAGGGTCTGTCTACCCTGGTACATACTTTGGCCGTAGCCGTAAGCCTGCCTGCCCTTTGGGAAGCAACTGAAGGGCGTACAGTGGCCGCTCCTTCCCCGTCACGTACAGTGGCCGTGAACACGGTGTTGCTCCCGTAGGAGAGAGACAGGAGAGGGGTGCACAGAGGCCGCGCCCTCTCCGGTACGTACTGAGGCTGTAGCCGAGGGTCCCCTTACCCTGGTACGTACTTTGGCCGTAGCCTTGGGCCTGCCTGCCCTTGGGGAGGTAGCTGAAGGGCGTACAGTGGCCGCTCCTTCCCCGTCACGTACAGTGGCCGTGAATGCGGTGTCACCTGGGATTGAATCTTGTTCAGTCCCACCCCAATTCTGGTGATGGCTGTCCTGCTCGCAGGGTCGTTGTCTCTTTCCGCTTACCTGGTGTTGGGGTAGTTGCGGGGAAGAGGGACTCAGGACAGTAGAGTCCCGGTGACCCTCTTGTTCTGGGTCACTAGCCCCACCGTGGTGTCCTCCTGGGGTGGTGGTGTGGTAGCGGCTCGGTGGTGGGGTGGGGGGTGGCGGGATGGGTGGTCCGGCGGCGGCGGGTATTTTACTTGCACTGCTGGGTTCATTTCGTCTTCAAAATCGGAGGAAATTACAAGAAGAAGCAGCTGTGGCGAAGGCAGGATTTGTTATGGTTCTTCATTACGGCTTAAATATTTCCAAAGTATTTCGGCAATGTGCATTTACAATTATATTTTGCTGACAAATATTCATGTAACATTAATACTGTTATTAGAAATGATCAAATATACATAACTGCTAAGTATTCTGAAAGAAGGATAGCGAGCAGTAACGGGAGTTTTCTACCTCCAACCATACTGTTCCAATACATGTTGTGTTCTATGTTATATTTTTATGGCTAGGAGAGTCTTAATGTATAAAAAATAAATAACTAAAAAATTAAGAAATTATATATATAAAATAACTCATTTCAGGTTCTTCAAACTCGTTTAATTTCCCTTAGGAAAATGAACTCGTGTCATTTTCCTCAGGTAAGTGACATGAGTTTGTAAAAAAAAATCATAAAAAAATGATAAAAAAATCCCTCAGTCCACTTCACAGCCAACCACCTCTCTTTGTCACCACTCAATCGTTTACCACTGAGCTACCACGGCCCCTGGAAATGAAAGTCAGACATTCAAACCATAGGTTCCCATATGCCTTTCAGTGAAAAAAAAAATAATGAGACTCTTCAACCATTTTGCAATTTACAGCTAGCTATTATCCCATGTACAGTTACGAGTGTGTCTGTATGACGACCATAACCCTGTAATCCATATCCATGCTTATTACATTCAGTACTGTACAGTTTCAAATGAATGTGAGGAAGGCAGGATACTTCATCTGAACCCTGACCCTACTTTAGTGAAACCACCCTTATATAAGCCACCACAGTATAATAATGACAGCATTTTAGCCAGTTGTTTTCTCATCCATATGTATGTATGCCTAAATGACTTGAACATAATTCTTGCAGCCATATCCATGTCTTTCGTACAATACAATGTCAAAGGAATGCGAGGAATGCAGGAAATCCGAAACTTAACCTCGCTAAAGTGACAACGCCGATATATCACCCACAATATTTGAAGATTAGGCTTCCTTGACCTAATCCGACAACAGATTATTAGTCATCGTCTATAATCTCATGAGTATGGAAACAGATTTATTAGAGCCAGGAAATAGGAGCAATTCACTCTGCACACATTATTTCCGGCACCTCGACTCCGTCGGTTTATCCCTTACCTTCACCTGTCCTTTGGAAATACCCTTGACCTAAGCGAGCCCCATCTTTGTCTCTCCCATCACTCACTGGTGTTCTCTCTCTCCCCCCCCCCCTCTCTCTCTCTGGTTTTTATTATCACTGTAATGCTAGGAGAAAAAGGCCCGACTCCTCGGTCCTAAAACACCTAACGTGTAGCGGGGTCCTCTTTCGTGGCCGGAGCTTAGTGCAATGAAAGAGAGGCAGGACACAAAAACTCTAGGCAATAACCTTTTACACGTATATTCCCATAGACACAGGACAAAATACTGATATTACAGCACAAATAGTGACACAGAAATAAAACCTTACTTAGGATATTAGTATCTTACAGGATACTGACTTAACCACTACGGTTGCCAATACAGAAAGTCTAGTGAACAGGTGTACAGGGAACACGGGTGCGCGTGAGAGCGCGGGAGGAGGAGTTCACGGGGGTGTGGGGGTGTGGGGGAGGGGAAAGACTCGTGACGAGCCGGAACAGAGTTATAGTAATATTGGGAAAGGATACGTCTTTCTAATTCACTCTTAGTATCACTTGAGAGAAAAAGAGTTTTGACATTTGATTCTATCTCTCGTTTATATTACGTTAGTTGTGGGGAGAGAGGGAATAGCGGGACACTGGATATTTGCGGTAATACAAAGGGACGGGTATTATTCTCACTTTTCTATGGTTTTCTGACAGCAAGGGACATATGTATACTTTCACTACAGAGACTTCCTCAGGGGAAGAATTCTTACTGGTTTCTTACGAGGGCGTCACTTATGAGTCAGAGTTCTCGGGACTCACTCACTATTCTCATCCTTACTCAGTCTCCCGTGATTTCACTCGCCCTACTGTTGGACATGCATTTAGTCATTGTATCACTGTAACCTGTTTTCTAGGGCAACGTCACACTTAATATAATTTCCGTCACTAGTCTTGGGGCAATACCACACTTGACATATATTCACTCGTGTCGTGGGGGCGGCGAGGAGACACGCCGGCGTCTATTTGGCCGGGCTAGGAGCACCGCCAGGGAAAGGCGTGCCAAGAGGGCACGGGACGGCTCGCAGGGGCGTCTTCTCTCGTCTAGGGCTGCACGTGGCGCACAGGTCCGTAGTCTTCGGGCTGGGATTAGGGGTGTGGCCCTCAGGTCTGGGGTCAAACAGTTCTAGGAGTCTCTGGCTCCTGTCTCTGCCAGAGGTGGAGGTCCATCGCCGTCTCTTGGGCGTGGAGAGGTTGCGCCCGGGAGTCCTGGGAAGGGCCCAGGGAGGCTGAGGGCTGCAGTCCCCAAAATCAAGGGGCACCATCAGTTGGGGGCTGCGGCACCATCTCGTACTGGGGCCCAACAGGTGAATCTTCTCCAGGGCCAGGCATAGGGACCGGAGGCCAGGGGAGGCCATTAGGCCTCGCAGGGTCCCTCTGGTGCTGGGGAGCCGGGCGTCTGTCTCACGCAGGGGCGATCTCGGCACCTCTGTCTGGCCGTAGGGCCCAGCAATAGGCCGTGGCTGTGTGGGGGAGTCAGCGCACCTCTGATCGTCTCTCCAGAGGCCATGGGCCTGTTTCTTCTGCAGGAGGGGGGAGCGGCAATTGGCCATCTCAGGGGCAGTGCCTTTGGAACGGCAATCGGCCGTCTCCTTCGGCAGGAGGAGTGAGCGGCAATCGGCCGTCTAGGGGGCAGCACCTCCAGAGCGGCAATCGGCCATCTAGGGGGCAGCACCCCCAGAGCAGCAATCGGCTATCTCCTTTGGCAGGAGGAGTGGGCAGCAATTGGCCGTCTTGGGGGCAGCACCTCCAGAGCGGCAATCGGCTGTCTCCTGCGGCAGGAGGAGTGAACGGCAATCGGCTGTCTCAGGGGCAGCACCTCTAGAGAGGCAATCGGCCATCTCCTTCAGCAGGAGGGTGGAGCGGCAATCGGCCGTCTCGGGGGGAACGCTTCCAGAGTGGCAATCGGCCGTCTCCTGGGGCAGAAGAGATGAGCGGCAATCGGCCGTCTCGGCAGAAACACCTTCAGTGTGACGCTTGGCCGACCTACGAAGGTGGGAGTGGCAATCAGCCGTCTCCAGAGGGGCGCTGTCGGAAACTGAAATATCAGTTCCACCCAAGTCTGATTCACCAGTCCTGCTTTCCGAAGGTAGTTCCTCCATCTGCTTTGGTGGCAGTATGATGGCTGAGTGTGATAAGGATGCACGGCCCGGGCTGGCTTATGCTGTTGTCATATTGGGTCCCCTAGTGTGGGTGTGGCTACTCCGTGGGGTCTGGGTAGGGGTGTCGGTGTGTTTCTGGGGGCACTACACTGTTTCTTTCTCACTGTGTTTCTAGGGGCACTACATTGTTCTTCCGTGTTTCTGGGGCACTATGTTGTTCTCTCACATCGTCTCCAGGGGCACTGATTTGCAAGCCACGCATTTCACCACTCTCCCCTTGGAAAAAGTCACGTCCTCGTGGCTGGAGGTGGTATACGTGAGTGTCGTGGGTGGCGTATGCAGGCTGGAGATGCTGGAGTAGGGCTTGCCCAGCGGTGGTGTGAAAATTTTCCTCTTGTTTGGCGTCGCAGGTGAGGATGAGCATGGAGTCGGTGAGGGTTGATCAGAGGAGGGTCAGTAGGTGGTATGGTCCTCTAAGCCGCCGATTCTTGCCTGTGGTTGGCGTCCATATGGCTCGTCGGATCTTCATTTTGGTCGGTGTTGTCGCTGGTGTGGTAGGGGGCTGTATGCTACCTACTGAGGGTCCGGGCCTGGTTTTGTGCCGTGGTAATGCGGCGTCGAGTCTCTGGGGAGTGTAGGTGGAGAGGATTTGGGCTTGATGTATCATGATGGTGTGAAGTGGAGGGGAGGCAGGAACTGTAGGGGTATGGGTGTATTGGGCGGGTGGGCGTGAGAGTCGGCCGGAGCGGGTGGTGATGGTTCTGAGGGTGGGGGTGGGTGGGGAAGTGGGCGGGCGGGGTTGGCAGCGTTGGTTAGTACGTGTTGTTGCACGTGTTGGGGCCGTGGCGGAAGATGAGGTTGTCGGAGTGGGCATGTGCAGGTGTGGAGGGGAGGGGGAGGTGGCAGTGGGGTGTTCTGTGGTGTGGGCGGGGCACGTGGGTGCGGGTGGAAAAGGTGAGGTGGTGGAGAGAAGGGGTGAGGGTGAGCGTGGGGAGGTTGGTGTGGCGGGTGAGATGTCAGGTGAGGTGCGGGGGGTGGTGGCGGCGGGGGAGGCTGAGGTGGTAGGGGGGTTGGAGGGGGATGGCGAGAAGAAAACATAGCACTCGTATGTAGAAGTGACAGGCAGTGCGGGAGCAGGGGCAGGTGGGAGGTGTGGGGTCGGGATGGCAGAGGTGGGCGTGCGGAAAGGGCGCACGTGGAGGTTTCAGAGGGTGCGTGGGGTGCCGTGGTAATCCACGACAACCTGGTAGGGGTTTGGAACATGGGTGATCTTGTGGGGTCCTGTAAAGCGGGGGGCGAGTTTGTGGGGGGTGGGAAGTTGGGCGATGACGACAGTATCGCCCGGGCTGAAAGGGTTGGAGGCAGTGTTGGGGCCAAGGTCCAGTGTTTTCTGCAAGTGGCACAGCCGACTTTTCAGACAGTGCAAGGGGTCCGTGGTGGGGGCGGCAGCAGGTGGTTCCAGATGTTGGCGTAGTGGTAGCAGGAGAGGGGATTCGCCAAATATTTTTTCATGTGGGGAAACCCCGTCATCTTGGGGATAGGAAATCATGCCCCATTGAATGATCTTTACATGGGCCGGCCAGTCATCATCTTTCGTAGCTTTGATTCGTGTACGTAGTTGGTTCATCAGTGTACGATGATATACGGCGTTTCCCTGTGGACAATAAGGCGAGGAATGGGAGCTCTTATAACCAAAATATCTTAGCAAGTTCCCCCTAGATTTTACCAGAGAACTCTGGGGCATTGTCAGAATAAATGACTTGAGGGATCCCAAAATAAGGGAATACGTGTCGGAGAAGGGCATCGGCGACAGCGACGGCATGATGTTCTTTCGCTGGGCAGGCTACTACAAATTTCAAATGTGGCGACAAACATGATCACATATTTATACCCAGATTTGGAAGGGAGAGGGCCCACTACATCTATTGCCAGGAGTTGCCAAGGTTTATGGGCGATGATGTGGCCCGAGGGTCCGGCGGTCTGGGTGACATCCATCCCTAGAGCATATGCGCGGCAAGCTTGAACTATCTCCTTCGTGAGGGTGGAGTAGTTTGACGCCCAGTAAGTGTCATTGAACACTTGAACTAACTTCTTGGTACCCAGATGGATGCAGTAATGGGCATGGAGGTGGCGTAGGGTGTCACGTGCTGCATCAGGGGTTAGTAGAATGTGTCTGGATGGAGTTAGAAGGTGATCGCCCTGTTGGCATAGTTTGGTGAACAGGTGGGCGGGAATCCAGGGTGGCCATTTGTTTCGGTGCCATAGGTTCAAGAGGTCCAAATCTGGCTGTAACGCGTGAATGGGAAGACGGGAGAGGGCATCTGCGTTGGTATGCAGTTTCCCAGGCCTGTAGATTTCGTACTGACATTCTTCTAGGATTTCACGCCACCTGATGAGTTGGGCGTTATGCGAGTCCAACTGATGCAACCGCTGGAGAGACTGATGGTCAGTGATGATTGTGACCTGGGTTCCGGAAAGGTAGGCCCTAAAATGTTGGAGGGCCCAAATTATGCCGAGGCATTCTCGTTTGGTTGCGGCATAATTTTTCTCAGCTGGATTTAAAGTGTGGCTGGCACAAACAATAATGTGTTCTTGTCCGGCTTGTACCTGGCTGAGCACGGCGCCTATTGTGGTGAGAGAAATGTCGGTGTAGAGGCAGAATGCGTGGGTATAATCGGGAAAAGCCACGATGGGAGCAGAGACGAGTTTGTCTTTCAGTTGTTGGAAGGCCTCTCGTGTTGCTTCAGTCCAAATGAATGGTTCCATCTTCCTGGTCAGATCGTGCAGAGGTTTTGCAATTTGAGCGAAACCCTTCACGAAACGACGATAGTAGGACGTGAGTCCTAGGAAGGTGCGGACGCCGTGGACGTCTTGCGGTGGCGGTATGTCCGCTATGGTGCGGAGCTTGTCAGGGTCAGGGGAGATTCCTGCCTGGGAGATAACGTGTCCCAGGAAAGAGACAGTCCTGGTGGCCAGGACACACTTAGAGGGGTGGAGTTTGAGGCCTGCCTGGTGGATCCTAGTAAAGACTCGACGGAGGCGCTGCAAATGGTCAGCCCAGGTCTGGCTGAAAACGATGACGTCGTCCAGATAGGCCATACATATCTCCCAAGTGAGGCCGCTCAAGACAGATTCCATTAGCCGGGAAAAGGTGGCAGGGGCATTGCAAAGGCCAAACGGCAGGACATTGAATTCAAAGTGCCGCCCGTTGCTCGTGGAGAAAGCAGTTTTGCTTCGGTGTTCTGGGTGTACCGGGACCTGCCAGTACCCAGACTGGAGGTCGAGGGTAGAGAACCACGATGCCCCATGAAGGGAATCTAGGGAGTCGTCGATCCGTGGGAGGGGAGTGGCATCTTTGATGGTCACGTCATTCAGGCGGCGGTAATCAATGCAAAACTGCATCGTACAGTCCTTCTTTCTTACTAGAACAACGGGGGAGGACCAAGGGCTGGTGGAGGGGGAAATGACGCCATCCTCAATCATTTCGAGCACTTGGCGGTCCTCTTCCTCCCTTTGTCGGGGGTTCTTGCATCGGGAAGGCTGTCTAATCGGTGGGCCTGTCATATAGATCTCATGAGACAGGTATGTGGTATGCCCTGTATCCACTGGTCCGGTCGCAAACAGGTCCTGGAAATCCAGGAGATGGCGCCATAAGGTATCTGACTGCTGGGCGGAGAGATGCTCAGGAATAGGGGGTGGGGGGCGGGGGAGTGGGAGGAGGTTGGGGCACAGGGCTCAGCTTCCTCCATCTCTCCGATAATGAGCCCTTTGGGGAGGGTAAGGGGGGAAGGGGCGAGGTTGGCTGTGCGGACAGCGGTGTGATGGGGGGGGAGAAAGGTGGGAGAAAAAAGACAGGCAGAGAGGGCTCCCGACGGGAGGAGGGGGGAAAGTAGTACAGAGGGGCCAGAGGGCTGGTTCAGGGGCACCCAAGCCTCATGGTGAGAAGGAATGGTAACAGTGGCGGAGACGGTAGTGGGGAAGGAAGGGGCCAGGGCGGTGGGGGGAAGCACTGGGAAAGAAGGGGAGGGGGGCGGGGAGAGGGAAGGGGGAGAGGGGGGGCAGGAGGGAGTGAGGGGACGAATCCTCTGGCCAGAGCCACGGCGTGCAGGTGCAAACGGCCTGGGTAGGGCGGGGTCGGGGGGCGGAACTGGAGCTGTCGGTAGCGGCAATCAATGGTAGCTCCGAGTTTTTGGAGCAAGTCCAGTCCTAAATACCCGTCGTAACTCCGGCAGGAGTCAAAAACAATAAACTGATGCTGGGTGGACACCGGCTGGTGGGTGTCGACCCGTAGGGCCCTAGTCTCCTCACGGATGGGAAGGGGGCCATCCCCCGCGTCGACAAGGTGAGTGGTGGTAGGGTGGAGCGGGCCAAAGGTCGACTTGTGACAGGAGAAATAGTGGCTGTATAAACAGGACCTGGCTGCTCTCGTGTCGACTAGCAGTCTTGCCTTCATGCCGTTTAATTTCATATTGTGATACACTGGGGGGCGATACTTAGGGGTAGTGGCCCCCGCCACCGTGGGTTAGTGCGGGGGTGGGCCTAAAAATCCAGCTGTCTGGGGCTTTCACTCTCCTGTTCCTGCTCCTGTTCTCCCGCATACGCTCGTCCACGGATGCCAGCTCGTCGTCTGGAGCCTCACCCTCCAAAGAGGACACCTTACATGAACCCAGGGCTGTGGGTCTGCGACGGGCAGTATTGAGCTGGTCCCGTTTATCATGTAGGGGACAGCGAGAACTGCAAGCTGTGAACTCCCACAGGTTGGCCAAAATCCGGTTTGGATTTTGCCGTGGGGCTTGTCGCCGGCGAGAGGGGTGTGCCCTGGGTGGGGTAGGTGCTGGGGTAGGGCTGGTGTGAGGCATGAGCGGTCGTGGCATGGTTGGAGGGGCCGGGGGTTGGGTGGGAATATCCAGTAAGGGTTTAATTATCATCAGCTATGTGTGTATATCGTAAAAGTCAGGGTCAAACCTGGGTAATTGTACATGCGGTTTAGTTGCCATGTTGCCAAATATTTCTCACTACCTCTCTTCTACGCCCGGGTCAAGAACCACCGCTGGCCACCAGTGTAATGCTAGGTGAAAAAGGCCCGACTCCTCGGTCATAAAACACCTAACGTGTAGCGGGGTCCTCTTTCGTGGCCGGAGCTTAGTGCAATGAAAGAGAGGCAGGACACAAAAACTCTAGGCAATAACCTTTTACATGTATATTCCCATAGTCAGACACAGGACAAAATACTGATATTACAACACAAATAGTGACACAGAAATAAAACCTTAGGATATTAGTATCTTACAGGATACTGACTTAACCACTACGGTTGCCAATACAGAAAGTATAGTGAACAGATGTACAGGGAACACGGGTGCGCGTGAGAGCGCGGGAGGGGGAGTTCACGCGGGGGGGGGAGGGGAAGGACTCGTGACGAGCCGGAACAGAGTTATAGTAATATTGGGAAAGGATACGTCTTTCTAATTCACTCTTAGTATCACTTGATAGAAAAAGGGTTTTGATTTTTGATTCTATCTCTCGTTTATATTACCTTAATTATGGGGAGGGGATGTTATAGAGAGAGAGGAAATAGCGGGACACTGGATATTTGTGGTAGTACAAAGGGATGGGTATTATTCTCACTTTTCTATGTTTTTCTGACAACAAGGGACATATGTATATTTGCACTACAGAGACTTCCTCAGGGGAAGAGTTCTTACTGGTTTCTTACGAGGGCGTCACTTGTGAGTCAGAGTTCTCGGGACTCACTCACTGTTCTCATCCTTACTCACTCTTCCGTCATTTCACTTGCCCTGCTACTGGACATACATTTAGTCACTATATCACTGTAACCTGTTTTCTAGCGCAACGTCACACTTAATATAATTTCTGTTACTAGTCTTGGGGCAATACCACACTTGACATATATTCACTCGTGTCATGGGAGAGGCGGGGAGACACGCCAGCGTCTATTTGGCCGCCTAGGGGCACCACCAGGGAAAGGCGTGCCGAGAGGGCACGGGAAGGCTCGCAGGGGCGTCTTCTCTCGTCTGGGGCTGCACGTGGTGTAAGGGCCCGTAGTCTCCTGGCTGGGATTAGGGGTGTGGCCCTCAGGGCTGGGGCCAAACAGGTTTAGGAGTCTCTGGCTCCCATCTCGGCCAGAGGTGAAGGTCTGTCTCTGTCTCTTGGGCGTGGAGAGGTTGCGCCCAGGAGTTCTGGGGAGGGCCCGGGGAGGCTGAGGGCTGCAGTCTCCATAATCAAGGGGCGACTGCAGCTGGGGGCTGCGGCACCGTCTTGTACTGGGACCTGACAGGTGAGTGTTCTCTAGGTCCAGTCATAGGGACCGGAGGCCAGCGGAGGTCATTAGGCCTCGCGGGGTCCCTCTGGTGCTGGGGCGGCAATTGGCCGTCTCGGGGGCAGCACCTCTAGAGTGGCAATCGGCCGTCTCCTTCGGCAGGGGGAGTGAACGGCAATCGGCTTTCTCAGGGGCAGTGCCTCTAGAGCAGCAATCGCCCATCTCCTTCGGCAAGAGGGTTGAGCGGCAATCGGCCGTCTCGGGGGGAATGCTTCCAGAGCGGCAATTGGTCATCTCCTTCGGCAGGAGGGTGGAGCGGCAATCGGCTGTCTCCTGGGGCAGAAAAGATGAGCGGCAATCGGCCGTCTCGGCAGAAACACCTTCCTTGCGACGCTTGGCTGACTGACGAAGGCGGGAGCTGCAAGCAGCCGTCTCCAGAGGGGCGCTGTTGGAAACTGAAATATCAGTTCCACCCCAGTCTGATTCGGCAGTCCTGCTTTCCGAAGGTAGTGTCCTCCGTCTGCTATGGTGGTGGTGTGACGGCTGAGTGTGATAAGGGCGCACAGCCCGGGCTGGCTTATGCCGTTGTTGTATTGGGTCACCTATTGTGGGTGTGGCTACTCCGTGGGGTTCGGGTAGGGGTGTCGGTGTGTTTCTGTGGGCACTACACTGTTTCTTTCTCACTGTGTTTCTAGGGGCACTACATTGTTTTTCCGTGTTTCTTGGGGCACTATGTTGTTGTTCTCTCACATCATCTCCAGGGGCACTGATTTGCAAGCCACGCATTTCACCACTCTCCCCTTGGAAAAAGTCACGTCCTCGTGGCTGGAGATGGTATACGTGAGTGTCGTGGGTGGTGTATGCAGGCTGGAGATGCTGGAGTAGGGCTTGCCAAGCGGTGGTGTGAAAATTTTCCTCTTGTTTGGCGTCGCAGGTGAGGAAGAGCGTGGAGTCGGTGAGGGTTGATCAGAGGAGGGTCAGTAGGTGGTATGGTCCTCTAAGCCGCCGATTCTTGCCTGTGGTCGGCACCCATATGGCTCGTCGGATCTTCATTTTGTTCGGTGTTGTCGCTGGTGTGGTAGGGGGCTGTATGCTGCCTACTGAGGGTCTGGGCCTGGTTTTGTGTCATGGTAATGCGGCATTGAGTCTCTGGGGAGTGTAGGTGGAGGGGATTTGGGCTTGATGTATCATGATGGTGTGAAGTGAAGGGGAGGCAGGAGGTGTAGGGGTATGGGTGTATCGGACAGGTGGGCGTGAGAGTCAGCCAAAGTGGGTGGTGATGGTTCTGAGGGTGGGGATGGGTGTGCAAGTGGGCGGGCGGGGTTGGCGGGGTTGGTTCCATGTGTTGGGGCCGCGGCGGAAGATGAGGTTGTCGGAGTGGGCATGCGAAGGTGTGGAGGGGACGGGGAGGTGGCAGTGGGGTGTTCTGTGGTGTGGGTGGGGCACGTGGGTGCGGGTGGAAAAGGTGAGGTGGCAGAGGGAAAGGGTGAGGGTGAGGGTGGGGAGGTTGGTGTGGCGGGTGAGATGTCAGGTGAGGTGTGGGGGGTGGTGGCGGCGGGTGAGGCTGAGGTGGTAGGGGGGTGGAGGGGGATGGCGAGAAGGAATCATAGCACTCGTATGTAGAAGTGACAGGCGGTGCGGGAGCAGGGGCAGGTGCGGTGTGTGGGGTCGGGGTGTCAGAGGTGGGCATGCGGAAAGGGCGCACGTGGAGGTTTCGGAGGGTGCGTGGGGTGCCGTGGTAATCCACGACAACCTGGTAGGGGTTTGGAAAATGGGTGATCTTGTGGGGTCCTGTAAAGTGGGGGGTGAGTTTGTGGGGGGTGGGAAGTTGGGCGATGACGACAGTATCGCACGGGCTGAAAGGGTTGGAGGCAGTGTCGGGGCCAAGGTCCAGTGTTTTCTGCAAGTGGCGCAGCCAACTTTTCAGAAGGTGCAAGGGGGCCGTGGTGGGGGCAGCGGCAGGTGGTTCCAGATGTTGGCATAGTGGTAGCAGGAGAGGGGATTTGCCAAATATTCTTTCATGTGTGGAAACCCCATCCTCTCGGGGACAGGAACTCATGCCCCATTGAATGATCTTTACATGGGTCGGCCAGTCGTCATCTTTCGTAGCTTCGACACATGTACGTAGTTGGTTCATCAGTGGACGATGACTACGTTCACAACTGGCGTTTCCCTGTGGCCAATAAGGCGAGGAATGGGAGATCTTATTTCCAAATATCTTAGCAAGTTTCCCCCAGATTTTATCAGAGAACTCTGGGGCATTGTCAGAATGAATGGCTTGAGGATGTCAAAACAAGGGACTACGTGTCGGAGAAGGGCATCGGCGACAGTGACGGCATGATGTTCTTTCGCTGGGCAGGCTACTACAAAATTTCGAATATGTGTCGACAAACGTGATCACATATTTATACCCAGATTTGGAAGGGAGGGGGCCCACTACATCTATTGCCAGGAGTTGCCAAGGTTTATGTGCGTTGATGTGGCCCGAGGGTCCGGCGGTCTGGGTGACATCCTTCCCTAGCGCACGTGCGCGGCAAGTTTGAACTATCTCCTTATAGTGAGGGTGGAGGGATTTGACGCCCAGTAAGTGTCGTTGAACACTTGAACTAGCTTCTTGGTACCAAGATGGATGCTGTTATGGGCATGGAGGTGGCGTAGGGTGTCGCATGCCGCATCAGGGGTTACTAGAATGTGTCCGGATGGAGTTAGAAGGTGATTGCCCTGTCGGCATAGTTTGGTGAACAGGTGGGCGGGAATCCAGTGTGGCTGTTCCTTTCGGTGCCATAGGTGCAAGAGGTCCGAATCTGGCTGTACCGCTTGAATGGGAAGGCAGGAGAGGGCGTCTGCATTGGTATGCAGTTTCCCAGGCCTGACGAGTTGGGCGTTATGCGAGTCCGACTGACGCAACCACTGGAGAGACTGATGGTCAGTGATGATTGTGACCTGGGTTCCGAAAAGGTAGGCCCTAAAATGTTGGAGGGCCCAGATTATGCCGAGGCATTCTCGTTTGGTTGCGGCATAATTTTTCTCAGCTGGATTTAAAGTGCGGCTGGCACAAGCAATAATGTGTTCTCGGCCGGCTTGTACTTGGGTGAGCACGGCGGCTATTGTGGTGAGAGAAACGTCGGTGTAGAGGCGGAACAGGTGGGTATAATCGGGAAAAGCAACGATGGGAGCAGAGACAAGAGTGTCTTTTAGTTGTTGGAAGGCCTCTCGTGTTGCTTCAGTCCAAACGAATGGTTCCCCCTTCCTGGTCAGATCGTGCAGAGGTTTTACAATTTGAGCGAAACCCTTCACGAGACGACGATAGTAGGACGTGAGTCCTAGGAAGGCGCGGATGCCGTGGACGTCTTGCGGTGGCGGTATGTCCGCTATGGTGCGGAGCTTGTCAGGGTCAGGGGAGATACCTGCCTGGGAGATAACGTGTCCCAGGAAAGAGACAGTCCTGGCGGCCAGGACACACTTAGAGGGGTGGAGTTTGAGGCCTACCTGGCGGATCCTAGTAAAGACCCAACGGAGACGCTGCAAATGGTCAGCCCAGGTCTGGCTGAAAACAATGATGTCGTCCAGATAGGCCAGAGATATCTCCCAAGTGAGGCCGCTCAAAACAGATTTCATTAGCCGGGAAAAGGTGGCAGGGGCATTGCAAAGGCCAAACGGCAGGCCAATGAATTAGAAGTGCCACCCATTGCTCGTGGAGAAAGCGGTTTTGCTTCGGTGTTCTGGGTAAACCGGGACCTGGCAGTACGCAGACTGGAGGTCGAGGGAAGAGAACCACGATGCCCATTGAAGGGAATCTAGAGAGTCGTCGATCCGTGGGAGGGGAGTGGCATCTTTGATGGTCACATCGTTCAGGTGGCGGTAATCAATGCAAAACTGCATCGTACCGTCCTTCTTTCTTACTAGAACGACATGGGAGGACCATTTCGCGCACTTGGCGGTCCTCTTCCTCCCTTTGTCGGGGGTTCTTGCATCGGGAAGGCTGTCTAATCGGTGGGCCTGTCGTACAGATCTCGTGAGACAGGTATGTGGTATGCCCTATATCTGCTGGTCCGGTCGCAAACAGGTCCTGGAAATCCAGGAGAAGGCGACATAAGGTATCTGACTGCTGGGCGAAGAGATGGTCAGGCATAGGGGGTAGGGGGGGCGAGGGAGTGGGAGGAGGTTGGGGAACAGGGCTCAGCTTCCTCCATCTCTCCAATAATGAGCCCTTTGGGGAGGGTAAGGGGGCAAGGGGCGAGTTTGGCTATGCGGACAGCGGTGTGGTGGGGGGGGGAGAAAGGTGGGAGAAAAAAGACAGGCAGAGAGGGCTCCCAACGGGAGGAGGAGGGAAAATAGTACAGAGGGGCTGGAGAGCCAGTTCAGGGGCACCCAAGCCTCATGGTGAGAAGGAATGGTAACAGCGACGGAGACGGTAGCAGGGAAGGAAGGGGCCGGGGCGGTGGGAGGAAGCTCTGGGAAAGAAGGGGAGGGGGATGGGGAGAGGGAAGGGGGAGGGGGGGCGGGAGGGAGGGAGGGGACGAATCCTCTGGCCGGAGCCGCGGCGTGCAGGTGAAAACGGCCTGGGTAGGGCGGGGTGGGGCGCGGAACTGGAGCTGTCAGTAGCGGCAGTCAATGGTAGCTCCGAGTTTTTGGAGCAAGTCCAGTCCTACATACCCGTCGTAACTCCGGCAGGAGTCAAAAACAATAAATTGATGCTGGATGGACACCGGCTGGTGGGTTTCGACCCGTAAGGCCCGAGTCTCCCCATGGATGGGCAGGGGGCCATCTCCCACGTCGACAATGTGAGTGGTGGTATGACGGAGCAGGCCAAAGGTCGACTTGTGACGGGAGAAATAGTGGCTGTATAAACAGGACCTGGCTGCTCCCGTGTCGACTAGCAGTCTGGCCGTCACGCCGTTTAATTTCATCATGTGATACACTGGGGGTGATATTTAGGGATAGTGGCCCCCGCCACCGTGGGTTGGTGCGGGGGCGGGCCTATAAATCCAGCTGTCTGGGGCTTTCACTCTCCTGTTCCTGCTCCTGTTCTCCCGCATAGGGCTCATCCACGGGTACCAGCTCGTCCTCTGGAGCCTCGCCCTCCAAAGAGGACACCTTACATGAACCCAGGGCTGTGGGTCTGCGGCGGGCAGCTTTGAGTTGGTCCCGTGTATCATGTAGGGGACAGCGAGAACTGCAAGCTGTGAACTCCCACAGGTTGGCCAAAATCAGGTTTGGATTTTGCCGTGGGGCTTGTCGCCGGCGAGAGGGGTGTGCCCTGGGTGGGGTAGGTGCTGGGGTAGGGCTGGTGTGAGGCATGAGCGGTCGTGGCATGGTTGGAGGGGCCGGGGGTTGGGTGGGAATATCCAGGAAGGGTTTAATTATCATCAGCTATGTGTGTATATCGTAATAGTCAGGGTCAAACCTGGGTAATTGTACATGCGGTTTAGTTGCCATGTTGCCAAATATTTCTCACTACCTCTCTTCTACGCCCGGGTCAAGAACCACCGCTGGCCACCAGTGTAATGCTAGGTGAAAAAGGCCCGACTCCTCGGTCCTAAAACACCTTAACGTGTAGCGGGGTCCTCTTTCGTGGCCGGAGCTTAGTGCAATGAAAGAGAGGCAGGACACAAAAACTCTAGGCAATAACCTTTTACATGTATATTCCCATAGACACAGGACAAAATACTGATATTACAACACAAATAGTGACACAGAAATAAAACCTTAGGATATTAGTATCTTACAGGATACTGACTTAACCACTACGGTTGCCAATACAGAAAGTATAGTGAACAGATGTACAGGGAACACGGGTGCGCGTGAGAGCGCGGGAGGGGGAGTTCACGCGGGGGGGGGGGAGGGGAAGGACTCGTGACGAGCCGGAACAGAGTTATAGTAATATTGGGAAAGGATACGTCTTTCTAATTCACTCTTAGTATCACTTGATAGAAAAAGGGTTTTGATTTTTGATTCTATCTCTCGTTTATATTACGTTAATTATGGGGAGGGGATGTTATAGAGAGAGAGGAAATAGCGGGACACCGGATATTTGTGGTAGTACAAAGGGATGGGTATTATTCTCACTTTTCTATGTTTTCCTGACAACAAGGGACATATGTATATTTTCACTACAGAGACTTCCTCAGGGGAAGAGTTCTTACTGGTTTCTTACGAGGGCGTCACTTGTGAGTCAGAGTTCTCGGGACTCACTCACTGTTCTCATCCTTACTCACTCTTCCGTCATTTCACTTGCCCTGCTACTGGACATACATTTAGTCACTATATCACTGTAACCTGTTTTCTAGCGCAACGTCACACTTAATATAATTTCTGTCACTAGTCTTGGGGCAATACCACACTTGACATATATTCACTCGTGTCATGGGAGAGGCGGGGAGACACGCCAGCGTCTATTTGGCCGCCTAGGGGCACCACCAGGGAAAGGCGTGCCGAGAGGGCACGGGAAGGCTCGCAGGGGCGTCTTCTCTCGTCTGGGGCTGCACGTGGTGTAAGGGCCCGTAGTCTCCTGGCTGGGAGTAGGGTGTGGCCCTCAGGGCTGGGGCCAAACAGGTTTAGGAGTCTCTGGCTCCCATCTCGGCCAGAGGTGGAGGTCTGTCGCTGTCTCTTGGGCGTGGAGAGGTTGCGCCCAGGAGTTCTGGGGAGGGCCCGGGGAGGCTGAGGGCTGCAGTCTCCATAATCAAGGGGCGACTGCAGCTGGGGGCTGCGGCACCGTCTTGTACTGGGACCTGACAGGTGAGTGTTCTCTAGGTCCAGTCATAGGGACCGGAGGCCAGCGGAGGTCATTAGGCCTCGCGGGGTCCCTCTGGTGCTGGGGCGGCAATTGGCCGTCTCGGGGCAGCACCTCTAGAGTGGCAATCGGCCGTCTCCTTCGGCAGGGGGAGTGAACGGCAATCGGCTTTCTCAGGGGCAGTGCCTCTAGAGCGGCAATCGCCCATCTCCTTCGGCAAGAGGGTTGAGCGGCAATCGGCCGTCTCGGGGAATGCTTCCAGAGCGGCAATTGGTCATCTCCTTCGGCAGGAGGGTGGAGCGGCAATCGGCTGTCTCCTGGGGCAGAAAAGATGAGCGGCAATCGGCCGTCTCGGCAGAAACACCTTCCTTGCGACGCTTGGCTGACTGACGAAGGCGGGAGCTGCAATCAGCCGTCTCCAGAGGGGCGCTGTTGGAAACTGAAATATCAGTTCCACCCCAGTCTGATTCGGCAGTCCTGCTTTCCGAAGGTAGTGTCCTCCGTCTGCTATGGTGGTGGTGTGACGGCTGAGTGTGATAAGGGCGCACAGCCTGGGCTGGCTTATGCCGTTGTTGTATTGGGTCACCTATTGTGGGTGTGGCTACTCCGTGGGGTTCGGGTAGGGGTGTCGGTGTGTTTCTGTGGGCACTACACTGTTTCTTTCTCACTGTGTTTCTAGGGGCACTACATTGTTTTTCCGTGTTTCTTGGGGCACTATGTTGTTCTTCTCTCACATCATCTCCAGGGGCACTGATTTGCAAACCACATATTTCACCACTCTCCCCTTGGAAAAAGTCACGTCCTCGTGGCTGGAGATGGTATACGTGAGTGTCGTGGGTGGTGTATGCAGGCTGGAGATGCTGGAGTAGGGCTTGCCAAGCGGTGGTGTGAAAATTTTCCTCTTGTTTGGCGTCGCAGGTGAGGAAGAGCGTGGAGTCGGTGAGGGTTGATCAGAGGAGGGTCAGTAGGTGGTATGGTCCTCTAAGCCGCCGATTCTTGCCTGTGGTCGGCACCCATATGGCTCGTCGGATCTTCATTTTGTTCAGTGTTGTCGCTGGTGTGGTAGGGGGCTGTATGCTGCCTACTGAGGGTCTGGGCCTGGTTTTGTGTCATGGTAATGCGGCATTGAGTCTCTGGGGAGTGTAGGTGGAGGGGATTTGGGCTTGATGTATCATGATGGTGTGAAGTGAAGGGGAGGCAGGAGGTGTAGGGGTATGGGTGTATCGGACGGGTGGGCGTGAGAGTCAGCCAAAGTGGGTGGTGATGGTTCTGAGGGTGGGGATGGGTGTGGAAGTGGGCGGGCGGGGTTGGCGGGGTTGGTTCCATGTGTTGGGGCCGCGGCGGAAGATGAGGTTGTCGGAGTGGGCATGCGAAGGTGTGGAGGGGACGGGGAGGTGGCAGTGGGGTGTTCTGTGGTGTGGGTGGGGCACGTGGGTGCGGGTGGAAAAGGTGAGGTGGCAGAGGGAAAGGGTGAGGGTGAGGGTGGGGAGGTTGGTGTGGCGGGTGAGATGTCAGGTGAGGTGTGGGGGTGGTGGCGGCGGTTGAGGCTGAGGTGGTAGGGGGGTGGAGGGGGATGGCGAGAAGGAATCATAGCACTCGTATGTAGAAGTGACAGGCGGTGCGGGAGCAGGGGCAGGTGCGGTGTGTGGGGTCGGGGTGTCAGAGGTGGGCATGCGGAAAGGGCGCACGTGGAGGTTTCGGAGGGTGCGTGGGGTGCCGTGGTAATCCACGACAACCTGGTAGGGGTTTGGAAAATGGGTGATCTTGTGGGGTCCTGTAAAGTGGGGGGTGAGTTTGTGGGGGTGGGAAGTTGGGCGATGACGACAGTATCGCACGGGCTGAAAGGGTTGGAGGCAGTGTCGGGGCCAAGGTCCAGTGTTTTCTGCAAGTGGCGCAGCCAACTTTTCAGAAGGTGCAAGGGGGCCGTGGTGGGGGCAGCGGCAGGTGGTTCCAGATGTTGGCATAGTGGTAGCAGGAGAGGGGATTTGCCAAATATTCTTTCATGTGTGGAAACCCCATCCTCTCGGGGACAGGAACTCATGCCCCATTGAATGATCTTTACATGGGTCGGCCAGTCGTCATCTTTCGTAGCTTCGACACATGTACGTAGTTGGTTCATCAGTGGACGATGACTACGTTCACAACTGGCGTTTCCCTGTGGCCAATAAGGCGAGGAATGGGAGATCTTATTTCCAAATATCTTAGCAAGTTTCCCCCAGATTTTATCAGAGAACTCTGGGGCATTGTCAGAATGAATGGCTTGAGGATGTCAAAATAAGGGACTACGTGTCGGAGAAGGGCATCGGCGACAGTGACGGCATGATGTTCTTTCGCTGGGCAGGCTACTACAAAATTTTGAATATGTGTCGACAAACGTGATCACATATTTATACCGAGATTTGGAAGGGAGGGGGCCCACTACATCTATTGCCAGGAGTTGCCAAGGTTTATGTGCGTTGATGTGGCCCGAGGGTCCGGCGGTCTGGGTGACATCCTTCCCTAGCGCACGTGCGCGGGGGTTTGAACTATCTCCTTATAGTGAGGGTGGAGGGATTTGACGCCCAGTAAGTGTCGTTGAACACTTGAACTAGCTTCTTGGTACCAAGATGGATGCTGTTATGGGCATGGAGGTGGCGTAGGGTGTCGCATGCCGCATCAGGGGTTACTAGAATGTGTCCGGATGGAGTTAGAAGGTGATTGCCCTGTCGGCATAGTTTGGTGAACAGGTGGGCGGGAATCCAGTGTGGCTGTTCCTTTCGGTGCCATAGGTGCAAGAGGTCCGAATCTGGCTGTACCGCTTGAATGGGAAGGCAGGAGAGGGCGTCTGCATTGGTATGCAGTTTCCCAGGCCTGACGAGTTGGGCGTTATGCGAGTCCGACTGACGCAACCACTGGAGAGACTGATGGTCAGTGATGATTGTGACCTGGGTTCCGAAAAGGTAGGCCCTAAAATGTTGGAGGGCCCAGATTATGCCGAGGCATTCTCGTTTGGTTGCGGCATAATTTTTCTCAGCTGGATTTAAAGTGCGGCTGGCACAAGCAATAATGTGTTCTCGGCCGGCTTGTACTTGGGTGAGCACGGCGGCTATTGTGGTGAGAGAAACGTCGGTGTAGAGGCGGAACAGGTGGGTATAATCGGGAAAAGCAACGATGGGAGCAGAGACAAGAGTGTCTTTCAGTTGTTGGAAGGCCTCTCGTGTTGCTTCAGTCCAAACGAATGGTTCCCCCTTCCTGGTCAGATCGTGCAGAGGTTTTACAATTTGAGCGAAACCCTTCACGAGACGACGATAGTAGGACGTGAGTCCTAGGAAGGCGCGGATGCCGTGGACGTCTTGCGGTGGCGGTATGTCCGCTATGGTGCGGAGCTTGTCAGGGTCAGGGGAGATACCTGCCTGGGAGATAACGTGTCCCAGGAAAGAGACAGTCCTGGCGGCCAGGACACACTTAGAGGGGTGGAGTTTGAGGCCTACCTGGCGGATCCTAGTAAAGACCCAACGGAGACGCTGCAAATGGTCAGCCCAGGTCTGGCTGAAAACAATGATGTCGTCCAGATAGGCCAGAGATATCTCCCAAGTGAGGCCGCTCAAAACAGATTTCATTAGCCGGGAAAAGGTGGCAGGGGCATTGCAAAGGCCAAACGGCAGGCCAATGAATTAGAAGTGCCACCCATTGCTCGTGGAGAAAGCGGTTTTGCTTCGGTGTTCTGGGTAAACCGGGACCTGGCAGTACGCAGACTGGAGGTCGAGGGAAGAGAACCACGATGCCCATTGAAGGGAATCTAGAGAGTCGTCGATCCGTGGGAGGGGAGTGGCATCTTTGATGGTCACATCGTTCAGGTGGCGGTAATCAATGCAAAACTGCATCGTACCGTCCTTCTTTCTTACTAGAACGACATGGGAGGACCATTTCGCGCACTTGGCGGTCCTCTTCCTCCCTTTGTCGGGGGTTCTTGCATCGGGAAGGCTGTCTAATCGGTGGGCCTGTCGTACAGATCTTGTGAGACAGGTATGTGGTATGCCCTATATCTGCTGGTCCGGTCGCAAACAGGTCCTGGAAATCCAGGAGAAGGCGACATAAGGTATCTGCTGGGCGAAGAGATGGTCAGGCATTGGGGGTAGGGGGCGTGGGTGTGGGTGGTGGTTGGGTAACCGGGCTCAGCTTCCTCTATCTCTCCAATAATGAGCCCTTTGGGGAGGGGAAGGGGGCAAGGGGCGAGTTTGGCTATGCGGACAGCGATATGGTGGGGGGGGAGAAAGGTGGGAGAAAAAAGACAGGCAGAGAGGGCTCCCAACGGGAGGAGGAGGGAAAATAGTACAGAGGGGCTGGAGGGCCAGTTCAGGGGCACCCAAGCCTCATGGTGAGAAGGAATGGTAACAGCGACGGAGACGGTAGCGGGGAAGGAAGGGGCCGGGGCGGTGGGAGGAAGCTCTGGGAAAGAAGGGGAGGGGGGATGGGGAGAGGGAAGGGGGAGGGGGGGCGGGAGGGAGGGAGGGGACGAATCCTCTGGCCGGAGCCGCGGCGTGCAGGTGAAAACGGCCTGGGTAGGGCGGGGTGGGGCGCGGAACTGGAGCTGTCAGTAGCGGCAGTCAATGGTAGCTCCGAGTTTTTGGAGCAAGTCCAGTCCTACATACCCGTCGTAACTCCGGCAGGAGTCAAAAACAATAAATTGATGCTGGATGGACACCGGCTGGTGGGTTTCGACCCGTAAGGCCCGAGTCTCCCCATGGATGGGCAGGGGGCCATCTCCCACGTCGACAATGTGAGTGGTGGTATGACGGAGCAGGCCAAAGGTCGACTTGTGACGGGAGAAATAGTGGCTGTATAAACAGGACCTGGCTGCTCCCGTGTCGACTAGCAGTCTGGCCGTCACGCCGTTTAATTTCATCATGTGATACACTGGGGGGTGATATTTAGGGATAGTGGCCCCCGCCACCGTGGGTTGGTGCGGGGGCGGGCCTATAAATCCAGCTGTCTGGGGCTTTCACTCTCCTGTTCCTGCTCCTGTTCTCCCGCATAGGGCTCATCCACGGGTACCAGCTCGTCCTCTGGAGCCTCGCCCTCCAAAGAGGACACCTTACATGAACCCAGGGCTGTGGGTCTGCGGCGGGCAGCTTTGAGTTGGTCCCGTGTATCATGTAGGGGACAGCGAGAACTGCAAGCTGTGAACTCCCACAGGTTGGCCAAAATCAGGTTTGGATTTTGCCGTGGGTCTTGTCGCCGGCGAGAGGGGTGTGCCCTGGGTGGGGTAGGTGCTGGGGTAGGGCTGGTGTGAGGCATGAGCGGTCGTGGCATGGTTGGAGGGGCGGGGGGTTGGGTGGGAATATCCAGGAAGGGTTTAATTATCATCAGCTATGTGTGTATATCGTAATAGTCAGGGTCAAACCTGGGTAATTGTACATGCGGTTTAGTTGCCATGTTGCCAAATATTTCTCACTACCTCTCTTCTACGCCCGGGTCAAGAACCACCGCTGGCCACCAGTGTAATGCTAGGTGAAAAAGGCCCGACTCCTCGGTCCCAAAACACCTTAACGTGTAGCGGGGTCCTCTTTCGTGGCCGGAGCTTAGTGCAATGAAAGAGAGGCAGGACACAAAAACTCTAGGCAATAACCTTTTACATGTATATTCCCATAGACACAGGACAAAATACTGATATTACAACACAAATAGTGACACAGAAATAAAACCTTAGGATATTAGTATCTTACAGGATACTGACTTAACCACTACGGTTGCCAATACAGAAAGTATAGTGAACAGATGTACAGGGAACACGGGTGCGCGTGAGAGCGCGGGAGGGGAGTTCACGCGGGGGGAGGGAAGGACTCGTGACGAGCCGGAACAGAGTTATAGTAATATTGGGAAAGGATACGTCTTTCTAATTCACTCTTAGTATCACTTGATAGAAAAAGGGTTTTGATTTTTGATTCTATCTCTCGTTTATATTACGTTAATTATGGGGAGGGGATGTTATAGAGAGAGAGGAAATAGCGGGACAATCGGATATTTGTGGTAGTACAAAGGGATGGGTATTATTCTCACTTTTCTATGTTTTCCTGACAACAAGGGACATATGTATATTTTCACTACAGAGACTTCCTCAGGGGAAGAGTTCTTACTGGTTTCTTACGAGGGCGTCACTTGTGAGTCAGAGTTCTCGGGACTCACTCACTGTTCTCATCCTTACTCACTCTTCCGTCATTTCACTTGCCCTGCTACTGGACATACATTTAGTCACTATATCACTGTAACCTGTTTTCTAGCGCAACGTCACACTTAATATAATTTCTGTCACTAGTCTTGGGGCAATACCACACTTGACATATATTCACTCGTGTCATGGGAGAGGCGGGGAGACACGCCAGCGTCTATTTGGCCGCCTAGGGGCACCACCAGGGAAAGGCGTGCCGAGAGGGCACGGGAAGGCTCGCAGGGGCGTCTTCTCTCGTCTGGGGCTGCACGTGGTGTAAGGGCCCGTAGTCTCCTGGCTGGGATTAGGGGTGTGGCCCTCAGGGCTGGGGCCAAACAGGTTTAGGAGTCTCTGGCTCCCATCTCGGCCAGAGGTGGAGGTCTGTCGCTGTCTCTTGGGCGTGGAGAGGTTGCGCCCAGGAGTTCTGGGGAGGGCCCGGGGAGGCTGAGGGCTGCAGTCTCCATAATCAAGGGGCGACTGCAGCTGGGGGCTGCGGCACCGTCTTGTACTGGGACCTGACAGGTGAGTGTTCTCTAGGTCCAGTCATAGGGACCGGAGGCCAGCGGAGGTCATTAGGCCTCGCGGGGTCCCTCTGGTGCTGGGGCGGCAATTGGCCGTCTCGGGGGCAGCACCTCTAGAGTGGCAATCGGCCGTCTCCTTCGGCAGGGGGAGTGAACGGCAATCGGCTTTCTCAGGGGCAGTGCCTCTAGAGCGGCAATCGCCCATCTCCTTCGGCAAGAGGGTTGAGCGGCAATCGGCCGTCTCGGGGAATGCTTCCAGAGCGGCAATTGGTCATCTCCTTCGGCAGGAGGGTGGAGCGGCAATCGGCTGTCTCCTGGGGCAGAAAAGATGAGCGGCAATCGGCCGTCTCGGCAGAAACACCTTCCTTGCGACGCTTGGCTGACTGACGAAGGCGGGAGCTGCAATCAGCCGTCTCCAGAGGGGCGCTGTTGGAAACTGAAATATCAGTTCCACCCCAGTCTGATTCGGCAGTCCTGCTTTCCGAAGGTAGTGTCCTCCGTCTGCTATGGTGGTGGTGTGACGGCTGAGTGTGATAAGGGCGCACAGCCTGGGCTGGCTTATGCCGTTGTTGTATTGGGTCACCTATTGTGGGTGTGGCTACTCCGTGGGGTTCGGTAGGGGTGTCGGTGTGTTTCTGTGGGCACTACACTGTTTCTTTCTCACTGTGTTTCTAGGGGCACTACATTGTTTTTCCGTGTTTCTTGGGGCACTATGTTGTTCTTCTCTCACATCATCTCCAGGGGCACTGATTTGCAAACCACATATTTCACCAGTCTCCCCTTGGAAAAGTCACGTCCTCGTGGCTGGAGATGGTATACGTGAGTGTCGTGGGTGGTGTATGCAGGCTGGAGATGCTGGAGTAGGGCTTGCCAAGCGGTGGTGTGAAAATTTTCCTCTTGTTTGGCGTCGCAGGTGAGGAAGAGCGTGGAGTCGGTGAGGGTTGATCAGAGGAGGGTCAGTAGGTGGTATGGTCCTCTAAGCCGCCGATTCTTGCCTGTGGTCGGCACCCATATGGCTCGTCGGATCTTCATTTTGTTCGGTGTTGTCGCTGGTGTGGTAGGGGGCTGTATGCTGCCTACTGAGGGTCTGGTCCTGGTTTTGTGTCATGGTAATGCGGCATTGAGTCTCTGGGGAGTGTAGGTGGAGGGGATTTGGGCTTGATGTATCATGATGGTGTGAAGTGAAGGGGAGGCAGGAGGTGTAGGGGTATGGGTGTATCGGACGGGTGGGCGTGAGAGTCAGCCAAAGTGGGTGGTGATGGTTCTGAGGGTGGGGATGGGTGTGGAAGTGGGCGGGCGGGGTTGGCGGGGTTGGTTCCATGTGTTGGGGCCGCGGCAGAAGATGAGGTTGTCGGAGTGGGCATGCGAAGGTGTGGAGGGGACGGGGAGGTGGCAGTGGGGTGTTCTGTGGTGTGGGTGGGGCACGTGGGTGCGGGTGGAAAAGGTGAGGTGGCAGAGGGAAAGGGTGAGGGTGAGGGTGGGGAGGTTGGTGTGGCGGGTGAGATGTCAGGTGAGGTGTGGGGGTGGTGGCGGCGGGTGAGGCTGAGGTGGTAGGGGGGTGGAGGGGGATGGCGAGAAGGAATCATAGCACTCGTATGTAGAAGTGACAGGCGGTGCGGGAGCAGGGGCAGGTGCGGTGTGTGGGGTCGGGGTGTCAGAGGTGGGCATGCGGAAAGGGCGCACGTGGAGGTTTCGGAGGGTGCGTGGGGTGCCGTGGTAATCCACGACAACCTGGTAGGGGTTTGGAAAATGGGTGATCTTGTGGGGTCCTGTAAAGTGGGGGTGAGTTTGTGGGGGTGGGGAAGTTGGGCGATGACGACAGTATCGCACGGGCTGAAAGGGTTGGAGGCAGTGTCGGGGCCAAGGTCCAGTGTTTTCTGCAAGTGGCGCAGCCAACTTTTCAGAAGGTGCAAGGGGGCCGTGGTGGGGGCAGCGGCAGGTGGTTCCAGATGTTGGCATAGTGGTAGCAGGAGAGGGGATTTGCCAAATATTCTTTCATGTGTGGAAACCCCATCCTCTCGGGGACAGGAACTCATGCCCCATTGAATGATCTTTACATGGGTCGGCCAGTCGTCATCTTTCGTAGCTTCGACACATGTACGTAGTTGGTTCATCAGTGGACGATGACTACGTTCACAACTGGCGTTTCCCTGTGGCCAATAAGGCGAGGAATGGGAGATCTTATTTCCAAATATCTTAGCAAGTTTCCCCCAGATTTTATCAGAGAACTCTGGGGCATTGTCAGAATGAATGGCTTGAGGATGTCAAAATAAGGGACTACGTGTTGGAGAAGGGCATCGGCGACAGTGACGGCATGATGTTCTTTCGCTGGGCAGGCTACTACAAAATTTTGAATATGTGTCGACAAACGTGATCACATATTTATACCGAGATTTGAAGGGAGGGGGCCCACTACATCTATTGCCAGGAGTTGCCAAGGTTTATGTGCGTTGATGTGGCCCGAGGGTCCGGCGGTCTGGGTGACATCCTTCCCTAGCGCACGTGCGTGGGGTTTGAACTATCTCCTTATAGTGAGGGTGGAGGGATTTGACGCCCAGTAAGTGTCGTTGAACACTTGAACTAGCTTCTTGGTACCAAGATGGATGCTGTTATGGGCATGGAGGTGGCGTAGGGTGTCGCATGCCGCATCAGGGGTTACTAGAATGTGTCCGGATGGAGTTAGAAGGTGATTGCCCTGTCGGCATAGTTTGGTGAACAGGTGGGCGGGAATCCAGTGTGGCTGTTCCTTTCGGTGCCATAGGTGCAAGAGGTCCGAATCTGGCTGTACCGCTTGAATGGGAAGGCAGGAGAGGGCGTCTGCATTGGTATGCAGTTTCCCAGGCCTGACGAGTTGGGCGTTATGCGAGTCCGACTGACGCAACCACTGGAGAGACTGATGGTCAGTGATGATTGTGACCTGGGTTCCGGAAAGGTAGGCCCTAAAATGTTGGAGGGCCCAGATTATGCCGAGGCATTCTCGTTTGGTTGCGGCATAATTTTTCTCAGCTGGATTTAAAGTGTGGCTGGCACAACCAATAATGTGTTCTCGGCCGGCTTGTACTTGGGTGAGCACGGCGCCTATTGTGGTGAGAGAAACGTCGGTGTAGAGGCGGAACAGGTGGGTATAATCGGGAAAAGCAACGATGGGAGCAGAGACGAGAGTGTCTTTCAGTTGTTGGAAGGCCTCTCGTGTTGCTTCAGTCCAAACGAATGGTTCCCCCTTCCTGGTCAGATCGTGCAGAGGTTTTACAATTTGAGCGAAACCCTTCACGAAACGACGATAGTAGGACGTGAGTCCTAGGAAGGCGCGGATGCCGTGGACGTCTTGCGGTGGCGGTATGTCCGCTATGGTGCGGAGCTTGTCAGGGTCAGGGGAGATACCTGCCTGGGAGATAACGTGTCCCAGGAAAGAGACAGTCCTGGCGGCCAGGACACACTTAGAGGGGTGGAGTTTGAGGCCTACCTGGCGGATCCTAGTAAAGACCCAACGGAGACGCTGCAAATGGTCAGCCCAGGTCTGGCTGAAAACAATGATGTCGTCCAGATAGGCCAGAGATATCTCCCAAGTGAGGCCGCTCAAAACAGATTTCATTAGCCGGGAAAAGGTGGCAGGGGCATTGCAAAGGCCAAACGGCAGGCCAATGAATTAGAAGTGCCACCCATTGCTCGTGGAGAAAGCGGTTTTGCTTCGGTGTTCTGGGTAAACCGGGACCTGGCAGTACGCAGACTGGAGGTCGAGGGAAGAGAACCACGATGCCCATTGAAGGGAATCTAGAGAGTCGTCGATCCGTGGGAGGGGAGTGGTATCTTTGATGGTCACATCGTTCAGGTGGCGGTAATCAATGCAAAACTGCATCGTACCGTCCTTCTTTCTTACTAGAACGACATGGGAGGACCATTTCGCGCACTTGGCGGTCCTCTTCCTCCCTTTGTCGGGGGTTCTTGCATCGGGAAGGCTGTCTAATCGGTGGGCCTGTCGTACAGATCTCGTGAGACAGGTATGTGGTATGCCCTATATCTGCTGGTCCGGTCGCAAACAGGTCCTGGAAATCCAGGAGAAGGCGACATAAGGTATCTGCTGGGCGAAGAGATGGTCAGGCATTGGGGGTAGGGGGGCGAGGGAGTGGGAGGAGGTTGGGGAACAGGGCTCAGCTTCCTCTATCTCTCCAATAATGAGCCCTTTGGGGAGGGGAAGGGGGCAAGGGGCGAGTTTGGCTATGCGGACAGCGATATGGTGGGGGGGGAGAAAGGTGGGAGAAAAAAGACAGGCAGAGAGGGCTCCCAACGGGAGGAGGAGGGAAAATAGTACAGAGGGGCTGGAGGGCCAGTTCAGGGGCACCCAAGCCTCATGGTGAGAAGGAATGGTAACAGCGACGGAGACGGTAGCGGGGAAGGAAGGGGCCGGGGCGGTGGGAGGAAGCTCTGGGAAAGAAGGGGAGGGGGGATGGGGAGAGGGAAGGGGGAGGGGGGGCGGGAGGGAGGGAGGGGACGAATCCTCTGGCCGGAGCCGCGGCGTGCAGGTGAAAACGGCGGGGGTCGGGCGGGGGGGGGCGCGGAACTGGAGCTGTCAGTAGCGGCAGTCAATGGTAGCTCCGAGTTTTTGGAGCAAGTCCAGTCCTACATACCCGTCGTAACTCCGGCAGGAGTCAAAAACAATAAATTGATGCTGGATGGACACCGGCTGGTGGGTTTCGACCCGTAAGGCCCGAGTCTCCCCATGGATGGGCAGGGGGCCATCTCCCACGTCGACAATGTGAGTGGTGGTATGACGGAGCAGGCCAAAGGTCGACTTGTGACGGGAGAAATAGTGGCTGTATAAACAGGACCTGGCTGCTCCCGTGTCGACTAGCAGTCTGGCCGTCACGCCGTTTAATTTCATCATGTGATACACTGGGGGGTGATATTTAGGGATAGTGGCCCCCGCCACCGTGGGTTGGTGCGGGGGCGGGCCTATAAATCCAGCTGTCTGGGGCTTTCACTCTCCTGTTCCTGCTCCTGTTCTCCCGCATAGGGCTCATCCACGGGTACCAGCTCGTCCTCTGGAGCCTCGCCCTCCAAAGAGGACACCTTACATGAACCCAGGGCTGTGGGTCTGCGGCGGGCAGCTTTGAGTTGGTCCCGTGTATCATGTAGGGGACAGCGAGAACTGCAAGCTGTGAACTCCCACAGGTTGGCCAAAATCAGGTTTGGATTTTGCCGTGGGTCTTGTCGCCGGCGAGAGGGGTGTGCCCTGGGTGGGGTAGGTGCTGGGGTAGGGCTGGTGTGAGGCATGAGCTGTCGTGGCATGGTTGGAGGGGCGGGGGGTTGGGTGGGAATATCCAGGAAGGGTTTAATTATCATCAGCTATGTGTGTATATCGTAATAGTCAGGGTCAAACCTGGGTAATTGTACATGCGGTTTAGTTGCCATGTTGCCAAATATTTCTCACTACCTCTCTTCTACGCCCGGGTCAAGAACCACCGCTGGCCACCAGTGTAATGCTAGGTGAAAAAGGCCCGACTCCTCGGTCCTAAAACACCTTAACGTGTAGCGGGGTCCTCTTTCGTGGCCGGAGCTTAGTGCAATGAAAGAGAGGCAGGACACAAAAACTCTAGGCAATAACCTTTTACATGTATATTCCCATAGTCAGACACAGGACAAAATACTGATATTACAACACAAATAGTGACACAGAAATAAAACCTTAGGATATTAGTATCTTACAGGATACTGACTTAACCACTACGGTTGCCAATACAGAAAGTATAGTGAACAGATGTACAGGGAACACGGGTGCGCGTGAGAGCGCGGGAGGGGGAGTTCACGCGGGGGGGGGGAGGGGAAGGACTCGTGACGAGCCGGAACAGAGTTATAGTAATATTGGGAAAGGATACGTCTTTCTAATTCACTCTTAGTATCACTTGATAGAAAAAGGGTTTTGATTTTTGATTCTATCTCTCGTTTATATTACGTTAATTATGGGGAGGGGATGTTATAGAGAGAGAGGAAATAGCGGGACACCGGATATTTTTGGTAGTACAAAGGGATGGGTATTATTCTCACTTTTCTATGTTTTCCTGACAACAAGGGACATATGTATATTTTCACTACAGAGACTTCCTCAGGGGAAGAGTTCTTACTGGTTTCTTACGAGGGCGTCACTTGTGAGTCAGAGTTCTCGGGACTCACTCACTGTTCTCATCCTTACTCACTCTTCCGTCATTTCACTTGCCCTGCTACTGGACATACATTTAGTCACTATATCACTGTAACCTGTTTTCTAGCGCAACGTCACACTTAATATAATTTCTGTCACTAGTCTTGGGGCAATACCACACTTGACATATATTCACTCGTGTCATGGGAGAGGCGGGAGACACGCCAGCGTCTATTTGGCCGCCTAGGGGCACCACCAGGGAAAGGCGTGCCGAGAGGGCACGGGAAGGCTCGCAGGGGCGTCTTCTCTCGTCTGGGGCTGCACGTGGTGTAAGGGCCCGTAGTCTCCTGGCTGGGATTAGGGGTGTGGCCCTCAGGGCTGGGGCCAAACAGGTTTAGGAGTCTCTGGCTCCCATCTCGGCCAGAGGTGGAGGTCTGTCGCTGTCTCTTGGGCGTGGAGAGGTTGCGCCCAGGAGTTCTGGGGAGGGCCCGGGGAGGCTGAGGGCTGCAGTCTCCATAATCAAGGGGCGACTGCAGCTGGGGGCTGCGGCACCGTCTTGTACTGGGACCTGACAGGTGAGTGTTCTCTAGGTCCAG
Source organism: Coenobita brevimanus (assembly GCF_032717465.1). Taxonomy (NCBI): domain Eukaryota; kingdom Metazoa; phylum Arthropoda; class Malacostraca; order Decapoda; family Coenobitidae; genus Coenobita; species Coenobita brevimanus. The sequence continues at coordinate 4,524,621 of NC_136962.1, read as the reverse complement.
TCATAGGGACCGGAGGCCAGCGGAGGTCATTAGGCCTCGCGGGGTCCCTCTGGTGCTGGGGCGGCAATTGGCCGTCTCGGGGGCAGCACCTCTAGAGTGGCAATCGGCCGTCTCCTTCGGCAGGGGGAGTGAACGGCAATCGGCTTTCTCAGGGGCAGTGCCTCTAGAGCGGCAATCGCCCATCTCCTTCGGCAAGAGGGTTGAGCGGCAATCGGCCGTCTCGGGGGGAATGCTTCCAGAGCGGCAATTGGTCATCTCCTTCGGCAGGAGGGTGGAGCGGCAATCGGCTGTCTCCTGGGGCAGAAAAGATGAGCGGCAATCGGCCGTCTCGGCAGAAACACCTTCCTTGCGACGCTTGGCTGACTGACGAAGGCGGGAGCTGCAATCAGCCGTCTCCAGAGGGGCGCTGTTGGAAACTGAAATATCAGTTCCACCCCAGTCTGATTCGGCAGTCCTGCTTTCCGAAGGTAGTGTCCTCCGTCTGCTATGGTGGTGGTGTGACGGCTGAGTGTGATAAGGGCGCACAGCCTGGGCTGGCTTATGCCGTTGTTGTATTGGGTCACCTATTGTGGGTGTGGCTACTCCGTGGGGTTCGGGTAGGGGTGTCGGTGTGTTTCTGTGGGCACTACACTGTTTCTTTCTCACTGTGTTTCTAGGGGCACTACATTGTTTTTCCGTGTTTCTTGGGGCACTATGTTGTTCTTCTCTCACATCATCTCCAGGGGCACTGATTTGCAAACCACATATTTCACCACTCTCCCCTTGGAAAAAGTCACGTCCTCGTGGCTGGAGATGGTATACGTGAGTGTCGTGGGTGGTGTATGCAGGCTGGAGATGCTGGAGTAGGGCTTGCCAAGCGGTGGTGTGAAAATTTTCCTCTTGTTTGGCGTCGCAGGTGAGGAAGAGCGTGGAGTCGGTGAGGGTTGATCAGAGGAGGGTCAGTAGGTGGTATGGTCCTCTAAGCCGCCGATTCTTGCCTGTGGTCGGCACCCATATGGCTCGTCGGATCTTCATTTTGTTCGGTGTTGTCGCTGGTGTGGTAGGGGGCTGTATGCTGCCTACTGAGGGTCTGGGCCTGGTTTTGTGTCATGGTAATGCGGCATTGAGTCTCTGGGGAGTGTAGGTGGAGGGGATTTGGGCTTGATGTATCATGATGGTGTGAAGTGAAGGGGAGGCAGGAGGTGTAGGGGTATGGGTGTATCGGACGGGTGGGCGTGAGAGTCAGCCAAAGTGGGTGGTGATGGTTCTGAGGGTGGGGATGGGTGTGGAAGTGGGCGGGCGGGGTTGGCGGGGTTGGTTCCATGTGTTGGGGCCGCGGCGGAAGATGAGGTTGTCGGAGTGGGCATGCGAAGGTGTGGAGGGGACGGGGAGGTGGCAGTGGGGTGTTCTGTGGTGTGGGTGGGGCACGTGGGTGCGGGTGGAAAAGGTGAGGTGGCAGAGGGAAAGGGTGAGGGTGAGGGTGGGGAGGTTGGTGTGGCGGGTGAGATGTCAGGTGAGGTGTGGGGGGTGGTGGCGGCGGGTGAGGCTGAGGTGGTAGGGGGTGGAGGGGGATGGCGAGAAGGAATCATAGCACTCGTATGTAGAAGTGACAGGCGGTGCGGGAGCAGGGGCAGGTGCGGTGTGTGGGGTCGGGGTGTCAGAGGTGGGCATGCGGAAAGGGCGCACGTGGAGGTTTCGGAGGGTGCGTGGGGTGCCGTGGTAATCCACGACAACCTGGTAGGGGTTTGGAAAATGGGTGATCTTGTGGGGTCCTGTAAAGTGGGGGGTGAGTTTGTGGGGGGTGGGAAGTTGGGCGATGACGACAGTATCGCACGGGCTGAAAGGGTTGGAGGCAGTGTCGGGGCCAAGGTCCAGTGTTTTCTGCAAGTGGCGCAGCCAACTTTTCAGAAGGTGCAAGGGGGCCGTGGTGGGGGCAGCGGCAGGTGGTTCCAGATGTTGGCATAGTGGTAGCAGGAGAGGGGATTTGCCAAATATTCTTTCATGTGTGGAAACCCCATCCTCTCGGGGACAGGAACTCATGCCCCATTGAATGATCTTTACATGGGTCGGCCAGTCGTCATCTTTCGTAGCTTCGACACATGTACGTAGTTGGTTCATCAGTGGACGATGACTACGTTCACAACTGGCGTTTCCCTGTGGCCAATAAGGCGAGGAATGGGAGATCTTATTTCCAAATATCTTAGCAAGTTTCCCCCAGATTTTATCAGAGAACTCTGGGGCATTGTCAGAATGAATGGCTTGAGGATGTCAAAATAAGGGACTACGTGTTGGAGAAGGGCATCGGCGACAGTGACGGCATGATGTTCTTTCGCTGGGCAGGCTACTACAAAATTTTGAATATGTGTCGACAAACGTGATCACATATTTATACCGAGATTTGGAAGGGAGGGGGCCCACTACATCTATTGCCAGGAGTTGCCAAGGTTTATGTGCGTTGATGTGGCCCGAGGGTCCGGCGGTCTGGGTGACATCCTTCCCTAGCGCACGTGCGTGGGGGTTTGAACTATCTCCTTATAGTGAGGGTGGAGGGATTTGACGCCCAGTAAGTGTCGTTGAACACTTGAACTAGCTTCTTGGTACCAAGATGGATGCTGTTATGGGCATGGAGGTGGCGTAGGGTGTCGCATGCCGCATCAGGGGTTACTAGAATGTGTCCGGATGGAGTTAGAAGGTGATTGCCCTGTCGGCATAGTTTGGTGAACAGGTGGGCGGGAATCCAGTGTGGCTGTTCCTTTCGGTGCCATAGGTGCAAGAGGTCCGAATCTGGCTGTACCGCTTGAATGGGAAGGCAGGAGAGGGCGTCTGCATTGGTATGCAGTTTCCCAGGCCTGACGAGTTGGGCGTTATGCGAGTCCGACTGACGCAACCACTGGAGAGACTGATGGTCAGTGATGATTGTGACCTGGGTTCCGAAAAGGTAGGCCCTAAAATGTTGGAGGGCCCAGATTATGCCGAGGCATTCTCGTTTGGTTGCGGCATAATTTTTCTCAGCTGGATTTAAAGTGCGGCTGGCACAAGCAATAATGTGTTCTCGGCCGGCTTGTACTTGGGTGAGCACGGCGGCTATTGTGGTGAGAGAAACGTCGGTGTAGAGGCGGAACAGGTGGGTATAATCGGGAAAAGCAACGATGGGAGCAGAGACAAGAGTGTCTTTTAGTTGTTGGAAGGCCTCTCGTGTTGCTTCAGTCCAAACGAATGGTTCCCCCTTCCTGGTCAGATCGTGCAGAGGTTTTACAATTTGAGCGAAACCCTTCACGAGACGACGATAGTAGGACGTGAGTCCTAGGAAGGCGCGGATGCCGTGGACGTCTTGCGGTGGCGGTATGTCCGCTATGGTGCGGAGCTTGTCAGGGTCAGGGGAGATACCTGCCTGGGAGATAACGTGTCCCAGGAAAGAGACAGTCCTGGCGGCCAGGACACACTTAGAGGGGTGGAGTTTGAGGCCTACCTGGCGGATCCTAGTAAAGACCCAACGGAGACGCTGCAAATGGTCAGCCCAGGTCTGGCTGAAAACAATGATGTCGTCCAGATAGGCCAGAGATATCTCCCAAGTGAGGCCGCTCAAAACAGATTTCATTAGCCGGGAAAAGGTGGCAGGGGCATTGCAAAGGCCAAACGGCAGGCCAATGAATTAGAAGTGCCACCCATTGCTCGTGGAGAAAGCGGTTTTGCTTCGGTGTTCTGGGTAAACCGGGACCTGGCAGTACGCAGACTGGAGGTCGAGGGAAGAGAACCACGATGCCCATTGAAGGGAATCTAGAGAGTCGTCGATCCGTGGGAGGGGAGTGGCATCTTTGATGGTCACATCGTTCAGGTGGCGGGAATCAATGCAAAACTGCATCGTACCGTCCTTCTTTCTTACTAGAACGACATGGGAGGACCATTTCGCGCACTTGGCGGTCCTCTTCCTCCCTTTGTCGGGGGTTCTTGCATCGGGAAGGCTGTCTAATCGGTGGGCCTGTCGTATAGATCTCGTGAGACAGGTATGTGGTATGCCCTATATCTGCTGGTCTGGTCGCAAACAGGTCCTGGAAATCCAGGAGAAGGCGACATAAGGTATCTGACTGCTGGGCGAAGAGATGGTCAGGCTTTGGGGGTGGGGGGGCGAGGGCGTGGGCGGAGGTTGGGGAACAGGGCTCAGCTTCCTCTATCTCTCCAATAATTAGCCCTTTGGGGAGGGGAAGGGGGCAAGGGGCGAGTTTGGCTATGCGGACAGCGATATGGTGGGGGGGGAGAAAGGTGGGAGAAAAAAGACAGGCAGAGAGGGCTCCCAACGGGAGGAGGAGGGAAAATAGTACAGAGGGGCTGGAGAGCCAGTTCAGGGGCACCCAAGCCTCATGGTGAGAAGGAATGGTAACAGCGACGGAGACGGTAGCAGGGAAGGAAGGGGCCGGGGCGGTGGGAGGAAGCTCTGGGAAAGAAGGGGAGGGGGGACGGGGAGAGGGAAGGGGGAGGGGGGGCGGGAGGGAGGGAGGGGACGAATCCTCTGGCCGGAGCCGCGGCGTGCAGGTGAAAACGGCCTGGGTAGGGCGGGGTGGGGCGCGGAACTGGAGCTGTCAGTAGCGGCAGTCAATGGTAGCTCCGAGTTTTTGGAGCAAGTCCAGTCCTACATACCCGTCGTAACTCCGGCAGGAGTCAAAAACAATAAATTGATGTTGGGTGGACACCGGCTGGTGGGTTTCGACCCGTAAGGCCCGAGTCTCCCCACGGATGGGCAGGTGGCCATCCCCCACGTCGACAATGTGAGTGGTGGTATGATGGAGCAGGCCAAAGGTCGACTTGTGACGGGAGAAATAGTGGCTGTATAAACAGGACGTGGCTGCTCCCGTGTCGACTAGCAGTCTGGCCGTCACGCCGTTTAATTTCATCATGTGATACACTGGGGGGTGATACTTAGGGATAGTGGCCCCCGCCACCGTGGGTTGGTGCGGGGGCGGGCCTATAAATCCAGCTGTCTGGGGCTTTCACTCTCCTGTTCCTGCTCCTGTTCTCCCGCATAGGGCTCATCCACGGGTACCAGCTCGTCCTCTGGAGCCTCGCCCTCCAAAGAGGACACCTTACATGAACCCAGGGCTGTGGGTCTGCGGCGGGCAGCTTTGAGTTGGTCCCGTGTATCATGTAGGGGACAGCGAGAACTGCAAGCTGTGAACTCCCACAGGTTGGCCAAAATCAGGTTTGGATTTTGCCGTGGGTCTTGTCGCCGGCGAGAGGGGTGTGCCCTGGGTAGGGTAGGTGCTGGGGTAGGGCTGGTGTGAGGCATGAGCGGTCGTGGCATGGTTGGAGGGGCCGGGGGTTGGGTGGGAATATCCAGTAAGGGTTTAATTATCATCAGCTATGTGTGTATATCGTAATAGTCAGGGTCAAACCTGGGTAATTGTACATGCGGTTTAGTTGCCATGTTGCCAAATATTTCTCACTACCTCTCTTCTACGCCCGGGTCAAGAACCACCGCTGGCCACCAGTGTAATGCTAGGTGAAAAAGGCCCGACTCCTCGGTCCTAAAACACCTAACGTGTAGCGGGGTTCTCTTTCGTGGCCGGAGCTTAGTGCAATGAAAGAGAGGCAGGACACAAAAACTCTAGGCAATAACCTTTTACATGTATATTCCCATAGTCAGACACAGGACAAAATACTGATATTACAACACAAATAGTGACTCAGAAATAAAACCTTACTTAGGATATTAGTATCTTACAAGATACTGACTTAACCACTACGGTTGCCAATACAGAAAGTATAGTGAACAGATGTACAGGGAACATGGGTGCGCGTGAGAGCGCGGGAGGGGGAGTTCACGCGGGGGGGGGGGAGGGGAAGGACTCGTGACGAGCCGGAACAGAGTTATAGTAATATTGGGAAAGGATACGTCTTTCTAATTCACTCTTAGTATCACTTGATAGAAAAAGGGTTTTGATTTTTGATTCTATCTCTCGTTTATATTACGTTAATTATGGGGAGGGGATGTTATGGAGAGAGAGGAAATAGCGGGACACTGGATATTTTTGGTAGTTCAAAGGGATGGGTATTATTCTCACTTTTCTATGTTTTTCTGACAACAAGGGACATATGTATATTTTCACTACAGACACTTCCTCAGGGGAAGAGTTCTTACTGGTTTCTTACGAGGGCGTCACTTGTGAGTCAGAGTTCTCGGGACTCACTCACTGTTCTCATCCTTACTCACTCTTCCGTCATTTCACTTGCCCTGCTACTGGACATACATTTAGTCACTATATCACTGTAACCTGTTTTCTAGCGCAACGTCACACTTAATATAATTTCTGTTACTAGTCTTGGGGCAATACCACACTTGACATGTATTCACTCGTGTCATGGGAGAGGCGGGGAGACACACCAGCGTCTATTTGGCCGCCTAGGGGCACCACCAGGGAAAGGCGTGCCGAGAGGGCACGGGAAGGCTCGCAGGGGCGTCTTCTCTCGTCTAGGGCTGCACGTGGTGTAAGGGCCCGTAGTCTCCTGGCTGGGATTAGGGGTGTGGCCTTCAGGGCTGGGGCCAAACAGGTTTAGGAGTCTCTGGCTCCCATCTCGGCCAGAGGTGAAGGTCTGTCGCTGTCTCTTGGGCGTGGAGAGGTTGCGCCCAGGAGTTCTGGGGAGGGCCCGGGGAGGCTGAGGGCTGCAGTCTCCATAATCAAGGGGCGACTGCAGCTGGGGGCTACGGCACCGTCTTGTACTGGGACCTGACAGGTGAGTGTTCTCTAGGTCCAGGCATAGGGACCGGAGGCCAGCGGAGGTCATTAGGCCTCGCGGGGTCCCTCTGGTGCTGGGGCGGCAATTGGCCGTCTCGGGCTTCGGCAGGAGGAGTGAACGGCAATCAGCTTTCTCAGGGGCAGTGCCTCTAGAGCGGCAATCGCCCATCTCCTTCGGCAAGAGGGTTGAGCAGCAATCGGCCGTCTCGGGGGGAATGCTTCCAGAGCGGCAATTGGTCATCTCCTTCGGCAGGAGGGTGGAGCGGCAATCGGCTGTCTCCTGGGGCAGAAAAGATGAGCGGCAATCGGCCGTCTCGGCAGAAACACCTTCCTTGCGACGCTTGGCTGACTGACGAAGGCGGGAGCTGCAATCAGCCGTCTCCAGAGGGGCTCTGTTGGAAACTGAAATATCAGTTCCACCCCAGTCTCATTCGGCAGTCCTGCTTTCCGAAGGTAGTGTCCTCCGTCTGCTATGGTGGTGGTGTGACGGCTGAGTGTGATAAGGGCACACAGCCCGGGCTGGCTTATGCCGTTGTTGTATTGGGTCACCTATTGTGGGTGTGGCTACTCCGTGGGGTTCGGGTAGGGGTGTCGGTGTGTTTCTGTGGGCACTACACTGTTTCTTTCTCACTGTGTTTCTAGGGGCACTACATTGTTTTTCCGTGTTTCTTGGGGCACTATGTTGTTCTTCTCTCACATCATCTCCAGGGGCACTGATTTGCAAGCCACGCATTTCACCACTCTCCCCTTGGAAAAAGTCACGTCCTCGTGGCTGGAGATGGTATACGTGAGTGTCGTGGGTGGCGTATGCAGGCTGGAGATGCTGGAGTAGGGCTTGCCAAGCGGTGGTGTGAAAATTTTCCTCTTGTTTGGCGTCGCAGGTGAGGAAGAGCGTGGAGTCAGTGAGGGTTGATCAGAGGAGGGTCAGTAGGTGGTATGGTCCTCTAAGCCGCCGATTCTTGCCTGTGGTCGGCACCCATATGGCTCGTCGGATCTTCATTTTGTTCGGTGTTGTCGCTGGTGTGGTAGGGGGCTGTATGCTGCCTACTGAGGGTCTGGGCCTGGTTTTGTGTCATGGTAATGCGGCATTGAGTCTCTGGGGAGTGTAGGTGGAGGGGATTTGGGCTTGATGTATCATGATGGTGTGAAGTGAAGGGGAGGCAGGAGGTGTAGGGGTATGGGTGTATCGGGCGGGTGGGCGTGAGAGTCAGCCAAAGTGGGTGGTGATGGTTCTGAGGGTGGGGATGGGTGTGGAAGTGGGCGGGCGGGGTTGGCGGGGTTGGTTGCATGTGTTGGGGCCGCGGCGGAAGATGAGGTTGTCGGAGTGGGCATGCGAAGGTGTGGAGGGGAGGGGGAGGTGGCAGTGGGGTGTTCTGTGGTGTGGATGGGGCACGTGGGTGCGGGTGGAAAAGGTGAGGTGGCAGAGGGAAGGGGTGAGGGTGAGGGTGGGGAGGTTGGTGTGGCGGGTGAGATGTCAGGTGAGGTGTGGGGGGTGGTGGCGGCGGGTGAGGCTGAGGTGGTAGGGGGGTGGAGGGGGATGGCGAGAAGGAATCATAGCACTCGTATGTAGAAGTGACAGGCAGTGCGGGAGCAGGGGCAGGTGCAGTGTGTGGGGTCAGGGTGGCAGAGGTGGGCATGCGGAAAGGGCGCACGTGGAGGTTTCGGAGGGTGCACGGGGTGCCGTGGTAATCCACGACAACCTGGTAGGGGTTTGGAACATGGGTGATCTTGTGGGGTCCTGTAAAGTGGGGGGTGAGTTTGTGGGGGGTGGGAAGTTGGGCGATGACGACAGTATCGCCCGGGCTGAAAGGGTTGGAGGCAGTGTTGGGGCCAAGGTCCAGTGTTTTCTGCAATTGGCGCAGCCAACTTTTCAGAAGGTGCAAGGGGGCCGTGGTGGGGGCAGCGGCAGGTGGTTCCAGATGTTGGCATAGTGGTAGCAGGAGAGGGGATTTGCCAAATATTCTTTCATGTGTGGAAACCCCATCCTCTCGGGGACAGGAACTCATGCCCCATTGAATGATCTTTACATGGGTCGGCCAGTCGTCATCTTTCGTAGCTTCGACACATGTACGTAGTTGGTTCATCAGTGGACGATGACTACGTTCACATATGGCGTTTCCCTGTGGCCAATAAGGCGAGGAATGGGAGATCTTATATCCAAATATCTTAGCAAGTTTCCCCCAGATTTTATGAGAGAACTCTGGGGCATTGTCAGAATGAATGGCTTGAGGATGTCAAAATAAGGGAATACGTGTCGGAGAAGGGCATCGGCGACAGTGACGGCATGATGTTCTTTCGCTGGGCAGGCTACTACAAAATTTCGAATGTGTGTCGACAAACGTGATCACATATTTATACCGAGATTTGGAAGGGAGGGGGCCCACTACATCTATTGCCAGGAGTTGCCAAGGTTTATGTGCATTGATGTGGCCCGAGGGTCCGGCGGTCTGGGTGACATCCTTCCCTAGCGCATGTGCGCGGCAAGTTTGAACTATCTCCTTAGTGAGGGTGGAGGGATTTGACGCCCAGTAAGTGTCGTTGAACACTTGAACTAGCTTCTTGGTACCAAGATGGATGCTGTTATGGGCATGGAGGTGGCGTAGGGTGTCGCGTGCCGCATCGGGGGTTACTAGAATGTGTCCGGATGGAGTTAGAAGGTGATTGCCCTGTCGGCATAGTTTGGTGAACAGGTGGGCGGGAATCCAGTGTGGCTGTTCCTTTCGGTGCCATAGTTGCAAGAGGTCTGAATCTGGCTGTACCGCTTGAATGGGAAGGCAGGAGAGGGCGTCTGCATTGGTATGCAGTTTCCCAGGCCTGACGAGTTGGGCGTTATGCGAGTTCGACTGACGCAACCACTGGAGAGACTGATGGTCAGTGATGATTGTGACCTGGGTTCCGGAAAGGTAGGCCCTAAAATGTTGGAGGGCCCAGATTATGCCGAGGCATTCTCGTTTGGTTGCGGCATAATTTTTCTCAGCTGGATTTAAAGTGCGGCTGGCACAAGCAATAATGTGTTCTCGGCCGGCTTGTACTTGGGTGAGCACGGCGCCTATTGTGGTGAGAGAAACGTCAGTGTAGAGGCGGAACAGGTAGGTATAATCGGGAAAAGCAACGATGGGAGCAGAGACGAGTTTGTCTTTCAGTTGTTGGAAGGCCTCTCGTGTTGCTTCAGTCCAAACGAATGGTTCCCCCTTCCTGGTCAGATCGTGCAGAGGTTTTACAATTTGAGCGAAACCCTTCACGAAACGACGATAGTAGGACGTGAGTCCTAGGAAGGCGCGGATGCCGTGGACGTCTTGCGGTGGCGGTATGTCCGCTATGGTGCGGAGCTTGTCAGGGTCAGGGGAGATACCTGCCTGGGAGATAACGTGTCCCAGGAAAGAGACAGTCCTGGCGGCCAGGACACACTTAGAGGGGTGGAATTTGAGGCCTACCTGGCGGATCCTAGTAAAGACCCAACGGAGACGCTGCAAATGGTCAGCCCAGGTCTGGCTGAAAACAATGATGTCGTCCAGATAGGCCAGAGATATCTCCCAAGTGAGGCCGCTCAAAACAGATTTCATTAGCCGGGAAAAGGTGGCAGGGGCATTGCAAAGGCCAAACGGCAGGCCAATGAATTAGAAGTGCCACCCATTGCTCGTGGAGAAAGCGGTTTTGCTTCGGTGTTCTGGGTAAACCGGGACCTGGCAGTACGCAGACTGGAGGTCGAGGGTAGAGAACCACGATGCCCAATGAAGGGAATCTAGAGAGTCGTCGATCCGTGGGAGGGGAGTGGCATCTTTGATGGTCACATTGTTCAGGTGGCTGTAATCAATGCAAAACTGCATCGTACCGTCCTTCTTTCTTACTAGAACGACATGAGAGGACCATTTCGCGCACTTGGCGGTCCTCTTCCTCCCTTTGTTGGGGGTTCTTGCATCGGGAAGGCTGTCTAATCGGTGGGCCTGTCGTACAGATCTCGTGAGACAGGTATGTGGTATGCCCTATATCTGCTGGTCCGGTCGCAAACAGGTCCTGGAAATCCAAGAGAAGGCGACATAAGGTATCTGACTGCTGGGCGAAGAGATGGTCAGGCATAGGGGGTAGGGGGGCGAGGGAGTTGGAGGAGGTTGGGGAACAGGGCTTAGCTTCCTCCATCTCTCCAATAATGAGCCCTTTGGTGAGGGTAAGGGGGCAAGGGGCGAGTTTGTCTATGCAGACAGCGGTGTGGTGGGGGGGGAGAAAGGTGGGAGAAAAAAGACAGGCAGAGAGGGCTCCCAACGGGAGGAGCAGGGAAAATAGTACAGAGGGGCTGGAGGGCCAGTTCAGGGGCACCCAAGCCTCATGGTGAGAAGGAATGGTAACAGCGACGGGGACGGTAGCGGGGAAGGAAGGGGCCGGGGCGGTGGGAGGAAGCTCTGGGAAAGAAGGGGAGGGGGGACGGGGAGAGGGAAGGGGGAGGGGGGGCAGGAGGGAGGGAGGGGACGAATCCTCTGGCCGGAGCCGCGGCGTGCAGGTGAAAACGGCCTGGGTAGGGCGGGGTGGGGTGCTGAACTGGAGCTGTCAGTAGTGACAGTCAATGGTAGCTCCGAGTTTTTGGAGGAAGTCCAGTCCTACATACCCGTCGTAACTCCGGCAGGAGTCAAAAATAATAAATTGATGCTGGGTGGACACCGGCTGGTGGGTTTCGACCCGTAAGGCCCGAGTCTCCCCACGGATGGGCAGGGGGCCATCCCCCACGTCGACAATGTGAGTGGTGGTATGACGGAGCAGGCCAAATGTCGACTTGTGACGGGAGAAATAGTGGCTGTATAAACAGGACCTGGCTGCTCCCGTGTCGACTAGCAGTCTGGCCGTCACGCCGTTTAATTTCATCATGTGATACACTGGGGGGTGATACTTAGGGATAGTGGCCCCTGCCACCGTGGGTTGGTGCGGGGTCGGGCCTAAAAATCCAGCTGTCTGGGGCTTTCACTCTCCTGTTCCTGCTCCTGTTCTCCCGCATAGGGCTCATCCACGGGTACCAGCTCGTCCTCTGGAGCCTCGCCCTCCAAAGAGGACACCTTACATGAACCCAGGGCTGTGGGTCTGCGGCGGGCAGCTTTGAGTTGGTCCCGTGTATCATGTAGGGGACAGCGAAAACTGCAAGCTGTGAACTCCCACAGGTTGGCCAAAATCAGGTTTGGATTTTGCCGTGGGGCGGGTCACCGGCGAGAGAGGTGTGCCCTGGGTGGGGTAGGTGCTGGGGTAGGGCTGGTGTGAGGCATGAGCGGTCGTGGCATGGTTGGAGGGGCCGGGGGTTGGGTGGGAAATCTCTTCACCACATTGATCGGCTGAGGAGTAGGGCAGGCGGTCAGGAGACTCCGTATTAGCTGGATGTCCCTATCCATGTATCCGGTTGGGTCATGGATGGTAAAGTGTTGTCTAATGACATTCGGGAGCACTCTGAGTAGACTGTTAAACAAGTGTTGGTCCCGGGTTTCTTCATCTGTCTCCGGGTAGGCAGCAGTGACCAGGCGTCTTGCCTGTATCAGGGTATTGTCTAAATCCCCATCAAATGAAAAACTATCCAATTTTTATAGAGTCACCACTCTCCCTAATGATGGGGTGATGGCTTGGACAGTGAACATTGTAAAGTTCTGCCAGGTGAGCTCCGGTACGATTTTCGGTGGTATGTTCGCTGCCGCTTTGCCCAATAGTGGGAGTGTGACTGCAATTTTCTGCTGGTCATTCTCAAAGCCAATATCCAGTAAGGGTTTAATTATCATGAGCTATGTGTGTATATCGTACACTGGTCAGGGTCAAACCTGGGTAATTGTACGTGCGGTTTAGTTGCCATGTTGCCAAATATTTCTCACTACCTCTCTTCTACGCCCGGGTCAAGAACCACCGCTGGCCACCAGTGTAATGCTAGGTGAAAAAGGCCCGACTCCTCGGTCCTAAAACACCTAACGTGTAGCGGGGTCCTCTTTCGTGGCCGGAGCTTAGTGCAATGAAAGAGAGGCAGGACACAAAAACTCTAGGCAATAACCTTTTACACGTATATTCCCATAGTCAGACACAGGACAAAATACAGATATTACAACACGAATAGTGACACAGAAATAAAACCTTACTTAGGATATTAGTATCTTACAGGATACTGACTTAACCACTACGGTTGCCAGTACAGAAAGTCTAGTGAACAGGTGTACAGGGAACACGGGTGCGCGTGAGAGCGCGGGAGGGGGAGTTCACGTGGGGGGGGGAGGGGAAGGACTCTTGACGAGCCGGAACAGAGTTATAGTATATTGGGAAAGGATACGTCTTTCTAATTCACTCTTAGTATCACTTAATAGAAAAAAGGTTTTGACAATAGGAGTCTTCACGAATTCTAGTTTATGGCCTAGTCCGCCAGGCGTCCGGACAGAAATTTGAAAATGTGGACAACACGAAATATCCATATATATGTACCGTATATATTTCTACGCCCGAGTCTAGAACCACCGCTGGCTACCACTGTAATGCTAGGTGAAATTAGGCTCGACTTCTCGTTCCTATTTCACCTAACGTGGAGCGGGGTCCTCTTTCGAGACCGGAGCTAGTGCAATAAAGAGAGGCAGGACACAAAAACTCTAGGCAACGACCTTTACACGTATATTACCACAGTCAGACACAGGAAAAATCAGCAGATATTACAGCACAATATATAGCAATATAAAACCTTATCTAGGATATCTGTATCTCGCAGGATACTTGCTTCTCTGATACTGATGACAACACAAACAATCCTAGTGTATCATGAGTGCAGTAATATATGCGCGCGCGCGGTGGCGCGGGGAGGGGGTTGAAAACTCACTAGGAGGAGATACGGGAGGTGCGGGGAGTGACTTGTGATGGCTAGGAGAAAGTTATGGTAATACTGGAAGGCGGCAGATATTAGCCGTGAAATTTATATGGTTTCCACTAGTCAAAATACTTTGGTAATTGATCTTATCCTTGATTTACACTTACTTGAGATTTGGGAGTGAAAGCGAGCGGTAAACAAGATTTTATGAGCAGCGTGGGGGAAGGAGAGAATACTATTAATACTTCCTTTCACAATATTCCTTCCAGGAATGGGGGTATGTCTTTATAGGCACAGGCTTATTAATTATAAAACAGAGATGTCACACACGTATAGTCAATCAGATCTTGTTCCACAGCGTGGGGGAAAGATAGAATACTATTAATACTTCTTTTCACAATATTCCTTCACAGTAATGGAGGTATGTCTTTATAGGCACAGGCTTATTAATTATATAACAGGGATGTTACTCACACGTATAGTCAATCAGATCTTGTTCCACATTCTCGTCCTTTAACTTCTCACTGTGATCTGATTTTACCCCGATATTCACTATATGAAATCACTGCACAATACTTACACTAGGGGAAATCACACTTAACCTAAATCACTCGTGCTACAATATCACACGTATTCATCAGGGGGATAGGCAGGAACATGTCATCGGTGATCCCGCTGGGCTAGGGGCACCGTCAATACGGGGCGTGCCGAGAGGGCACGGGACAGCTCGCCAGGGCGTCCTCTCGTGTCCTGGACTCCCCGTGGCATCCGGACTTGGCTCCGGCGAGTGGCCCTCGGGACTGGGGCCGACTAGCTCCAAGAACCTTTGAGATAGGTCCCGGCGTTGTCGGGACGTAGAGAGATCACGCCCGGGTGTCCTGGGGAGAACCGAGAGAGACTGTGGGCTGCGGTCTCCAGCGTCTAGGGGCGCCAACAGGGGAAGGCTGCGGCAGTGACTTCCACTGGGGTCCGACAGGTGCGTCTGCTCTAGAGCCAGGCGTAGGGAACAGAGACCAGGGGAAGCTGGGAGGCCTGTCTGGGTCACTCTGGGACAGGAAGCCAGGGCCTCAGTCTCCTGTCGTGATGATGTCTCTCTACTCTGTACGCCCTCGGAGCGACCATAGATCGTCTCACGAGGGAGGGAGCGACAATAGGTCGTCTCTACCAAGACACTCTCGGAGTGACCATAGATCGTCTCACGAGGACGGGAGCGACCATAGATCGTCTCTACCGGAGTACCTTGGGAGCGACCATAGATCGTCTCTATCGGAGCACCTTGGGAGCGACCATAGATCGTCTCTACCGGAACACATTGGGAGCGACCATAGATCGTCTCTACTGGAACACCTTGGGAGCGACCATTGATCGTCTCTACCTGAACACCTTGGGAGCGACCATTGATTGTCTCTACCTAAACACCTTGGGAGCGACCATTGATCGTCTCTACCTGAACACCTTGGGAGCGACCATTGATCGTCTCTACCTGAACACCTTGGGAGCGACCATTGATCGTCTCTACCTGAACACCTTGGGAGCGACCATAGATCGTCTGTACCGAAACACTTTGGGAGCAACCATAGATGGTCTCTACCAGAGGGCGCCGTCTGGAGTTTATTTTCTAACTCCATCCCTAGCTAGCTCACCAATTCCACTATGCGAAGGTAGTGTCCTTCTTCTATGGTGGCGGCGGTGCGGTGGCTGCATGTCACAGGGGTGCACAGCCCTGGTTGAGATGTGTCGCTGTTGCCCGGAGTGGTGGTGGCTGGTGGTGGCTAACCCGTGGGATCCGTGTGGGGGTGTTGATATATCTGTGGGCACACTATGCTGTTCTTGGCTTGCCCTGTCGTCGGGGGTACTATGGTATTCTCCGGGGGCACTGTTTTTCAAACCACGCATTTTACCACTCTCCCCCTGTAAAAAGTCACGTCCCCGTGGCTGGAGGTGGAACGCTTGTGTGCTGGAGGTGGTATAGACGGGCTGGAGGTGTTGCAGTGTAGTTTGCCAGGCGATAGTGTAGGAGTTCTTTTCTTGTGCTGGGTCGTAGGTGAGGAAGAGTGTGGAGGTGGCGGTGGTAGACTGGAGGAGGTTTAGCAGGTGGTGTGGCCCGCGGAGTCGGTGGTTCCTGCCGAGGGTAGGTGCCCATATGGCCCGCTTCACTCTCATCTTGCTTGGTGTGGCTGTCGGTGTGGTTGGGGGCTGAATGCTGGATACTGCTGGTAAGGGCCGGGTTTTGTGTCGTGGTAATGCGGCGTTGAGTCTCTGGGGAGTACAGGTAGAGGGGATTTGGGCCTGATGTAGCTTGACGGTGTGAAGTCGTGGAGAGGTGGGTGGTGTAGGTGTGTGTGTGTATCGGGTGGGTGGGCATGAGAGTCGGCTGGAGGGGGTGGTGGTGGTGGTTCTGAGGGTGGGTGTGGATGGTGTTACATAGCCTATGATTTCATCATCCTTTGTGTAATTTTAACGCACAGTATGCTGCATGTTTGATCACGAGCGTGTTCTGCCTCAGTCCCCCCCTTCTACCGTTATAGTAGAGTAAGTCGTCCTTTCTGTTGTTCAGAGCAGTATTGTCAACTCTTTGTCCCCATGGCTTCATTTGCGCGTCCTTCTTACAAGTTGTATCAAGCTCTGCTGGCCCCTATATAATGAGCTCAGTCTCTGCATGATTGCCATTAGATCTACTCCTCATTTTGTTCACATCTCTGTCCTCCCCTGTACAGATATTATTAGTGTGAGTTCTCAGGAAGTCTCCAACCATCTAGCAGCTGTGCGTAATTTGAGTATAGCTGTTGTTGCATTTTTTCTTGTACTGTGTAGCATAAGGTTAATTCTTAGGCCTAGTAAGGTTTTTGTAATTTATTTAAAGGTTCTTGTTGTCAGCCATCATTAATAATATTTTGTAAATGTAATAATATATCTGGCAGTCACTGAGTATTATCTGGTATCTCATTTTAACTGAGCATTACCCAGTGTATTTTCATTTTATCAGGGCTGACTTAGATAAATTTACTCTTGCTAATTTCGTGTTAATAGAGGCTATTGCAGTTAACCATATATTTAACCTGTTTTTTGCCATTACATTATCCTTATGAGTCCTGAATGTTTTGTGGTTAGTTTGAGCATTAAACTTTAACTTGTAATTTTGCCTAACTCTTTTGTTTTGATCCTGGAACTTTACGGGACAGTATTGATTTTTAGTACTCTCACTTAAAGTGTACATTATCTTTCTCTGTTCCGTAACAATGGGGAAGTAGGCGTGCGGGGTGGGTGGGGTTGGTTAGCAAGGGCTGTCGTGCGCGTTGAGGGTGCGGGAGAAGGTAAGATCGTCGGAGTGGGCGTGCGTAGGTGTGGAGGGGAGAGGGCAGTGGTAGTGGGTTGTCCTGCGGGGGTGGCGGGGTGGGCGGGGCACGTGGGCTTGGGTGGAAAGGGTGAGGCGGCGGAGGGAAGGGGTGAGGGTGAGCGAGGTGTGGCGGGTGAGATGTCAGGTGAGGTGCAGGGGGTGGTGGAGGTGGTGGAGGATGAGGTGGTAAGGGAGGTGGAGGGGGATGGCGAGGAGGAAACATAGCACTCGTATGTGGAAGTGACAGGCGGTGCGGGAGCACGGGGGGTTTGGGGGTGTGAGGTCGGTAGCGGTGGTGAGGTGGCAGGAGAGTTGGCTTGGAGGGTAGGTGGCGAGGAGGGAGTGCGATCTTGTGGTGCTATCCCGGTGTTTGGTGGTGGAGTGATCTGGGTGGTAGCAGGGTTCTGTGCTAGGGGTGTGGGGTGTGCGGTGGGTATGAAGCTAGGGGATGGTGCGGGTGTGGGGGCGATGGCGGACGGTGTGCGGTGCTGAAACCGTGGTGGCCTGGCAGGGGCTGTGGAGTGGGATGTGGCAGGTGGTGTGTGCCGTCGGAGCCGAGGAAAGGTGGGGTGAAGTGTAGGGGGAGAGAGAGCCGGTGGTGGTGGGGAGATGCGGCCTCATGGCGTTGTTTGAATGCTCGGGGATGAGGAGGAGGGTGTGATAGGGAAGGTGAATGAGTTAACTGTGTGGGCGGGGAAAGCGAACGGTGGTGAAGTGATGGTGGGGGGTGGCGCAGGGTGGGAGGTGGAAGGCAGTAGACGGGGGGAGGTGGTTTAAGGAAGTAGTTTAGGGGAAGATGAGGAGAGGGTCCTAGGAGGCCTGTGAAGAGGGAGGCCGGTTTTGTGTTGAGGAAGTATAGTGGTGTGTGGGGTGGGAAGGTTAGAACTAGGGGCAGGAATATGGGAAGGTAGAAAAGAAGAGAGAGTGAGAGGGGAGGAAAAGGAAAGATAACGTTTTCCCCTGTCGTAAACTGGGGGAGAGGTGTGGTGGCCACCGTCATTACGGCGGGATGCGGGGGCAATAGGGGGGCGCTTTTTGTGTTTCCCCTTTTGTATTTTCTTCCCCTGAGGCTTAGGGGAATTTGCGTATGGTGGGGAGGTTTGTAAGTGCCCTCGTGTCATTTGGCTGCACTGGGCAGCTTCTAGCTGCTCACGGATGTCGTGGATCGGGCATCCGTGGTAGCACGGAGAAAATTCCCACGGATTGACGGTGATGAGGTCAACGGGGAATTGATTTATTTCGCCGATGTGTTGAGGGGTGGCATGGACGACTAAAAGGCGCCTCATTAAACTGATATCTCTATCCATGTCTCCTGTTGGATCATGGATAGTGAAGTGTTGTCTCACAAAACTTGGGAGTACTCTGAGCAGAGTATTAAATGTATGCTGATCCCGGGTTTCATCATCTGCCTCCGGGTAGGCAGCAATAACCAGGCGTCTTGCCTGTATCAGGGTATTATCTAAATCCCCGTCGAATGAAAAGCTATCCAATTTGGATAAAGCCACTACTTTCCACAATGATGGGGTGATTGCTTGTACAGTGAACTTTGTAAAGTTCTGACAGGTAAGTTCTGGGACGATTTTCGGCGCTATGTTCGCCGCCGCTTTACCCAACAGTGGTAGTGTGACTGCAATTTTTTTTTGTCATTTTCAAAGCCAATATCCAGTAAGGGTTTAATTATTGCCAGATATGTGTGTATATCATACTGGTCGGGGTCAAACTTAGGTAACTGAACGTGCGGTTTAGTTGCCATTTTGCCAAATATTTCCTGATTACCTCTCTTCTACGCCCGGGTCTAGAACCACCGCTGGCCACCAGTGTAATGCTAGGTGAAATTAGGCTCGACTTCTCGTTCCTATTTCACCTAACGTGGAGCGGGGTCCTCTTTCGAGACCGGAGCTAGTGCAATAAAGAGAGGCAGGACACAAAAACTCTAGCCAACAACCTTTAAACGAATATTACCACAGTCAGACACAGGACAAATCAGCAGATATTACTGCACAATATATAGCAATATAAAACCTTATCTAGGATATATGTATCTCGGAGGATACTTGCTTCTCTGATACTAATGACAATACAAACAATCCTAGTGTATCAGGAGTGCAATAAATATACGCGCGCGCGCGGGGGCGCTGGGAGGGGGTTGAAACTCACTAGGAGATACGGGAGGTGCGGGGAGTGACTTTTGACGGCTAGGAGAAAGTTATGGTAATACTGGAAGGCGGCAGATATTAGCCGTGAAATTTAAATGGTTTCTACTAGCCAAAATACTTTGGTAATTGATCTTATCCTTAATTTACACTTACTTGAGATTTGGAAGTGAAAGCGAGCGGTAAACAAGATTTTATAAGCAGCGTGGGGGAAGGAGAGAATACTATTAATACTTCCTTTCACAATATTCCTTCACAGTAATGGGGGTATGTCTTTATAGGCACAGGCTTATTAATTATATAACAGAGATGTCACTCACACGTATAGTCAATTAGATCTTGTTCCACAGCGTGGGGGAAAGATAGAATACTATTAATACTTCCTTTCACAATATTCCTTCACAGTAATGGGGGTATGTCTTTATAGGCACAGGCTTATTAATTATATAACAGGGATGTCACTCACACGTATAGTCAATCAGATCTTGTTACACATTCTCGTCCTTTAACTTCTCACTGTGATCTGATTTTACCCCGATATTCACTATATGAAATCACTGCACAATACATACACTAGGGGAAATCACACTTAACCTAAATCACTCGTGCTACAATATCACACGTATTCATCAGGGGGATAGGCAGGAACATGTCATCGGTGATCCCGCTGGGCTAGGGGCACCGTCAATGCGGGGCGTCCCGAGAGGGCACGGGACAGCTCGCCAGCGCGTCCTCTCGTGTCCTGGACTCCCCGTTGCTTCCGGACTTGGCTCCGGCGTGTGGCCCTTTGGACTGGGGCTGACTAGCTTCAAGAACCTCTGAGATAGGTCCCTGCGTTGTGGGGGCATAGAGAGATCACGCCCGGGTGTCCTGGGGAGAACTGAGAGAGACTGTGGGCTGTGGTCTCCAGCATCTAGGGGCGCCAACAGGGGAGGGCTGCGGCAATGATTTCCGCTGGGGTCCGTCAGGTGCGTCTGCTCTAGAGCCCGGCGTAGGGAACAGAGACCAGGGGAGGCTGGGAGGCCCATCTGGGTCACTCTGGGAGAGGAAGCCTGGGCCTCAGTCTCCTGTCATGGGGACGTCTCTCTACTCTGTACGCCCTCGGAGTGACCATAGATCGTCTCACGAGGGAGGGAGCGACAATAGGTCGTCTCTACCACGACACTCTCGGAGCGACCACAGATCGTCTCACGAGGACGGGAGCGACCATAGATCGTCTCACGAGGACGGGAGCGATCATAGATCGACTCTACCGGAGCACCTTGGAAGCGACCATAGATCGTCTCTACCGGAACATCTTGGGAGCGACCATAGATCGTCTCTACCGGAGTACCTTGGGAGTGACCATAGATCGTCTCTACCAGAGCACCTTGGGAGCGACCATTGATCGTCTCTACCGGAACACCTTGGGAGCGACCATAGATCGTGTCTACCGGAGCACCTTGGGAGCAACCATAGATCGTCTCTACCAGAGGGGCGCCGTCTGGAGTTTATTTTCTAACTCCATCCCTAGCTAGCTCAGCAATTCCACTTCGTGAAGGTAGTGTCCTTCTCCTACGGTGGCGGCAATGTGGTGGCTGCATGTCACAGGGGCGCACAGCCCGGGCTGAGATGTGTCGCTGTTGCCCGGAGTGGTGGTGGCTGGTTGCAGCTACCCCGTGGGGTCCATGTGAGGGTGTCGGTATATCTGTGGGCACACTATGCTGTTCTTGGCTTGCCTTGTTATCGGGGGTACTATGGTATTCTCCGGGAGCACTGTTTTTCATGCCATGCATTTTACCACTGTCCCTCTGTAAAAAGTCACGTCCCCATGGCTGGAGGTGGAACGCTTGTGTGCTGGAGGTGGTATAGACGGGCTGGAGGTGTTGCAGTGTAGTTTGCGAGGCGACAGTGTAGTAGTTCTCTTCTTGTTCTGGGTCGTAGGTGAGGAAGAGTGTGGAGGTGGCGGTGGTAGACTGGAGGAGGTTTAGCAGGTGGTGTGGCCCGCGGAGTCGGTGGTTCCTGCCGAGGGTAGGTGCCCATATGGCCCACTTCACTCTCATCTTGCTTGGTGTGGCTGTCGGTGTGGTTGGGGGCTGAATGCTGGATACTGCGGGTAAGGGCCGGGTTTTGTGTTGTGGTAATGCGGCGTTGAGTCTCTGGGGAGTACAGGTAGAGGGGATTTGGGCCTGATGTAGCTTGACGGTGTGAAGTCGTGGAGAGGTGGGTGGTGTAGGGATGTGTGTGTATCGGGTAGGTGGGCATGAGAGTCGGCCGGAGGGGGTGGTGGTGGTGGTTCTGAGGGTGGGTGTGGTTGGGGAAGTAGGCGTGCGGGGTGGGTGGGGTCGGTTAGCACGGGCTGTCGTGCGCGTTGGGGGTGCGGGAGAAGGTGAGATCGTCGGAGTGGTTGTGCGTAGGTGTGGAGGGGAGAGGGCGTTGGTAGTGGATTGTCCTGCGGGGGTGGCAGGGTGGACGGGGCACGTGGGCTTGGGTGGAAAGGGTGAGGTGGCGGAGGGAAGGGGTGAGGGTGAGCGAGGCGTGGTGGGTGAGATGTCAGGTGAGGTGCAGGGGGTGGTGGAGGCGGTGGAGGCTGAGGTGGTAGGGGAGGTGGAGGGGGATGGCGAGGAGGAAACATAGCACTCGTATGTGGAAGTGACAGGCGGTGCGGGAGCAGGGGGGGTTTGGGGGTGTGAGGTCGGTAGCGGTGGTGAGGTGGCAGGAGAGTTGGCTTGGAGGGTAGGTGGCGAGGAGGGAGTGCGATCTTGTGGTGCCATCCCGGTGTTTGGTGGTGGAGTGGTCTGGGTGGTAGCAGGGGTCTGTGCTAGGGGTGTGGGGTGTGCGGTGGGTACGAAGCTAGGGGATGGTGCGGGTGTGGGGGCGATGGCGGACGGTGTGCGGTGCTGAAACCGTGGTGGCCTGGCAGGGGCTGTGGAGTGGGATGTGGCAGGTGGTGTGTGCCGTCGGAGCCGAGGAAAGGTGGGGTGAAGTGTAGGGGGAGAGAGAGCCGGTGGTGGTGGGGAGATGCGGCCTCATGGCGTTGTTTGAATGCTCGGGGATGAGGAGGAGGGTGTGATAGGGAAGGTGAATGAGTTAACCGTGTGGGCGGGGAAAGCGAACGGTGGTGAAGTGATGGTGGTGGGTGGCGCAGGGTGGGAGGTGGAAGACAATAGACGAGGGGAGGTGGTTTTAGGAAGTAGTTTAGGGGAAGATGAGGAGAGGGTCCTAGGAGGCCTGTGAAGAGGGAGGCCGGTTTTGTGTTGAGGAAGTATAGTGGTGTGTGGGGTGGGAAGGTTAGAACTAGGGGCAGGAATAGGGGAAGGTAGAAAAGAAGAGAGAGTGAGAGGGGAGGAAAAGGAAAGATAACGTTTTCCCCTGTCGTAAACTGGGGGAGAGGTGTGGTGGCCACCGTCATTACGGCGGGATGCGGGGGCAATAGGGGGGCGCTTTTTGTGTTTCCCCTTTTGTATTTTCTTCCCCTGAGGCTTAGGGGAATTTGCGTATGGTGGGGAGGTTTGTAAGTGCCCTCGTGTCATTTGGCTGCACTGGGCAGCTTCTAGCTGCTCACGGATGTCGTGGATCGGGCATCCGTGGTAGCACGGAGAAAATTCCCACGGATTGACGGTGATGAGGTCAACGGGGAATTGATTTATTTCGCCGATGTGTTGAGGGGTGGCATGGACGACTAAAAGGCGCCTCATTAAACTGATATCTCTATCCATGTCTCCTGTTGGATCATGGATAGTGAAGTGTTGTCTCACAAAACTTGGGAGTACTCTGAGCAGAGTATTAAATGTATGCTGATCCCGGGTTTCATCATCTGCCTCCGGGTAGGCAGCAATAACCAGGCGTCTTGCCTGTATCAGGGTATTATCTAAATCCCCGTCGAATGAAAAGCTATCCAATTTGGATAAAGCCACTACTTTCCACAATGATGGGGTGATTGCTTGTACAGTGAACTTTGTAAAGTTCTGACAGGTAAGTTCTGGGACGATTTTCGGCGCTATGTTCGCCGCCGCTTTACCCAACAGTGGTAGTGTGACTGCAATTTTTTTTTGTCATTTTCAAAGCCAATATCCAGTAAGGGTTTAATTATTGCCAGATATGTGTGTATATCATACTGGTCGGGGTCAAACTTAGGTAACTGAACGTGCGGTTTAGTTGCCATTTTGCCAAATATTTCCTGATTACCTCTCTTCTACGCCCGGGTCTAGAACCACCGCTGGCCACCAGTGTAATGCTAGGTGAAATTAGGCTCGACTTCTCGTTCCTATTTGACCTAACGTGGAGCGGGGTCCTCTTTCGAGACCGGAGCTAGTGCAATAAAGAGAGGCAGGACACAAAAACTCTAGCCAACAACCTTTAAAGGAATATTACCACAGTCAGACACAGGAGAAATCAGCAGATATTACTGCACAATATATAGCAATATAAATCCTTATCTAGGATATGTGTATCTCGGAGGATACTTGCTTCTCTGATACTAATGACAATACAAACAATCCTAGTGTATCGGGAGTGCAGTAAATATACGCGCGCGCGGGGGCGCTGGGAGGGGGTTGAAACTCACTAGGAGATACGGGAGGTGCGGGGAGTGACTTTTCACGGCTAGGAGAAAGTTATGGTAATACTGGAAGGCGGCAGATATTAGCCGTGAAATTTATATGGTTTCCACTAGCCAAAATACTTTGGTAATTGATCTTATCCTTGATTTACACTTACTTGAGATTTGGAAGTGAAAGCGAGCGGTAAACAAGATTTTATAAGCAGCGTGGGGGAAGGAGAGAATACTATTAATACTTCCTTTCACAATATTCCTTCACAGTAATGGAGGTATGTCTTAATAGGCACAGGCTTATTAATTATATAACAGAGATGTCACTCACACGTATAGTCAATTAGATCTTGTTCCACAGCGTGGGGGAAAGATAGAATACTATTAATACTTCCTTTCACAATATTCCTTCACAGTAATGGGGGTATGTCTTTATAGGCACAGGCTTATTAATTATATAACAGGGATGTCACTCACACGTATAGTCAATCAGATCTTGTTACACATTCTCGTCCTTTAACTTCTCACTGTGATCTGATTTTACCCCGATATTCACTATATGAAATCACTGCACAATACATACACTAGGGAAATCACACTTAACCTAAATCACTCGTGCTACAATATCACACGTATTCATCAGGGGGATAGGCAGGAACATGTCATCGGTGATCCCGCTGGGCTAGGGGCACCGTCAATGCGGGGCGTCCCGAGAGGGCACGGGACAGCTCGCCAGCGCGTCCTCTCGTGTCCTGGACTCCCCGTTGCTTCCGGACTTGGCTCCGGCGTGTGGCCCTTTGGACTGGGGCCGACTAGCTTCAAGAACCTCTGAGATAGGTCCCTGCGTTGTGGGGGCATAGAGAGATCACGCCCGGGTGTCCTGGGGAGAACTGAGAGAGACTGTGGGCTGTGGTCTCCAGCATCTAGGGGCGCCAACAGGGGAGGGCTGCGGCAATGATTTCCGCTGGGGTCCGTCAGGTGCGTCTGCTCTAGAGCCCGGCATAGGGAACAGAGACCAGGGGAGGCTGGGAGGCCCGTCTGGGTCACTCTGGGAGAGGAAGCCTGGGCCTCAGTCTCCTGTCATGGGGACGTCTCTCTACTCTGTACGCCCTCGGAGTGACCATAGATCGTCTCACGAGGGAGGGAGCGACAATAGGTCGTCTCTACCACGACACTCTCGGAGCGACCACAGATCGTCTCACGAGGACGGGAGCGACCATAGATCGTCTCACGAGGACGGGAGCGATCATAGATCGACTCTACCGGAGCACCTTGGAAGCGACCATAGATCGTCTCTACCGGAACATCTTGGGAGCGACCATAGATCGTCTCTACCGGAGTACCTTGGGAGCGACCATAGATCGTCTCTACCAGAGCACCTTGGGAGCGACCATTGATCGTCTCTACCGGAACACCTTGGGAGCGACCATAGATCGTGTCTACTGGAGCACCTTGGGAGCAACCATAGATCGTCTCTACCAGAGGGGCGCCGTCTGGAGTTTATTTTCTAACTCCACCCCTAGCTAGCTCAGCAATTCCACTTCGTGAAGGTAGTGTCCTTCTCCTACGGTGGCGGCAATGTGGTGGCTGCATGTCACAGGGGCGCACAGCCCGGGCTGAGATGTGTCGCTGTTGCCCGGAGTGGTGGTGGCTGGTTGCGGCTACCCCGTGGGGTCCATGTGGGGGTGTCGGTATATCTGTGGGCACACTATGCTGTTCTTGGCTTGCCCTGTTATCGGGGGTACTATGGTATTCTCCGGGAGCACTGTTTTTCATGCCACGCATTTTACCACTGTCCCTCTGTAAAAAGTCACGTCCCCATGGCTGGAGGTGGAACGCTTGTGTGCTGGAGGTGGTATACAGTAGACGGGCTGGAGGTGTTGCAGTGTAGTTTGCCAGGCGACAGTGTAGTAGTTCTCTTCTTGTGCTGGGTCGTAGGTGAGGAAGAGTGTGGAGGTGGCGGTGGTAGACTGGAGGAGGTTTAGCAGGTGGTGTGGCCCGCGGAGTCGGTGGTTCCTGCCGAGGGTAGGTGCCCATATGGCCCACTTCACTCTCATCTTGCTTGGTGTGGCTGTCGGTGTGGTTGGGGGCTGAATGCTGGATACTGCGGGTAAGGGCCGGGTTTTGTGTTGTGGTAATGCGGCGTTGAGTCTCTGGGGAGTACAGGTAGAGGGGATTTGGGCCTGATGTAGCTTGACGGTGTGAAGTCGTGGAGAGGTGGGTGGTGTAGGGGTGTGTGTGTATCGGGTGGGTGGGCATGAGAGTCGGCCGGAGATGGTGGTGGTGGTGGTTCTGAGGGTGGGTGTGGTTGGGGAAGTAGGCGTGCGGGGTGGGTGGGGTCGGTTAGCACGGGCTGTCGTGCGCGTTGGGGGTGCGGGAGAAGGTGAGATCGTCGGAGTGGTTGTGCGTAGGTGTGGAGGGGAGAGGGCGGTGGTAGTGGGTTGTCCTGCGGGGGTGGCAGGGTGGGCGGGGCACGTGGGCTTGGGTGGAAAGGGTGAGGTGGCGGAGGGAAGGGGTGAGGGTGAGCGAGGCGTGGTGGGTGAGATGTCAGGTGAGGTGCAGGGGGTGGTGGAGGCGGTGGAGGCTGAGGTGGTAGGGGAGGTGGAGGGGGATGGCGAGGAGGAAACATAGCACTCGTATGTGGAAGTGACAGGCGGTGCGGGAGCAGGGGGTTTTGGGGGTGTGAGGTCGGTAGCGGTGGTGAGGTGGCAGGAGAGTTGGCTTGGAGGGTAGGTGGCGAGGAGGGAGTGCGATCTTGTGGTGCCATCCCGGTGTTTGGTGGTGGAGTGGTCTGGGTGGTAGCAGGGGTCTGTGCTAGGGGTGTGGGGTGTGCGGTGGGTACGAAGCTAGGGGATGGTGCGGGTGTGGGGGCGATGGCGGACGGTGTGCGGTGCTGAAACCGTGGTGGCCTGGCAGGGGCTGTGGAGTGGGATGTGGCAGGTGGTGTGTGCCGTCGGAGCCGAGGAAAGGTGGGGTGAAGTGTAGGGGGAGAGAGAGCCGGTGGTGGTGGGGAGATGCGGCCTCATGGCGTTGTTTGAATGCTCGGGGATGAGGAGGAGGGTGTGATAGGGAAGGTGAATGAGTTAACCGTGTGGGCGGGGAAAGCGAACGGTGGTGAAGTGATGGTGGTGGGTGGCGCAGGGTGGGAGGTGGAAGGCAGTAGACGGGGGGAGGTGGTTTTAGGAAGTAGTTTAGGGGAAGATGAGGAGAGGGTCCTAGGAGGCCTGTGAAGAGGGAGGCCGGTTTTGTGTTGAGGAAGTATAGTGGTGTGTGGGGTGGGAAGGTTAGAACTAGGGGCAGGAATAGGGGAAGGTAGAAAAGAAGAGAGAGTGAGAGGGGAGGAAAAGGAAAGATAACGTTTTCCCCTGTCGTAAACTGGGGGAGAGGTGTGGTGGCCACCGTCATTACGGCGGGATGCGGGGGCAATAGGGGGGCGCTTTTTGTGTTTCCCCTTTTGTATTTTCTTCCCCTGAGGCTTAGGGGAATTTGCGTATGGTGGGGAGGTTTGTAAGTGCCCTCGTGTCATTTGGCTGCACTGGGCAGCTTCTAGCTGCTCACGGATGTCGTGGATCGGGCATCCGTGGTAGCACGGAGAAAATTCCCACGGATTGACGGTGATGAGGTCAACGGGGAATTGATTTATTTCGCCGATGTGTTGAGGGGTGGCATGGACGACTAAAAGGCGCCTCATTAAACTGATATCTCTATCCATGTCTCCTGTTGGATCATGGATAGTGAAGTGTTGTCTCACAAAACTTGGGAGTACTCTGAGCAGAGTATTAAATGTATGCTGATCCCGGGTTTCATCATCTGCCTCCGGGTAGGCAGCAATAACCAGGCGTCTTGCCTGTATCAGGGTATTATCTAAATCCCCGTCGAATGAAAAGCTATCCAATTTGGATAAAGCCACTACTTTCCACAATGATGGGGTGATTGCTTGTACAGTGAACTTTGTAAAGTTCTGACAGGTAAGTTCTGGGACGATTTTCGGCGCTATGTTCGCCGCCGCTTTACCCAACAGTGGTAGTGTGACTGCAATTTTTTTTGTCATTTTCAAAGCCAATATCCAGTAAGGGTTTAATTATTGCCAGATATGTGTGTATATCATACTGGTCGGGGTCAAACTTAGGTAACTGAACGTGCGGTTTAGTTGCCATTTTGCCAAATATTTCCTGATTACCTCTCTTCTACGCCCGGGTCTAGAACCACCGCTGGCCACCAGTGTAATGCTAGGTGAAATTAGGCTCGACTTCTCGTTCCTATTTCACCTAACGTGGAGCGGGGTCCTCTTTCGAGACCGGAGCTAGTGCAATAAAGAGAGGCAGGACACAAAAACTCTAGCCAACAACCTTTAAACGAATATTACCACAGTCAGACACAGGACAAATCAGCAGATATTACTGCACAATATATAGCAATATAAAACCTTATCTAGGATATGTGTATCTCGGAGGATACTTGCTTCTCTGATACTAATGACAATACAAACAATCCTAGTGTATCAGGAGTGCAGTAAATATACGCGCGCGCGGGGCGCTGGGAGGGGGTTGAAACTCACTAGGAGATACGGGAGGTGCGGGGAGTGACTTTTCACGGCTAGGAGAAAGTTATGGTAATACTGGAAGGCGGCAGATATTAGCCGTGAAATTTATATGGTTTCCACTAGCCAAAATACTTTGGTAATTGATCTTATCCTTGATTTACACTTACTTGAGATTTGGAAGTGAAAGCGAGCGGTAAACAAGATTTTATAAGCAGCGTGGGGGAAGGAGAGAATACTATTAATACTTCCTTTCACAATATTCCTTCACAGTAATGGGGGTATGTCTTAATAGGCACAGGCTTATTAATTATATAACAGAGATGTCACTCACACGTATAGTCAATTAGATCTTGTTCCACAGCGTGGGGGAAAGATAGAATACTATTAATACTTCCTTTCACAATATTCCTTCACAGTAATGGGGGTATGTCTTTATAGGCACAGGCTTATTAATTATATAACAGGGATGTCACTCACACGTATAGTCAATCAGATCTTGTTACACATTCTCGTCCTTTAACTTCTCACTGTGATCTGATTTTACCCCGATATTCACTATATGAAATCACTGCACAATACATACACTAGGGGAAATCACACTTAACCTAAATCACTCGTGCTACAATATCACACGTATTCATCAGGGGGATAGGCAGGAACATGTCATCGGTGATCCCGCTGGGCTAGGGGCACCGTCAATGCGGGGCGTCCCGAGAGGGCACGGGACAGCTCGCCAGCGCGTCCTCTCGTGTCCTGGACTCCCCGTTGCTTCCGGACTTGGCTCCGGCGTGTGGCCCTTTGGACTGGGGCCGACTAGCTTCAAGAACCTCTGAGATAGGTCCCTGCGTTGTGGGGGCATAGAGAGATCACGCCCGGGTGTCCTGGGGAGAACTGAGAGAGACTGTGGGCTGTGGTCTCCAGCATCTAGGGGCGCCAACAGGGGAGGGCTGCGGCAATGATTTCCGCTGGGGTCCGTCAGGTGCGTCTGCTCTAGAGCCCGGCGTAGGGAACAGAGACCAGGGAGGCTGGGAGGCCCGTCTGGGTCACTCTGGGAGAGGAAGCCTGGGCCTCAGTCTCCTGTCATGGGGACGTCTCTCTACTCTGTACGCCCTCGGAGTGACCATAGATCGTCTCACGAGGGAGGGAGCGACAATAGGTCGTCTCTACCACGACACTCTCGGAGCGACCACAGATCGTCTCACGAGGACGGGAGCGACCATAGATCGTCTCACGAGGACGGGAGCGATCATAGATCGACTCTACCGGAGCACCTTGGAAGCGACCATAGATCGTCTCTACCGGAACATCTTGGGAGCGACCATAGATCGTCTCTACCGGAGTACCTTGGGAGCGACCATAGATCGTCTCTACCAGAGCACCTTGGGAGCGACCATTGATCGTCTCTACCGGAACACCTTGGGAGCGACCATAGATCGTGTCTACTGGAGCACCTTGGGAGCAACCATAGATCGTCTCTACCAGAGGGGCGCCGTCTGGAGTTTATTTTCTAACTCCACCCCTAGCTAGCTCAGCAATTCCACTTCGTGAAGGTAGTGTCCTTCTCCTACGGTGGCGGCAATGTGGTGGCTGCATGTCACAGGGGCGCACAGCCCGGGCTGAGATGTGTCGCTGTTGCCCGGAGTGGTGGTGGCTGGTTGCGGCTACCCCGTGGGGTCCATGTGGGGGTGTCGGTATATCTGTGGGCACACTATGCTGTTCTTGGCTTGCCCTGTTATCGGGGGTACTATGGTATTCTCCGGGAGCACTGTTTTTCATGCCACGCATTTTACCACTGTCCCTCTGTAAAAAGTCACGTCCCCATGGCTGGAGGTGGAACGCTTGTGTGCTGGAGGTGGTATACAGTAGACGGGCTGGAGGTGTTGCAGTGTAGTTTGCCAGGCGACAGTGTAGTAGTTCTCTTCTTGTGCTGGGTCGTAGGTGAGGAAGAGTGTGGAGGTGGCGGTGGTAGACTGGAGGAGGTTTAGCAGGTGGTGTGGCCCGCGGAGTCGGTGGTTCCTGCTGAGGGTAGGTGCCCATATGGCCCACTTCACTCTCATCTTGCTTGGTGTGGCTGTCGGTGTGGTTGGGGGCTGAATGCTGGATACTGCGGGTAAGGGCCGGGTTTTGTGTTGTGGTAATGCGGCGTTGAGTCTCTGGGGAGTACAGGTAGAGGGGATTTGGGCCTGATGTAGCTTGACGGTGGGAAGTCGTGGAGAGGTGGGTGGTGTAGGGGTGTGTGTGTATCGGGTGGGTGGGCATGAGAGTCGGCCGGAGGGGTGGTGGTGGTGGTTCTGAGGGTGGGTGTGGTTGGGGAAGTAGGCGTGCGGGGTGGGTGGGGTCGGTTAGCACGGGCTGTCGTGCGCGTTGGGGGTGCGGGAGAAGGTGAGATCGTCGGAGTGGTTGTGCGTAGGTGTGGAGGGGAGAGGGCGGTGGTAGTGGGTTGTCCTGCGGGGGTGGCAGGGTGGGCGGGGCACGTGGGCTTGGGTGGAAAGGGTGAGGTGGCGGAGGGAAGGGGTGAGGGTGAGCGAGGCGTGGTGGGTGAGATGTCAGGTGAGGTGCAAGGGGTGGTGGAGGCGGTGGAGGCTGAGGTGGTAGGGGAGGTGGAGGGGGATGGCGAGGAGGAAACATAGCACTCGTATGTGGAAGTGACAGGCGGTGCGGGAGCAGGGGGTTTTGGGGGTGTGAGGTCGGTAGCGGTGGTGAGGTGGCAGGAGAGTTGGCTTGGAGGGTAGGTGGCGAGGAGGGAGTGCGATCTTGTGGTGCCATCCCGGTGTTTGGTGGTGGAGTGGTCTGGGTGGTAGCAGGGGTCTGTGCTAGGGGTGTGGGGTGTGCGGTGGGTACGAAGCTAGGGGATGGTGCGGGTGTGGGGGCGATGGCGGACGGTGTGCGGTGCTGAAACCGTGGTGGCCTGGCAGGGGCTGTGGAGTGGGATGTGGCAGGTGGTGTGTGCCGTCGGAGCCGAGGAAAGGTGGGGTGAAGTGTAGGGGGAGAGAGAGCCGGTGGTGGTGGGGAGATGCGGCCTCATGGCGTTGTTTGAATGCTCGGGGATGAGGAGGAGGGTGTGATAGGGAAGGTGAATGAGTTAACCGTGTGGGCGGGGAAAGCGAACGGTGGTGAAGTGATGGTGGTGGGTGGCGCAGGGTGGGAGGTGGAAGGCAGTAGACCGGGGAGGTGGTTTTAGGAAGTAGTTTAGGGGAAGATGAGGAGAGGGTCCTAGGAGGCCTGTGAAGAGGGAGGCCGGTTTTGTGTTGAGGAAGTATAGTGGTGTGTGGGGTGGGAAGGTTAGAACTAGGGGCAGGAATAGGGGAAGGTAGAAAAGAAGAGAGAGTGAGAGGGGAGGAAAAGGAAAGATAACGTTTTCCCCTGTCGTAAACTGGGGGAGAGGTGTGGTGGCCACCGTCATTACGGCGGGATGCGGGGGCAATAGGGGGGCGCTTTTTGTGTTTCCCCTTTTGTATTTTCTTCCCCTGAGGCTTAGGGGAATTTGCGTATGGTGGGGAGGTTTGTAAGTGCCCTCGTGTCATTTGGCTGCACTGGGCAGCTTCTAGCTGCTCACGGATGTCGTGGATCGGGCATCCGTGGTAGCACGGAGAAAATTCCCACGGATTGACGGTGATGAGGTCAACGGGGAATTGATTTATTTCGCCGATGTGTTGAGGGGTGGCATGGACGACTAAAAGGCGCCTCATTAAACTGATATCTCTATCCATGTCTCCTGTTGGATCATGGATAGTGAAGTGTTGTCTCACAAAACTTGGGAGTACTCTGAGCAGAGTATTAAATGTATGCTGATCCCGGGTTTCATCATCTGCCTCCGGGTAGGCAGCAATAACCAGGCGTCTTGCCTGTATCAGGGTATTATCTAAATCCCCGTCGAATGAAAAGCTATCCAATTTGGATAAAGCCACTACTTTCCACAATGATGGGGTGATTGCTTGTACAGTGAACTTTGTAAAGTTCTGACAGGTAAGTTCTGGGACGATTTTCGGCGCTATGTTCGCAGCCGTTTTACCCAACAGTGGTAGTGTGAGTGCAATTTTTTGTTGGTCATTTTGAAAGCCAATATCCAGTAAGGGTTTAATTATTGCCAGATATGTGTGTATATCATACTGGTCGGGGTCAAACTTAGGTAACTGAACGTGCGGTTTAGTTGCCATTTTGCCAAATATTTCCTGATTACCTCTCTTCTACGCCCGGGTCTAGAACCACCGCTGGCCACCAGTGTAATGCTAGGTGAAATTAGGCTCGACTTCTCGTTCCCATTTCACCTAACGTGGAGCGGGGTCCTCTTTCGAGACCGGAGCTAGTGCAATAAAGAGAGGCAGGACACAAAAACTCTAGCCAACAACCTTTAAACGAATATTACCACAGTCAGACACAGGACAAATCAGCAGATATTACTGCACAATATATAGCAATATAAAACCTTATCTAGGATATGTGTATCTCGGAGGATACTTGCTTCTCTGATACTAATGACAATACAAACAATCCTAGTGTATCAGGAGTGCAGTAAATATACGCGCGCGCGGGGGCGCTGGGAGGGGGTTGAAACTCACTAGGAGATACGGGAGGTGCGGGGAGTGACTTTTCACGGCTAGGAGAAAGTTATGGTAATACTGGAAGGCGGCAGATATTAGCCGTGAAATTTATATGGTTTCCACTAGCCAAAATACTTTGGTAATTGATCTTATCCTTGATTTACACTTACTTGAGATTTGGAAGTGAAAGCGAGCGGTAAACAAGATTTTATAAGCAGCGTGGGGGAAGGAGAGAATACTATTAATACTTCCTTTCACAATATTCCTTCACAGTAATGGGGGTATGTCTTAATAGGCACAGGCTTATTAATTATATAACAGAGATGTCACTCACACGTATAGTCAATTAGATCTTGTTCCACAGCGTGGGGGAATGATAGAATACTATTAATACTTCCTTTCACAATATTCCTTCACAGTAATGGGGGTATGTCTTTATAGGCACAGGGTTATTAATTATATAACAGGGATGTCACTCACACGTATAGTCAAGCAGATCTTGTTACACATTCTCGTCCTTTAACTTCTCACTGTGATCTGATTTTACCCCGATATTCACTATATGAAATCACTGCACAATACATACACTAGGGGAAATCACACTTAACCTAAATCACTCGTGCTACAATATCACACGTATTCATCAGGGGGATAGGCAGGAACATGTCATCGGTGATCCCGCTGGGCTAGGGGCACCGTCAATGCGGGGCGTCCCGAGAGGGCACGGGACAGCTCGCCAGCGCGTCCTCTCGTGTCCTGGACTCCCCGTTGCTTCCGGACTTGGCTCCGGCGTGTGGCCCTTTGGACTGGGGCCGACTAGCTTCAAGAACCTCTGAGATAGGTCCCTGCGTTGTGGGGGCATAGAGAGATCACGCCCGGGTGTCCTGGGGAGAACTGAGAGAGACTGTGGGCTGTGGTCTCCAGCATCTAGGGGCGCCAACAGGGGAGGGCTGCGGCAATGATTTCCGCTGGGGTCCGTCAGGTGCGTCTGCTCTAGAGCCCGGCGTAGGGAACAGAGACCAGGGGAGGCTGGGAGGCCCGTCTGGGTCACTCTGGGAGAGGAAGCCTGGGCCTCAGTCTCCTGTCATGGGGACGTCTCTCTACTCTGTACGCCCTCGGAGTGACCATAGATCGTCTCACGAGGGAGGGAGCGACAATAGGTCGTCTCTACCACGACACTCTCGGAGCGACCACAGATCGTCTCACGAGGACGGGAGCGACCATAGATCGTCTCACGAGGACGGGAGCGATCATAGATCGACTCTACCGGAGCACCTTGGAAGCGACCATAGATCGTCTCTACCGGAACATCTTGGGAGCGACCATAGATCGTCTCTACCGGAGTACCTTGGGAGCGACCATAGATCGTCTTTACCAGAGCACCTTGGGAGCGACCATTGATCGTCTCTACCGGAACACCTTGGGGCGACCATAGATCGTGTCTACCGGAAGCACCTTGGGAGCAACCATAGATCGTCTCTACCAGAGGGGCGCCGTCTGGAGTTTATTTTCTAACTCCACCCCTAGCTAGCTCAGCAATTCCACTTCGTGAAGGTAGTGTCCTTCTCCTACGGTGGCGGCAATGTGGTGGCTGCATGTCACAGGGGCGCACAGCCCGGGCTGAGATGTGTCGCTGTTGCCCGGAGTGGTGGTGGCTGGTTGCGGCTACCCCGTGGGGTCCATGTGGGGGTGTCGGTATATCTGTGGGCACACTATGCTGTTCTTGGCTTGCCCTGTTATCGGGGGTACTATGGTATTCTCCGGGAGCACTGTTTTTCATGCCACGCATTTTACCACTGTCCCTCTGTAAAAAGTCACGTCCCCATGGCTGGAGGTGGAACGCTTGTGTGCTGGAGGTGGTATAGACGGGCTGGAGGTGTTGCAGTGTAGTTTGCCAGGCGACAGTGTAGTAGTTCTCTTCTTGTGCTGGGTCGTAGGTGAGGAAGAGTGTGGAGGTGGCGGTGGTAGACTGGAGGAGGTTTAGCAGGTGGTGTGGCCCGCGGAGTCGGTGGTTCCTGCTGAGGGTAGGTGCCCATATGGCCCACTTCACTCTCATCTTGCTTGGTGTGGCTGTCGGTGTGGTTGGGGGCTGAATGCTGGATACTGCGGGTAAGGGCCGGGTTTTGTGTTGTGGTAATGCGGCGTTGAGTCTCTGGGGAGTACAGGTAGAGGGGATTTGGGCCTGATGTAGCTTGACGGTGTGAAGTCGTGGAGAGGTGGGTGGTGTAGGGATGTGTGTGTATCGGGTAGGTGGGCATGAGAGTCGGCCGGAGGGGGTGGTGGTGGTGGTTCTGAGGGTGGGTGTGGTTGGGGAAGTAGGCATGCGGGGTGGGTGGGGTCGGTTAGCACGGGCTGTCGTGCGCGTTGGGGGTGCGGGAGAAGATGAGATCGTCGGAGTGGTTGTGCGTAGGTGTGGAGGGGAGAGGGCGGTGGTAGTGGGTTGTCCTGCGGGGGTGGCAGGGTGGGCGGGGCACGTGGGCTTGGGTGGAAAGGGTGAGGTGGCGGAGGGAAGGGGTGAGGGTGAGCGAGGCGTGGTGGGTGAGATGTCAGGTGAGGTGCAAGGGGTGGTGGAGGCGGTGGAGGCTGAGGTGGTAGGGGAGGTGGAGGGGGATGGCGAGGAGGAAACATAGCACTCATATGTGGAAGTGACAGGCAGTGCGGGAGCAGGGGGTTTTGGGGGTGTGAGGTCGGTAGCGGTGGTGAGGTGGCAGGAGAGTTGGCTTGGAGGGTAGGTGGCGAGGAGGGAGTGCGATCTTGTGGTGCCATCCCGGTGTTTGGTGGTGGAGTGGTCTGGGTGGTAGCAGGGGTCTGTGCTAGGGGTGTGGGGTGTGCGGTGGGTACGAAGCTAGGGGATGGTGCGGGTGTGGGGGCGATGGCGGACGGTGTGCGGTGCTGAAACCGTGGTGGCCTGGCAGGGGCTGTGGAGTGGGATGTGGCAGGTGGTGTGTGCCGTCGGAGCCGAGGAAAGGTGGGGTGAAGTGTAGGGGGAGAGAGAGCCGGTGGTGGTGGGGAGATGCGGCCTCATGGCGTTGTTTGAATGCTCGGGGATGAGGAGGAGGGTGTGATAGGGAAGGTGAATGAGTTAACCGTGTGGGCGGGGAAAGCGAACGGTGGTGAAGTGATGGTGGTGGGTGGCGCAGGGTGGGAGGTGGAAGGCAGTAGACGGGGGGAGGTGGTTTTAGGAAGTAGTTTAGGGGAAGATGAGGAGAGGGTCCTAGGAGGCCTGTGAAGAGGGAGGCCGGTTTTGTGTTGAGGAAGTATAGTGGTGTGTGGGGTGGGAAGGTTAGAACTAGGGGCAGGAATAGGGGAAGGTAGAAAAGAAGAGATAGTGAGAGGAGAGGAAAAGGAAAGATAACGTTTTCCCCTGTCGTAAACTGGGGGAGAGGTGTGGTGGCCACCGTCATTACGGCGGGATGCGGGGGCAATAGGGGGGCGCTTTTTGTGTTTCCCCTTTTGTATTTTCTTCCCCTGAGGCTTAGGGGAATTTGCGTATGGTGGGGAGGTTTGTAAGTGCCCTCGTGTCATTTGGCTGCACTGGGCAGCTTCTAGCTGCTCACGGATGTCGTGGATCGGGCATCCGTGGTAGCACGGAGAAAATTCCCACGGATTGACGGTGATGAGGTCAACGGGGAATTGATTTATTTCGCCGATGTGTTGAGGGGTGGCATGGACGACTAAAAGGCGCCTCATTAAATTGATATCTCTATCCATGTCTCCTGGTGGATCATGGATAGTGAAGTGTTGTCTCACAAAACTTGGGAGTACTCTGAGCAGAGTATTAAATGTATGCTGATCCCGGGTTTCATCATCTGCCTCCGGGTAGGCAGCAATAACCAGGCGTCTTGCCTGTATCAGGGTATTATCTAAATCCCCGTCGAATGAAAAGCTATCCAATTTGGATAAAGCCACTACTTTCCACAATGATGGGGTGATTGCTTGTACAGTGAACTTTGTAAAGTTCTGACAGGTAAGTTCTGGGACGATTTTCGGCGCTATGTTCGCCGCCGCTTTACCCAACAGTGGTAGTGTGACTGCAATTTTTTTTTGTCATTTTCAAAGCCAATATCCAGTAAGGGTTTAATTATTGCCAGATATGTGTGTATATCATACTGGTCGGGGTCAAACTTAGGTAACTGAACGTGCGGTTTAGTTGCCATTTTGCCAAATATTTCCTGATTACCTCTCTTCTACGCCCGGGTCTAGAACCACCGCTGGCCACCAGTGTAATGCTAGGTGAAATTAGGCTCGACTTCTCGTTCCTATTTCACCTAACGTGGAGCGGGGTCCTCTTTCGAGATCGGAGCTAGTGCAATAAAGAGAGGCAGGACACAAAAACTCTAGCCAACAACCTTTAAACGAATATTACCACAGTCAGACACAGGACAAATCAGCAGATATTACTGCACAATATATAGCAATATAAAACCTTATCTAGGATATGTGTATCTCGGAGGATACTTGCTTCTCTGATACTAATGACAATACAAACAATCCTAGTGTATCAGGAGTGCAGTAAATATACGCGCGCGCGCGGGGGCGCTGGGAGGGGGTTGAAACTCACTAGGAGATACGGGAGGTGCGGGGAGTGACTTTTCACGGCTAGGAGAAAGTTATGGTAATACTGGAAGGCGGCAGATATTAGCCGTGAAATTTATATGGTTTCCACTAGCCAAAATACTTTGGTAATTGATCTTATCCTTGATTTACACTTACTTGAGATTTGGAAGTGAAAGCGAGCGGTAAACAAGATTTTATAAGCAGCGTGGGGGAAGGAGAGAATACTATTAATACTTCCTTTCACAATATTCCTTCACAGTAATGGGGGTATGTCTTTATAGGCACAGGCTTATTAATTATATAACAGGGATGTCACTCACACGTATAGTCAATCAGATCTTGTTACACATTCTCGTCCTTTAACTTCTCACTGTGATCTGATTTTACCCCGATATTCACTATATGAAATCACTGCACAATACATACACTAGGGGAAATCACACTTAACCTAAATCACTCGTGCTACAATATCACACGTATTCATCAGGGGGATAGGCAGGAACATGTCATCGGTGATCCCGCTGGGCTAGGGGCACCGTCAATGCGGGGCGTCCCGAGAGGGCACGGGACAGCTCGCCAGCGCGTCCTCTCGTGTCCTGGACTCCCCGTTGCTTCCGGACTTGGCTCCGGCGTGTGGCCCTTTGGACTGGGGCCGACTAGCTTCAAGAACCTCTGAGATAGGTCCCTGCGTTGTGGGGGCATAGAGAGATCACGCCCGGGTGTCCTGGGGAGAACTGAGAGAGACTGTGGGCTGTGGTCTCCAGCATCTAGGGGCGCCAACAGGGGAGGGCTGCGGCAATGATTTCCGCTGGGGTCCGTCAGGTGCGTCTGCTCTAGAGCCCGGCGTAGGGAACAGAGACCAGGGGAGGCTGGGAGGCCCGTCTGGGTTACTCTGGGAGAGGAAGCCTGGGCCTCAGTCTCCTGTCATGGGGACGTCTCTCTACTCTGTACGCCCTCGGAGTGACCATAGATCGTCTCACGAGGGAGGGACCGACAATAGGTCGTCTCTACCATGACACTCTCGGAGCGACCACAGATCGTCTCCCGAGGACGGGAGCGACCATAGATCGTCTCACGAGGACGGGAGCGATCATAGATCGACTCTACCGGAGCACCTTGGAAGCGACCATAGATCGTCTCTACCGGAACATCTTGGGAG
Organism: Coenobita brevimanus; assembly: GCF_032717465.1. Taxonomy (NCBI): domain Eukaryota; kingdom Metazoa; phylum Arthropoda; class Malacostraca; order Decapoda; family Coenobitidae; genus Coenobita; species Coenobita brevimanus. The sequence goes on along the minus strand of NC_136962.1, from coordinate 4,486,288 downwards.
CGACCATAGATCGTCTCTACCGGAGTACCTTGGGAGCGACCATACATCGTCTCTACCAGAGCACCTTGGGAGCGACCATTGATCGTCTCTACCGGAACACCTTGGGAGCGACCCTAGATCGTGTCTACTGGAGCACCTTGGGAGCAACCATAGATCGTCTCTACCAGAGGGGCGCCGTCTGGAGTTTATTTTCTAACTCCACCCCTAGCTAGCTCAGCAATTCCACTTCGTGAAGGTAGTGTCCTTCTCCTACGGTGGCGGCAATGTGGTGGCTGCATGTCACAGGGGCGCACAGCCCGGGCTGAGATGTGTCGCTGTTGCCCGGAGTGGTGGTGGCTGGTTGCGGCTACCGCGTGGGGTCCATGTGGGGGTGTCGGTATATCTGTGGGCACACTATGCTGTTCTTGGCTTGCCCTGTTATCGGGGGTACTATGGTATTCTCCGGGAGCACTGTTTTTCATGCCACGCATTTTACCACTGTCCCTCTGTAAAAAGTCACGTCCCCATGGCTGGAGGTGGAACGCTTGTGTGCTGGAGGTGGTATACAGTAGACGGGCTGGAGGTGTTGCAGTGTAGTTTGCCAGGCGACAGTGTAGTAGTTCTCTTCTTGTGCTGGGTCGTAGGTGAGGAAGAGTGTGGAGGTGGCGGTGGTAGACTGGAGGAGGTTTAGCAGGTGGTGTGGCCCGCGGAGTCGGTGGTTCCTGCTGAGGGTAGGTGCCCATATGGCCCACTTCACTCTCATCTTGCTTGGTGTGGCTGTCGGTGTGGTTGGGGGCTGAATGCTGGATACTGCGGGTAAGGGCCGGGTTTTGTGTTGTGGTAATGCGGCGTTGAGTCTCTGGGGAGTACAGGTAGAGGGGATTTGGGCCTGATGTAGCTTGACGGTGGGAAGTCGTGGAGAGGTGGGTGGTGTAGGGGTGTGTGTGTATCGGGTGGGTGGGCATGAGAGTCGGCCGGAGATGGTGGTGGTGGTGGTTCTGAGGGTGGGTGTGGTTGGGGAAGTAGGCGTGCGGGGTGGGTGGGGTCGGTTAGCACGGGCTGTCGTGCGCGTTGGGGGTGCGGGAGAAGGTGAGATCGTCGGAGTGGTTGTGCGTAGGTGTGGAGGGGAGAGGGCGGTGGTAGTGGGTTGTCCTGCGGGGGTGGCAGGGTGGGCGGGGCACGTGGGCTTGGGTGGAAAGGGTGAGGTGGCGGAGGGAAGGGGTGAGGGTGAGCGAGGCGTGGTGGGTGAGATGTCAGGTGAGGTGCAGGGGGTGGTGGAGGCGGTGGAGGCTGAGGTGGTAGGGGAGGTGGAGGGGGATGGCGAGGAGGAAACATAGCACTCGTATGTGGAAGTGACAGGCGGTGCGGGAGCAGGGGGGGTTTGGGGGTGTGAGGTCGGTAGCGGTGGTGAGGTGGCAGGAGAGTTGGCTTGGAGGGTAGGTGGCGAGGAGGGAGTGCGATCTTGTGGTGCCATCCCGGTGTTTGGTGGTGGAGTGGTCTGGGTGGTAGCAGGGGTCTGTGCTAGGGGTGTGGGGTGTGCGGTGGGTACGAAGCTAGGGGATGGTGCGGGTGTGGGGGCGATGGCGGACGGTGTGCGGTGCTGAAACCGTGGTGGCCTGGCAGGGGCTGTGGAGTGGGATGTGGCAGGTGGTGTGTGCCGTCGGAGCCGAGGAAAGGTGGGGCGAAGTGTACGGGGAGAGAGAGCCGGTGGAGGAGGGGAGATGCGGCCTCATGGCGTTGTTTGAATGCTCGGGGATGAGGAGGAGGGTGTGATAGGGAAGGTGAATGAGTTAACCGTGTGGGCGGGGAAAGCGAACGGTGGTGAAGTGATGGTGGTGGGTGGCGCAGGGTGGGAGGTGGAAGGCAGTAGACGGGGGGAGGTGGTTTTAGGAAGTAGTTTAGGGAAGATGAGGAGAGGGTCCTAGGAGGCCTGTGAAGAGGGAGGCCGGTTTTGTGTTGAGGAAGTATAGTGGTGTGTGGGGTGGGAAGGTTAGAACTAGGGGCAGGAATAGGGGAAGGTAGAAAAGAAGAGAGAGTGAGAGGGGAGGAAAAGGAAAGATAACGTTTTCCCCTGTCGTAAACTGGGGGAGAGGTGTGGTGGCCACCGTCATTACGGCGGGATGCGGGGGCAATAGGGGGGCGCTTTTTGTGTTTCCCCTTTTGTATTTTCTTCCCCTGAGGCTTAGGGGAATTTGCGTATGGTGGGGAGGTTTGTAAGTGCCCTCGTGTCATTTGGCTGCACTGGGCAGCTTCTAGCTGCTCACGGATGTCGTGGATCGGGCATCCGTGGTAGCACGGAGAAAATTCCCACGGATTGACGGTGATGAGGTCAACGGGGAATTGATTTATTTCGCCGATGTGTTGAGGGGTGGCATGGACGACTAAAAGGCGCCTCATTAAACTGATAGCTCTATCCATGTCTCCTGTTGGATCATGGATAGTGAAGTGTTGTCTCACAAAACTTGGGAGTACTCTGAGCAGAGTATTAAATGTATGCTGATCCCGGGTTTCATCATCTGCCTCCGGGTAGGCAGCAATAACCAGGCGTCTTGCCTGTATCAGGGTATTATCTAAATCCCCGTCGAATGAAAAGCTATCCAATTTGGATAAAGCCACTACTTTCAACAATGATGGGGTGATTGCTTGTACAGTGAACTTTGTAAAGTTCTGACAGGTAAGTTCTGGGACGATTTTGGGCGCTATGTTCGCCGCCGCTTTACCCAACAGTGGTAGTGTGACTGTAATTTTTTTTTGTCATTTTCAAAGCCAATATCCAGTAAGGGTTTAATTATTGCCAGATATGTGTGTATATCATACTGGTCGGGGTCAAACTTAGGTAACTGAACGTGCGGTTTAGTTGCCATTTTGCCAAATATTTCCTGATTACCTCTCTTCTACGCCCGGGTCTAGAACCACCGCTGGCCACCAGTGTAATGCTAGGTGAAATTAGGCTCGACTTCTCGTTCCCATTTCACCTAACGTGGAGCGGGGTCCTCTTTCGAGACCGGAGCTAGTGCAATAAAGAGAGGCAGGACACAAAAACTCTAGCCAACAACCTTTAAACGAATATTACCACAGTCAGACATAGGACAAATCAGCAGATATTACTGCACAATATATAGCAATATAAAACCTTATCTAGGATATGTGTATCTCGGAGGATACTTGCTTCTCTGATACTAATGACAATACAAACAATCCTAGTGTATCAGGAGTGCAGTAAATATACGCGCGCGCGCGGGGGCGCTGGGAGGGGGTTGAAACTCACTAGGAGATACGGGAGGTGCGGGGAGTGACTTTTCACGGCTAGGAGAAAGTTATGGTAATACTGGAAGGCGGCAGATATTAGCCGTGAAATTTATATGGTTTCCACTAGCCAAAATACTTTGGTAATTGATCTTATCCTTGATTTACACTTACTTGAGATTTGGAAGTGAAAGCGAGCGGTAAACAAGATTTTATAAGCAGCGTGGGGGAAGGAGAGAATACTATTAATACTTCCTTTCACAATATTCCTTCACAGTAATGGGGGTATGTCTTTATAGGCACAGGCTTATTAATTATATAACAGGGATGTCACTCACACGTATAGTCAATCAGATCTTGTTACACATTCTCGTCCTTTAACTTCTCACTGTGATCTGATTTTACCCCGATATTCACTATATGAAATCACTGCACAATACATACACTAGGGGAAATCACACTTAACCTAAATCACTCGTGCTACAATATCACACGTATTCATCAGGGGGATAGGCAGGAACATGTCATCGGTGATCCCGCTGGGCTAGGGGCACCGTCAATGCGGGGCGTCCCGAGAGGGCACGGGACAGCTCGCCAGCGCGTCCTCTCGTGTCCTGGACTCCCCGTTGCTTCCGGACTTGGCTCCGGCGTGTGGCCCTTTGGACTGGGGCCGACTAGCTTCAAGAACCTCTGAGATAGGTCCCTGCGTTGTGGGGGCATAGAGAGATCACGCCCGGGTGTCCTGGGGAGAACTGAGAGAGACTGTGGGCTGTGGTCTCCAGCATCTAGGGGCGCCAACAGGGGAGGGCTGCGGCAATGATTTCCGCTGGGGTCCGTCAGGTGCGTCTGCTCTAGAGCCCGGCATAGGGAACAGAGACCAGGGGAGGCTGGGAGGCCCGTCTGGGTCACTCTGGGAGAGGAAGCCTGGGCCTCAGTCTCCTGTCATGGGGACGTCTCTCTACTCTGTACGCCCTCGGAGTGACCATAGATCGTCTCACGAGGGAGGGATCGACAATAGGTCGTCTCTACCACGACACTCTCGGAGCGACCACAGATCGTCTCACGAGGACGGGAGCGACCATAGATCGTCTCACGAGGACGGGAGCGATCATAGATCGACTCTACCGGAGCACCTTGGAAGCGACCATAGATCGTCTCTACCGGAACATCTTGGGAGCGACCATAGATCGTCTCTACCGGAGTACCTTGGGAGCGACCATAGATCGTCTCTACCAGAGCACCTTGGGAGCGACCATTGATCGTCTCTACCGGAACACCTTGGGAGCGACCATAGATCGTGTCTACTGGAGCACCTTGGGAGCAACCATAGATCGTCTCTACCAGAGGGGCGCCGTCTGGAGTTTATTTTCTAACTCCACCCCTAGCTAGCTCAGCAATTCCACTTCGTGAAGGTAGTGTCCTTCTCCTACGGTGGCGGCAATGTGGTGGCTGCATGTCACAGGGGCGCACAGCCCGGGCTGAGATGTGTCGCTGTTGCCCGGAGTGGTGGTGGCTGGTTGCGGCTACCGCGTGGGGTCCATGTGGGGGTGTCGGTATATCTGTGGGCACACTATGCTGTTCTTGGCTTGCCCTGTTATCGGGGGTACTATGGTATTCTCCGGGAGCACTGTTTTTCATGCCACGCATTTTACCACTGTCCCTCTGTAAAAAGTCACGTCCCCATGGCTGGAGGTGGAACGCTTGTGTGCTGGAGGTGGTATACAGTAGACGGGCTGGAGGTGTTGCAGTGTAGTTTGCCAGGCGACAGTGTAGTAGTTCTCTTCTTGTGCTGGGTCGTAGGTGAGGAAGAGTGTGGAGGTGGCGGTGGTAGACTGGAGGAGGTTTAGCAGGTGGTGTGGCCCGCGGAGTCGGTGGTTCCTGCTGAGGGTAGGTGCCCATATGGCCCACTTCACTCTCATCTTGCTTGGTGTGGCTGTCGGTGTGGTTGGGGGCTGAATGCTGGATACTGCGGGTAAGGGCCGGGTTTTGTGTTGTGGTAATGCGGCGTTGAGTCTCTGGGGAGTACAGGTAGAGGGGATTTGGGCCTGATGTAGCTTGACGGTGTGAAGTCGTGGAGAGGTGGGTGGTGTAGGGGTGTGTGTGTATCGGGTGGGTGGGCATGAGAGTCGGCCGGAGGGGGTGGTGGTGGTGGTTCTGAGGGTGGGTGTGGTTGGGGAAGTAGGCGTGCGGGGTGGGTGGGGTCGGTTAGCACGGGCTGTCGTGCGCGTTGGGGGTGCGGGAGAAGGTGAGATCGTCGGAGTGGTTGTGCGTAGGTGTGGAGGGGAGAGGGCGGTGGTAGTGGGTTGTCCTGCGGGGGTGGCAGGGTGGGCGGGGCACGTGGGCTTGGGTGGAAAGGGTGAGGTGGCGGAGGGAAGGGGTGAGGGTGAGCGAGGCGTGGTGGGTGAGATGTCAGGTGAGGTGCAGGGGGTGGTGGAGGCGGTGGAGGCTGAGGTGGTAGGGGAGGTGGAGGGGGATGGCGAGGAGGAAACATAGCACTCGTATGTGGAAGTGACAGGCGGTGCGGGAGCAGGGGGGGTTTGGGGGTGTGAGGTCGGTAGCGGTGGTGAGGTGGCAGGAGAGTTGGCTTGGAGGGTAGGTGGCGAGGAGGGAGTGCGATCTTGTGGTGCCATCCCGGTGTTTGGTGGTGGAGTGGTCTGGGTGGTAGCAGGGGTCTGTGCTAGGGGTGTGGGGTGTGCGGTGGGTACGAAGCTAGGGGATGGTGCGGGTGTGGGGGCGATGGCGGACGGTGTGCGGTGCTGAAACCGTGGTGGCCTGGCAGGGGCTGTGGAGTGGGATGTGGCAGGTGGTGTGTGCCGTCGGAGCCGAGGAAAGGTGGGGCGAAGTGTACGGGGAGAGAGAGCCGGTGGAGGAGGGGAGATGCGGCCTCATGGCGTTGTTTGAATGCTCGGGGATGAGGAGGAGGGTGTGATAGGGAAGGTGAATGAGTTAACCGTGTGGGCGGGGAAAGCGAACGGTGGTGAAGTGATGGTGGTGGGTGGCGCAGGGTGGGAGGTGGAAGGCAGTAGACGGGGGGAGGTGGTTTTAGGAAGTAGTTTAGGGGAAGATGAGGAGAGGGTCCTAGGAGGCCTGTGAAGAGGGAGGCCGGTTTTGTGTTGAGGAAGTATAGTGGTGTGTGGGGTGGGAAGGTTAGAACTAGGGGCAGGAATAGGGGAAGGTAGAAAAGAAGAGAGAGTGAGAGGGGAGGAAAAGGAAAGATAACGTTTTCCCCTGTCGTAAACTGGGGGAGAGGTGTGGTGGCCACCGTCATTACGGCGGGATGCGGGGGCAATAGGGGGGCGCTTTTTGTGTTTCCCCTTTTGTATTTTCTTCCCCTGAGGCTTAGGGGAATTTGCGTATGGTGGGGAGGTTTGTAAGTGCCCTCGTGTCATTTGGCTGCACTGGGCAGCTTCTAGCTGCTCACGGATGTCGTGGATCGGGCATCCGTGGTAGCACGGAGAAAATTCCCACGGATTGACGGTGATGAGGTCAACGGGGAATTGATTTATTTCGCCGATGTGTTGAGGGGTGGCATGGACGACTAAAAGGCGCCTCATTAAACTGATATCTCTATCCATGTCTCCTGTTGGATCATGGATAGTGAAGTGTTGTCTCACAAAACTTGGGAGTACTCTGAGCAGAGTATTAAATGTATGCTGATCCCGGGTTTCATCATCTGCCTCCGGGTAGGCAGCAATAACCAGGCGTCTTGCCTGTATCAGGGTATTATCTAAATCCCCGTCGAATGAAAAGCTATCCAATTTGGATAAAGCCACTATATTCAACAATGATGAGGTGATTGCTTGTACAGTGAACTTTGTAAAGTTCTGACAGGTAAGTTCTGGGACGATTTTCGGCGCTATGTTCGCCGCCGCTTTACCCAACAGTGGTAGTGTGACTGCAATTTTTTTTTGTCATTTTCAAAGCCAATATCCAGTAAGGGTTTAATTATTGCCAGATATGTGTGTATATCATACTGGTCGGGGTCAAACTTAGGTAACTGAACGTGCGGTTTAGTTGCCATTTTGCCAAATATTTCCTGATTACCTCTCTTCTACGCCCGGGTCTAGAACCACCGCTGGCCACCAGTGTAATGCTAGGTGAAATTAGGCTCGACTTCTCTTTCCCATTTCACCTAACGTGGAGCGGGGTCCTCTTTCGAGATCGGAGCTAGTGCAATAAAGAGAGGCAGGACACAAAAACTCTAGCCAACAACCTTTAAACGAATATTACCACAGTCAGACACAGGACAAATCAGCAGATATTACTGCACAATATATAGCAATATAAAACCTTATCTAGGATATGTGTATCTCGGAGGATACTTGCTTCTCTGATACTAATGACAATACAAACAATCCTAGTGTATCAGGAGTGCAGTAAATATACGCGCGCGCGCGGGGGCGCTGGGAGGGGGTTGAAACTCACTAGGAGATACGGGAGGTGCGGGGAGTGACTTTTCACGGCTAGGAGAAAGTTATGGTAATACTGGAAGGCGGCAGATATTAGCCGTGAAATTTATATGGTTTCCACTAGCCAAAATACTTTGGTAATTGATCTTATCCTTGATTTACACTTACTTGAGATTTGGAAGTGAAAGCGAGCGGTAAACAAGATTTTATAAGCAGCGTGGGGGAAGGAGAGAATACTATTAATACTTCCTTTCACAATATTCCTTCACAGTAATGGGGGTATGTCTTAATAGGCACAGGCTTATTAATTATATAACAGAGATGTCACTCACACGTATAGTCAATTAGATCTTGTTCCACAGCGTGGGGGAAAGATAGAATACTATTAATACTTCCTTTCACAATATTCCTTCACAGTAATGGGGGTATGTCTTTATAGGCACAGGCTTATTAATTATATAACAGGGATGTCACTCACACGTATAGTCAATCAGATCTTGTTACACATTCTCGTCCTTTAACTTCTCACTGTGATCTGATTTTACCCCGATATTCACTATATGAAATCACTGCACAATACATACACTAGGGGAAATCACACTTAACCTAAATCACTCGTGCTACAATATCACACGTATTCATCAGGGGGATAGGCAGGAACATGTCATCGGTGATCCCGCTGGGCTAGGGGCACCGTCAATGCGGGGCGTCCCGAGAGGGCACGGGACAGCTCGCCAGCGCGTCCTCTCGTGTCCTGGACTCCCCGTTGCTTCCGGACTTGGCTCCGGCGTGTGGCCCTTTGGACTGGGGCCGACTAGCTTCAAGAACCTCTGAGATAGGTCCCTGCGTTGTGGGGGCATAGAGAGATCACGCCCGGGTGTCCTGGGGAGAACTGAGAGAGACTGTGGGCTGTGGTCTCCAGCATCTAGGGGCGCCAACAGGGGAGGGCTGCGGCAATGATTTCCGCTGGGGTCCGTCAGGTGCGTCTGCTCTAGAGCCCGGCGTAGGGAACAGAGACCAGGGGAGGCTGGGAGGCCCGTCTGGGTCACTCTGGGAAAGGAAGCCTGGGCCTCAGTCTCCTGTCATGGGGACGTCTCTCTACTCTGTACGCCCTCGGAGTGACCATAGATCGTCTCACGAGGGAGGGAGCGACAATAGGTCGTCTCTACCACGACACTCTCGGAGCGACCACAGATCGTCTCACGAGGACGGGAGCGACCATAGATCGTCTCACGAGGACGGGAGCGATCATAGATCGACTCTACCGGAGCACCTTGGAAGCGACCATAGATCGTCTCTACCGGAACATCTTGGGAGCGACCATAGATCGTCTCTACCGGAGTACCTTGGGAGCGACCATAGATCGTCTTTACCAGAGCACCTTGGGAGCGACCATTGATCGTCTCTACCGGAACACCTTGGGGCGACCATAGATCGTGTCTACCGGAAGCACCTTGGGAGCAACCATAGATCGTCTCTACCAGAGGGGCGCCGTCTGGAGTTTATTTTCTAACTCCACCCCTAGCTAGCTCAGCAATTCCACTTCGTGAAGGTAGTGTCCATCTCCTACGGTGGCGGCAATGTGGTGGCTGCATGTCACAGGGGCGCACAGCCCGGGCTAAGATGTGTCGCTGTTGCCCGGAGTGGTGGTGGCTGGTTGCGGCTACCCCGTGGGGTCCATGTGGGGGTGTCGGTATATCTGTGGGCACACTATGCTGTTCTTGGCTTGCCCTGTTATCGGGGGTACTATGGTATTCTCCGGGAGCACTGTTTTTCATGCCACGCATTTTACCACTGTCCCTCTGTAAAAAGTCACGTCCCCATGGCTGGAGGTGGAACGCTTGTGTGCTGGAGGTGGTATACAGTAGACGGGCTGGAGGTGTTGCAGTGTAGTTTGCCAGGCGACAGTGTAGTAGTTCTCTTCTTGTGCTGGGTCGTAGGTGAGGAAGAGTGTGGAGGTGGCGGTGGTAGACTGGAGGAGGTTTAGCAGGTGGTGTGGCCCGCGGAGTCGGTGGTTCCTGCTGAGGGTAGGTGCCCATATGGCCCACTTCACTCTCATCTTGCTTGGTGTGGCTGTCGGTGTGGTTGGGGGCTGAATGCTGGATACTGCGGGTAAGGGCCGGGTTTTGTGTTGTGGTAATGCGGCGTTGAGTCTCTGGGGAGTACAGGTAGAGGGGATTTGGGCCTGATGTAGCTTGACGGTGTGAAGTCGTGGAGAGGTGGGTGGTGTAGGGGTGTGTGTGTATCGGGTGGGTGGGCATGAGAGTCGGCCGGAGGGGGTGGTGGTGGTGGTTCTGAGGGTGGGTGTGGTTGGGGAAGTAGGCGTGCGGGGTGGGTGGGGTCGGTTAGCACGGGCTGTCGTGCGCGTTGGGGGTGCGGGAGAAGGTGAGATCGTCGGAGTGGTTGTGCGTAGGTGTGGAGGGGAGAGGGCGGTGGTAGTGGGTTGTCCTGCGGGGGTGGCAGGGTGGGCGGGGCACGTGGGCTTGGGTGGAAAGGGTGAGGTGGCGGAGGGAAGGGGTGAGGGTGAGCGAGGCGTGGTGGGTGAGATGTCAGGTGAGGTGCAGGGGGTGGTGGAGGCGGTGGAGGCTGAGGTGGTAGGGGAGGTGGAGGGGGATGGCGAGGAGGAAACATAGCACTCGTATGTGGAAGTGACAGGCGGTGCGGGAGCAGGGGGTTTGGGGGTGTGAGGTCGGTAGCGGTGGTGAGGTGGCAGGAGAGTTGGCTTGGAGGGTAGGTGGCGAGGAGGGAGTGCGATCTTGTGGTGCCATCCCGGTGTTTGGTGGTGGAGTGGTCTGGGTGGTAGCAGGGGTCTGTGCTAGGGGTGTGGGGTGTGCGGTGGGTACGAAGCTAGGGGATGGTGCGGGTGTGGGGGCGATGGCGGACGATGTGCGGTGCTGAAACCGTGGTGGCCTGGCAGGGGCTGTGGAGTGGGATGTGGCAGGTGGTGTGTGCCGTCGGAGCCGAGGAAAGGTGGGGTGAAGTGTAGGGGGAGAGAGCCGGTGGTGGTGGGGAGATGCGGCCTCATGGCGTTGTTTGAATGCTGGGGGATGTGGAGTTGGGTGTGATAGGGAAGGTGAATGAGTTAACCGTGTGGGCGGGGAAAGCGAACGGTGGTGAAGTGATGGTGGTGGGTGGCGCAGGGTGGGAGGTGGAAGGCAGTAGACGGGGGAGGTGGTTTTAGGAAGTAGTTTAGGGGAAGATGAGGAGAGGGTCCTAGGAGGCCTGTGAAGAGGGAGGCCGGTTTTGTGTTGAGGAAGTATAGTGGTGTGTGGGGTGGGAAGGTTAGAACTAGGGGCAGGAATAGGGGAAGGTAGAAAAGAAGAGAGAGTGAGAGGGGAGGAAAAGGAAAGATAACGTTTTCCCCTGTCGTAAACTGGGGGAGAGGTGTGGTGGCCACCGTCATTACGGCGGGATGCGGGGGCAATAGGGGGGCGCTTTTTGTGTTTCCCCTTTTGTATTTTCTTCCCCTGAGGCTTAGGGGAATTTGCGTATGGTGGGGAGGTTTGTAAGTGCCCTCGTGTCATTTGGCTGCACTGGGCAGCTTCTAGCTGCTCACGGATGTCGTGGATCGGGCATCCGTGGTAGCACGGAGAAAATTCCCACGGATTGACGGTGATGAGGTCAACGGGGAATTGATTTATTTCGCCGATGTGTTGAGGGGTGGCATGGACGACTAAAAGGCGCCTCATTAAACTGATATCTCTATCCATGTCTCCTGTTGGATCATGGATAGTGAAGTGTTGTCTCACAAAACTTGGGAGTACTCTGAGCAGAGTATTAAATGTATGCTGATCCCGGGTTTCATCATCTGCCTCCGGGTAGGCAGCAATAACCAGGCGTCTTGCCTGTATCAGGGTATTATCTAAATCCCCGTCGAATGAAAAGCTATCCAATTTGGATAAAGCCACTACTTTCCACAATGATGGGGTGATTGCTTGTACAGTGAACTTTGTAAAGTTCTGACAGGTAAGTTCTGGGACGATTTTCGGCGCTATGTTCGCCGCCGCTTTACCCAACAGTGGTAGTGTGACTGCAATATTTTTGTCATTTTCAAAGCCAATATCCAGTAAGGGTTTAATTATTGCCAGATATGTGTGTATATCATACTGGTCGGGGTCAAACTTAGGTAACTGAACGTGCGGTTTAGTTGCCATTTTGCCAAATATTTCCTGATTACCTCTCTTCTACGCCCGGGTCTAGAACCACCGCTGGCCACCAGTGTAATGCTAGGTGAAATTAGGCTCGACTTCTCGTTCCTATTTCACCTAACGTGGAGCGGGGTCCTCTTTCGAGATCGGAGCTAGTGCAATAAAGAGAGGCAGGACACAAAAACTCTAGCCAACAACCTTTAAACGAATATTACCACAGTCAGACACAGGACAAATCAGCAGATATTACTGCACAATATATAGCAATATAAAACCTTATCTAGGATATGTGTATCTCGGAGGATACTTGCTTCTCTGATACTAATGACAATACAAACAATCCTAGTGTATCAGGAGTGCAGTAAATATACGCGCGCGCGCGGCGCTGGGAGGGGGTTGAAACTCACTAGGAGGATACGGGAGGTGCGGGGAGTGACTTTTCACGGCTAGGAGAAAGTTATGGTAATACTGGAAGGCGGCAGATATTAGCCGTGAAATTTATATGGTTTCCACTAGCCAAAATACTTTGGTAATTGATCTTATCCTTGATTTACACTTACTTGAGATTTGGAAGTGAAAGCGAGCGGTAAACAAGATTTTATAAGCAGCGTGGGGGAAGGAGAGAATACTATTAATACTTCCTTTCACAATATTCCTTCACAGTAATGGGGGTATGTCTTTATAGGCACAGGCTTATTAATTATATAACAGAGATGTCACTCACACGTATAGTCAATCAGATCTTGTTCCACAGCGTGGGGGAAAGATAGAATACTATTAATACTTCCTTTCACAATATTCCTTCACAGTAATGGGGGTATGTCTTTATAGGCACAGGCTTATTAATTATATAACAGGGATGTCACTCACACGTATAGTCAATCAGATCTTGTTACACATTCTCGTCCTTTAACTTCTCACTGTGATCTGATTTTACCCCGATATTCACTATATGAAATCACTGCACAATACATACACTAGGGGAAATCACACTTAACCTAAATCACTCGTGCTACAATATAACACGTATTCATCAGGGGGATAGGCAGGAACATGTCATCGGTGATCCCGCTGGGCTAGGGGCACCGTCAATGCGGGGCGTCCCGAGAGGGCACGGGACAGCTCGCCAGCGCGTCCTCTCGTGTCCTGGACTCCCCGTTGCTTCCGGACTTGGCTCCGGCGTGTGGCCCTTTGGACTGGGGCCGACTAGCTTCAAGAACCTCTGAGATAGGTCCCTGCGTTGTGGGGGCATAGAGAGATCACGCCCGGGTGTCCTGGGGAGAACTGAGAGAGACTGTGGGCTGTGGTCTCCAGCATCTAGGGGCGCCAACAGGGGAGGGCTGCGGCAATGATTTCCGCTGGGGTCCGTCAGGTGCGTCTGCTCTAGAGCCCGGCGTAGGGAACAGAGACCAGGGGAGGCTGGGAGGCCCGTCTGGGTCACTCTGGGAAAGGAAGCCTGGGCCTCAGTCTCCTGTCATGGGGACGTCTCTCTACTCTGTACGCCCTCGGAGTGACCATAGATCGTCTCACGAGGGAGGGAGCGACAATAGGTCGTCTCTACCACGACACTCTCGGAGCGACCACAGATCGTCTCACGAGGACGGGAGCGACCATAGATCGTCTCACGAGGACGGGAGCGATCATAGATCGACTCTACCGGAGCACCTTGGAAGCGACCATAGATCGTCTCTACCGGAACATCTTGGGAGCGACCATAGATCGTCTCTACCGGAGTACCTTGGGAGCGACCATAGATCGTCTCTACCAGAGCACCTTGGGAGCGACCATTGATCGTCTCTACCGGAACACCTTGGGAGCGACCATAGATCGTGTCTACTGGAGCACCTTGGGAGCAACCATAGATCGTCTCTACCAGAGGGGCGCCGTCTGGAGTTTATTTTCTAACTCCACCCCTAGCTAGCTCAGCAATTCCACTTCGTGAAGGTAGTGTCCTTCTCCTACGGTGGCGGCAATGTGGTGGCTGCATGTCACAGGGGCGCACAGCCCGGGCTGAGATGTGTCGCTGTTGCCCGGAGTGGTGGTGGCTGGTTGCGGCTACCCCGTGGGGTCCATGTGGGGGTGTCGGTATATCTGTGGGCACACTATGCTGTTCTTGGCTTGCCCTGTTATCGGGGGTACTATGGTATTCTCCGGGAGCACTGTTTTTCATGCCACGCATTTTACCACTGTCCCTCTGTAAAAAGTCACGTCCCCATGGCTGGAAGTGGAACGCTTGTGTGCTGGAGGTGGTATAGACGGGCTGGAGGTGTTGCAGTGTAGTTTGCCAGGCGACAGTGTAGTAGTTCTCTTCTTGTGCTGGGTCGTAGGTGAGGAAGAGTGTGGAGGTGGCGGTGGTAGACTGGAGGAGGTTTAGCAGGTGGTGTGGCCCACGGAGTCGGTGGTTCCTGCTGAGGGTAGGTGCCCATATGGCCCACTTCACTCTCATCTTGCTTGGTGTGGCTGTCGGTGTGGTTGGGGGCTGAATGCTGGATACTGCGGGTAAGGGCCGGGTTTTGTGTTGTGGTAATGCGGCGTTGAGTCTCTGGGGAGTACAGGTAGAGGGGATTTGGGCCTGATGTAGCTTGACGGTGTGAAGTCGTGGAGAGGTGGGTGGTGTAGGGGTGTGTGTGTATCGGGTGGGTGGGCATGAGAGTCGGCCGGAGATGGTGGTGGTGGTGGTTCTGAGGGTGGGTGTGGTTGGGGAAGTAGGCGTGCGGGGTGGGTGGGGTCGGTTAGCACGGGCTGTCGTGCGCGTTGGGGGTGCGGGAGAAGGTGAGATCGTCGGAGTGGTTGTGCGTAGGTGTGGAGGGGAGAGGGCGGTGGTAGTGGGTTGTCCTGCGGGGGTGGCAGGGTGGGCGGGGCACGTGGGCTTGGGTGGAAAGGGTGAGGTGGCGGAGGGAAGGGGTGAGGGTGAGCGAGGCGTGGTGGGTGAGATGTCAGGTGAGGTGCAGGGGGTGGTGGAGGCGGTGGAGGCTGAGGTGGTAGTGGAGGTGGAGGGGGATGGCGAGGAGGAAACATAGCACTCGTATGTGGAAGTGACAGGCGGTGCGGGAGCAGGGGGGGTTTGGGGGTGTGAGGTCGGTAGCGGTGGTGAGGTGGCAGGAGAGTTGGCTTGGAGGGTAGGTGGCGAGGAGGGAGTGCGATCTTGTGGTGCCATCCCGGTGTTTGGTGGTGGAGTGGTCTGGGTGGTAGCAGGGGTCTGTGCTAGGGGTGTGGGGTGTGCGGTGGGTACGAAGCTAGGGGATGGTGCGGGTGTGGGGGCGATGGCGGACGGTGTGCGGTGCTGAAACCGTGGTGGCCTGGCAGGGGCTGTGGAGTGGGATGTGGCAGGTGGTGTGTGCCGTCGGAGCCGAGGAAAGGTGGGGTGAAGTGTACGGGGAGAGAGAGCCGGTGGTGGGGGGGAGATGCGGCCTCATGGCGTTGTTTGAATGCTCGGGGATGAGGAGGAGGGTGTGATAGGGAAGGTGAATGAGTTAACCGTGTGGGCGGGGAAAGCGAACGGTGGTGAAGTGATGGTGGTGGGTGGCGCAGGGTGGGAGGTGGAAGGCAGTAGACGGGGGGAGGTGGTTTTAGGAAGTAGTTTAGGGGAAGATGAGGAGAGGGTCCTAGGAGGCCTGTGAAGAGGGAGGCCGGTTTTGTGTTGAGGAAGTATAGTGGTGTGTGGGGTGGGAAGGTTAGAACTAGGGGCAGGAATAGGGGAAGGTAGAAAAGAAGAGAGAGTGAGAGGGGAGGAAAAGGAAAGATAACGTTTTCCCCTGTCGTAAACTGGGGGAGAGGTGTGGTGGCCACCGTCATTACGGCGGGATGCGGGGGCAATAGGGGGGCGCTTTTTGTGTTTCCCCTTTTGTATTTTCTTCCCCTGAGGCTTATGGGAATTTGCGTATGGTGGGGAGGTTTGTAAGTGCCCTCGTGTCATTTGGCTGCACTGGGCAGCTTCTAGCTGCTCACGGATGTCGTGGATCGGGCATCCGTGGTAGCACGGAGAAAATTCCCACGGATTGACGGTGATGAGGTCAACGGGGAATTGATTTATTTCGCCGATGTGTTGAGGGGTGGCATGGACGACTAAAAGGCGCCTCATTAAATTGATATCTCTATCCATGTCTCCTGGTGGATCATGGAT